>NC_037668.1:75543963-75843963 GCF_003255815.1 Theropithecus gelada
TGGTGGAGGTGGTGGTGGTGATGGTGATGGTGGTGGTGATGGTGGTGGTGGTGGTGATGGTGATGGTGGTGGTGTTGGCACTGGCAAGAGTTGTGGTGGTGATGGTGGTGATGGTGGTGGTGGTGGTAGTGATGGTGGTGCTGATGGTGATGGTGGTGGTGATGGTGGTGGCAGTGGTTATGGTGATAGTGGTGGTGGTGGCCATGACGGGGGTGGTGACAGTGATGGTGATGGTGACGGCAGTGATGGTGGTTGTCGTGTTGGTGCAAGTGGTGGTGGTGGTAGTGGTGGTTTTAGAAGCAGACCCAAACTGGTTTCCCCAACCTCCTGGCAATTCTGTAAGCCAACCAAGTATCTATGCACCTATTAACTATGTATGTATGTATGTATCTATAGCTTTTAAAGTACACTTTATTGAGGTACAAGGCAATGAATTTTGAAAAATATGTACACCTATGTGACCACTTTTGTAATCAAGATATGCAACACTTCCATCACCCCAAAAAGTTGCCTTGCACCCTTTTGCAATTCATTTCCCACCGACTCCTAGTCCAAGGGAACTGCTTATTTGTTTCTATATTTATAGTTTTTCCTATTCTACAGATTTATACAAATTCAATCAATATTGGTGTATCTGACTTCTTTCCCTCAGCTTAATGTTTTCGAGAGTCATCCATATAGGTGTGTGCCTACCTACACTAAACATGTTTATCTACAGTAGTTAATTCTTTCTTGGTGCTGGATCATATTCTGCAGTATTTAATATACTGCCTGTGCTTATCCACTCACCTGTTGGTGAATATTAAAGCCATGTCCAGTTTTTGGCTACGATGAATAAGGCTGCAATGAACATTTGTGTACAGGTCTTTTTGTGGACATATGTTTCAATATCCTTTTAATCAGTTCCATTTTTGCTTAAATCAGCAAAGGTTGGCTCCTGTTACTTGTAGCTAAGAAATCTGACTGCCATAGAATGAAAGAAGGGAAATTAGCTGGCAGCTGGAAGGGGATGTTAGGTCACAGAGAGAATTTTACTTTTAAGGTGTAAAAGACTTAAGCATGTTTAAATATTGATGCTCATAATCTGGTTGAGAGGGAGCTGTTGAGAAGAGAAAATTGATCTTGTGAACCCCTGCAAAGGTGGGAGGGGGAGGGGTTCCAAAGCCCAGGTGGCAGAAATGTCTTTGAAGGGGAGCAGAGGCAGGGCCTCAAGTGGAGCAAGGGGGAATGAGGAGAGGACAGGAAGGTGGGTATGGAGGGAGGGTAGCAGGAAGTTGAGGAAGCTCTCATCTGAGGTCTTCAACTTTTACTAGGAAGTAGGAGGCAAGGTTACATACTGAGACTGAGGGAGGAGATGGATGTCAGAGTTCTGGGGATGGGACAGGTATGCAATGGCCATTACAAGGAGCTCAAGAGGGAAGTGATTGCAGAAATAAAGCAGCAATGCTGGGCAGCCTTGAAAGCCCAGCGGAGGCTGGTGACTATAACATAGAGTGATACCAACAGCTCCACTGTTGATGTCCCAGCAGAGCTGAGGCCCTTGGAGACAAGCTTGGGGAAGGGGGTGAGGGAATGGGAGATTTTTCCAAGAGTTAAGGGCCTGTACTGAAGATCCCTGCCCTACTCCCAGGATCTAACACGGCACCCTGAGATGTATTCTGTTCTAACATTAATATTTGTTGAATTGATGAATGAGTTTAGAAGGCATGAAGAATGAGAGCTTAGCATTGGACTGGTACCCCCTCCTTGTTGTATAGAGAGAAACCCTGATGTACAGAGAGGGTAAAGGACTTGGCCAAGGTCACATGGCAAGCCCATGACAAGGATAGGATTTGCCTTCGGGTCTGTCTGATCTCAAGTCCAGGGCTCTTTTCATGATTGAAGGGACAAAGAGGTCTGCATTCAAATCCTGTCTCCACCAGTGGCTCGCCATAAGACTTCAGGCAGGTCACTTAAGTGGTGGAAAGTATTATTCACTCCATTTTGTTGTTGTTGTTGTTACTTTTTAAAATTTTTTAAAATTTTACTTTAAGTTCTGGACTACATGTGCAGGTTTATTGCATAGGTATACATGTGCCGTGGTGGTTTGTTGCACCCATCAACCCGTCATCTAGGTTTTAAGTCCCGTATCCATCAGGCTCCATTTTATAGACATGGATACTGAGTCTCAGAGACATTAAACAGGAAGCCCCGACTATGTCACTGGAAACAGGTAGAGCAGGATTTCATGCATTCCTTTGTTTAGTCGATATTTATTGGTTACTGGGGTAGATTAAATTTTGGGTCCCAATTCTTCATTCCATTGTAATAGGATCACACACCCACAATCTTTGCCATGTACTTTTGCATTGAGAAAAGTACTTTCTCCTTGCATTGATGTTGGCTTAGCCATATGACTTGATTTGGCCAGTGGTAAGTTAGTGGATGAAACACAGCAGAGAACGTAAATGAGCTCGTGTTTTGGTGATTTCCATAAGAAGAGCATGCTCTTGAAAGCCACTGCCCCTTCAGCCTGCCCCAGAATGAACACACATGGGCTAGACTTAAGCTCAGCTGCATCCTGGAGCCCAGCCAGCTGCTCTTCAGTGTGGACATCATCACTCAGCTGAACCCGGATTAGAACTGCCACACTGAAGCTGGCCTGCAGTCAGCATCTGAGCAGGAGAACAAATGTTTACTATTGTAAGCCATTAAGCTGGGTGGTTTGTTATGCAGTATTATTGCAGCAGTTACTGATATGGGACTGGGTCCCATGCTAAGTGTAGACTTGGCTTACAGAGATGAATCAGATGCTGTCTCTGTTCTCAGAAGTTCACAGTTCAGTGGAGGTGGGGATTTTTTTTTTTTTAACAAATTCTTATTTCTAAAATTCATATCTAAATCTAAGAGGCAAATGCAAATTTGTTCAATGCTTCTTTTAAGGGCAGCCTTAGATTATCCTTGGAAGATGAAACTGACAAATAAAAAAACACTTAATAATTTCTGCAGTTTACAAACATCAGAATTTATTTTGGGATAACAAGAGATGGGTGAGCTGAGAAGCTGTCTTTACTGAATGATGTCATCAAACAGTATATTTGATGGGTCCAAAGACAAACGTCTTTGGCAACTATTTTAATGAATGAGATTAACTTGATACTTTATCCTAGAGTTGTATAGAAACATGGATGTTAATGATTTGAACATTTTATTACTTTTTTCCCCCAATGTATAATATGATGTCTTTGCATGTTAGTTTGCAAAGTGCTTGAAGCAATTTTCATCCAAATGCGAGTGTTTGGTGAGGGTTGAATCTGCTGGACAAATCCATGGCTGTGTGAGCACCTGCACTCAGGCCATGTGTGGCCCTAAGTCAGGGACTTAGTTTCCTCATCTGTAAAGGGGATAATACCACACTGTGTAGGGTCATTGGGGAGATTCACAGAGGCGATCTCAATGCAGCACACAGCACCGGCACAGTCCCACCTCCCCTACACCCACCTCCCATCTCTTCTGTATGGGATGAGCTTCCTTGCTCTCTGGCTCCATCAATAGCTTGCAAGTCAATTTCCCTCTCCAGGCCTCAGTTCTCCATCTGTAAATCCAGCAACACCACATTGATTTATGGCCCCCTAGACTGCATAGCCCTTGAGAGCCAGGCCTGTGTTTGACTCACACTCACAGCATCCCTAGGATTTGCCCAGGGCTGAGAGTATGATGGGCTGAGTCAATGCTACTTTTCATGAATATTATTGTTTTGGTAGAGGTTTGTGTCACTACAACCCAGAGTAACACCCTTAGTAGGGCAAGGGTGTAACGTCCATGGTTGAGAAAGCTTGCTGTTAACTGGTGGTCCACTCATATGGACCAGAAAGAAAATTCTTTACTTCAGCCTTCAGTCATATCCTGAAAAGCATGTGCTATTTCTCTGTGGGTCCTCATGGTCCAGGCAGGGACTGACACATTGTATACATCTGAGATCTGGCCAATGGGTCAGGTCCCTGAATTGAGGTTTGAAACCAGCCTCAAATTTTCCTATACCTATTTATTTAATCTATCTATCTATCTATCTATCTATCTATCTATCTATCTATCTACCTATCTATGATAGGATCTCACTCTGTTGCCCAGGCTGGAGTATAGTGGTGTGATCATAGCTCGCTGCAGCCTCAACCTCCTAGGCTCAAGCAATTCTCCTAGCTCACCCTCCCGAGTATCTGGGACTACAGGTGCCCATCACCAATGCCTGGCTAATTTTTTATTTTTTGTAGAGACAGGGTCTTCCCATGTTGCCCAGGCTGGTCTTGAACTCCTGGACCTGAGCTATCCTCCTGCCACGGCCTCCCAAATTGCTGGGATTACAGGTGCAAGCCACCATGCCCAGCCTAAATTTATCTATAATTATACACATCTCATAAAAATATGTAACCCTAATTTCATCACAAACAAAACTTTTCAACATTCATAGCACAAATATTTTTTTGAGAGCTGGCTCTGGGCCAGACAGTGGAGGCAGAGCAGTGGAGATGCACAAAAGGAGTGAGCCACAGGGAGCTCCTGTGGTGGTGGTGAGTGCTGACCTCAGGCACAGAGAAATCTGCAGTACGATGCCAGGTGGTGACTGGTGATACGAAGAAAACTAATACAGGAAAAAAGATAGAGAGAGTCTTGGGGGCAATATTTTATATGAAATGACCAGGGGAGGCCTCTTTGAAAAGGTGACACTTAAGTAGAGATGTGAGAGGAAGTCAAAAAATGTCTAGGGAAGAAAGTTCTGGGCAGAAGGAACAAGTGCAGAGCCCTAACACCGGAAGATGCTAGGGATGTTTGGGAAGTGACAAGGGGAAGGGGGTAGGGAATAATGTCAGAGGTAACTGGATCCTGGCAGCTCATGGAAAGCAATGGTGATTTCATTCTAACTCTGATGGGAAAGCACTGGGAGCTCAGAGCAGGGGAATGCCGTGATCTGATTTACATTTTAAAGGATTTGTAACCTTGTGGAGTGTAGACTGGAGTTGGTGGCCACAACAGCAACAAGGAGACCTGCTGGGAGGCTTGAGAGATGAGTGTGGCTTGCTCAGGGTAGAAGCAGTGGGGGCTGAATGTGGCCCATTTCTGGATATGTTCTGATAGTAGAAGCAAGAGGATGGAAAGGATATAGGGAATGAGTGGGGAGAGTGATCAGGGTTGACTCCACCATGTCTTGTCTAAGAGACCAAGTAGATAGTGGCACTATTTCCTGAGGTGGATGCTGGAGATCTCGGGGAAGACATCACAAGTTTGGTTTTGAATATGCTGCCTGGGAGATGCTTTCTGACCTCCAAGTACAAAGGTCTCAGTGGCAGCTGAGTGTCAGGGGAGGGGTGGTCTGGAGTGTAGGTTTGGGATTCAGCAGAGTTATTTAGAGCCATGAAATGGGCTAAGGTCACTGCGGGAGTGAGTGTGGCCAGAGAAGAGGACTTAGACCAAGGGAGCCATTAAAAAAAAAGAAGATCTGGCTACCTATAAATATCATTACATTAGTCAGACTGTCATGTGCTGTAAGAGAGGGCAGGTATTGTAGTGTGATGGGGATTCGAGGAGGGGGAAGATTCTCTGAAAGATGGAGTTGGGCTGGGAACTGGGATGGTTAAGATCTGGACACAGCAACAATTTAGGTTCCAATTTAGGTCAGCCCCTGGTTTAGGGTAGTTGAGAAAGCACAGGTTTAGAGTCTTATGAGTCTTATTCCCATCCTTGCAGCTACTTCTTAGGTGTGAGGTCTGGAAAAGGTAACTCACCTTCAGAAGCTCAGTGTCCATGTCTATAATACAGGTTCAGTAGCACTGATCTCTTGGGGTCACTGGAGGAGAGAATGAGACAATTTATGTACAGTACCCTGCATGGGAACATGATAAAAATGAGGCCCTAAGATAATAGATGTTAATGGGTATCAATGGATGTTTCATACCGGCCTTTTCATGTGAAATGTGAACTTGAGTGCCAAGTTTGTGAATCAAGGTCCTACTTTAAGTCAGAGATATGTCACTTTCGAGAATCTCTCATGGAGAATCCTTTGATAAAATGTACCACCTCAAGGTGGTGGGTGCTGGATGCTGACTTGGTTCTCTCTGGGCTCCAGAATCTGGACTCTGATGGTCTATCCAGTTAAGACATATCCACATAACAAAATTTGCAGGTTTAAAAAAAAAAATGACTCAGAACTTTCATTTGGGGAGTGTTTGAGCCATACTCTAGAATGAAAATTATACACAGCTTACTATGTACTTCACAAAATCATATTGAATTGCCCTGAAGTGCCCCAGCAGTGGCTTCTGAGATGGGTCTCCAATGCCTCCTTACAGATAAACTGGAAAGAATGATTGCCATGGTACCTGAGGGCAGAATCCCAGTGATGGTCTGGTTTGAATTCCTTTTTTCCTTGCCCTGCCTGGTGCTACTTGTGTGGCCTACTCTAGTGGCCTGGTTTCCAAATGTATCCCTCTATTGATCCAGTTGGACTCATTGGGGCACCAAGAGAAAATAACTTTAATTTTTCTTCCAACTCCCCCTGCCCCTTCGCCTGGTTATATGGCAGACCCCTTCCCCATCCCTGGCGGCCTCTCATGTAGATCCAATAGCTCTCCTTGTCACTCTCAGGGACACTATCTCCTTTTCATGTATAAAAAACTCTCATCTGATCAAAATCAATCTAAATTTTTCACCAAATTCAAAGTGTTTGTTTCCCCTTAGCTCAGGGCAAGCCCAAGCCTCTTGTCCCCTCTGGAGGCTGCTTCTGACTCCTGCAGGGATGGGTGGGGAGATGAGATAAAAGGAAAGGAGGACATCAGTGCCCTCTGTGTGGAGACATCCAAATGCTAACTCTTTCCCTGATTAGGGGCTTATATGTGGGGTTTTTCAGAGCCACTGTGTTCTTCCTTGGTGTGGGCAAAGCTCTCCCTGGCTGGTGTCTTCCAACCCCCTTGCAGTTTCTGCTCTGACAGTCCACTCCTCATACCCTGAGGATGGCTGGCCTCAATCTGGCCCATCGGTTGGCTTGTTGGCAAAAGGTGGGAGGGTGGGGGCATATGAGGTTCCAAATCAGTTTTGCTGTCCCTCAGCAAGTCCTGCATGAGTGGACTGACTGCCTTCTTCTGAATGGGAACATACTATCTTCGGCTTTGGAGCCTCAGATGTGACTTGCAGATAACAGAGAAAGTTCCAAGTAGTATTCTGTTATACAAGATATTAACTCCTTCAACTCAAATGCTCAACTTTTATCTTCAGCATGGAAGAATGGTTAAGTCTGCAGTTCTAGAGTCTGACATTGGCTGGGTGACCATGGGCAAATCTTTTAACCCTTCTGGATCTCAGTTTCCTGATCTGTAAAGCCGGGGCAATGGCCTTCACTCTCAAATATGTTGTTTAGATTGATTTGTTCTTTAGGTGCCAGGTGGTACATAGCAAGCCCTCAATAAATGGAAGCCCTTATTTGTATGTTTCTGAGGAGTCCTCATTTCTTCCAACCTAGACTGGATGTCAGTGCTTCTTGCTAATCCAGGTACCATTTCCTGCTGCCATTTGCCTGGCCTGCGTGGCTGTCTTTGATGATAACACTTAGTGTATCTCGAGCATCGCTATCTTATTTACATCTCACAACAACGCTGCAGGATACATATTATCATCATTCCCATTTACAGATAACAAATCTGAGATTCAGGAGGAGGTTGAGTCACTTGCACAGGGGCAAACAGCTTGTAAATTGCAGAACTGGGGTTTGCCCTCAGACCTGTCTGATCTCAAAACCTGCCTGTTCTACCACCCATTTTATCTCCTTGATTATTTATCCTGTCTTTTTGTGCCCTCTGCCAAGAGCAACTCTTCTGCACTCTATGGACATAATAGCAGATCCTTCTAATGAAATCACTTCCTGCTTGGAGCGCACCCTGAAAATGGATCCCTCACTGCCCAGTAAAATGATACTTCCTGTGTTACATAATAACAAATTCCCAAAGCAGATTTATAGAGGTAATACGGACTCCATCCACTTCCTGTGTATGGTTATTCAAGCTATATAAAGTTTCATTCTCATGAAAAGCATCCAGTTACTGTTGGTTCAGTACTGGTGTCCAATGCTGGATTAGCCAAGAAGGGAAAGGTGTTTTCCCATCTTAAGCCTGGAATCTATTTTGAGTGTAAGACAGGTAAAAAAAATTACTGCCAATGCCAAGATGTATGTAGTAAATACCTGTGAAAGGTCACCGGAAGTTAGTGCCATAGGAACTTAAATGTGGGAAAAATCAAGTGGCTGGATGGGTGGGGAGGGATAGGGAGGAGGTTACAAAAGGCTTCCTGGAAAATCTGGGGCTGGGGCTGAGCATTGAAGGCCAGGTAGAATGTGGAGAGGCGAAGGTGAGAAAGACATGTTTGGTGTGTTTGCAGCAAAGGAGCAGGGGCCCAAAGAAGCGGGAGCCCAGCATGGGTGCAGAGACTCATTCTTCCAAAATAGTCTCTCTTTTACAATCGTGAGCCTCTTTGCTCCCTGCGTGGAGATTTTTATGACCCCATCCATCTGTTTGCAGTCAGCCTCAGGTTTGCTTTGAAATTCAAAAGCTGAAAGGGAAGTGTTATATTGGAGCCAGAGCAGCAGGCTGGGCAGCTTTCTCGGAGGAGGAGGGAGCGGCCTCATGGAGCATTAACCACTGCAGGCAAACACCTCTTCTTGCTGGCCTGAGTCCCTGTGAAGTATGGGACCAGGAGCGCTTAAAGGGGCAGTGGATGACCAGCCAGGAGGAGCTTCCAGCACGGGTCTGAGCTGGCAGCTTTATGCTCACCAGTAGGCAGCCCGTGAGCGTGCATGGCCAAGTGTGGAGATTCAGGAGACCTTCAGCTGGGGCTTCGTGCCCGCTCTGGATCAGTCCGGCCTGTGTTTATTTCTCTTTCCTGCTCTGGCAGACGGGCCTGGGCCCGCTGGGAGAGTTGGCTCAGCCCTCCCTGCCTCCTGAATTCCCTGGCCCAGCTACCACCCCCTGCATTCCTTAGGAGCCTCAGTGTCCCAGAGAGACACAATTTTTTCCATGCTCTTGAATAAAAGACGTTTAGGGACAGTCATTGATCAAATTCAAAATCCACAGTTTGGACTTCCAAGTCCTGCTCCAGACCCTCTACTTCTCTCAGTTCCATGTGCTCTAAGACCACATTCTTGCTAACATGCTTTGCCCAGCGCCTCCTCTAGCACGTCTCTCCGTGCTATCCTTCTCTGTCATTCATATAGCCACCAATGGTCCATAGCCCCCACCCCCTCTTGAAAGTCCTGCTGGATGGCTCCATCTTACCCAGCTTGTCCACGCCCCACACTCCCATGGCTGTCTTTCCTGCCTCCCCTTCTGAGTAACCACTGAGCCCACTCTCTATGCCCCACCCACCACTTACTCTGGCTGCACCTTCGTGCCTCTGCCCGAATGTGTGTGGAACGCTCCTAACATGGATCTGGAGCTTCTCATCATGTCCTGGAGACTTTAAAGGGCCCCTTCGAAAGAGGATCAAGCTGCCAGGCTGGAAGCTGCTAAGGGCAGTAACTAGTTGTTGGGCTTTAGCATTTGATGCAAATTAATTTTTTAGAAGGGATGGCTTCAAAACTTGGAAGTTGAATTCAGAGGTAAGAGGGTAGAGAAAGATCTTGGAATCCTAACCTATCAAACTTAGAAGGCTCTTCAAAGATCATCTGCTCTAATTGCTGCATTTTTTGAATAGGGAAACTGAATCTCAGTAAGGAGATGTCATTGGTCTAATGTTATTTATGAAGTCAGTGGCAAAGCAGGAACGGAACTCTCTTTGGGTCCTGAATTAGTCAAAATCTTTCACTCACAGCACTTGAGGTTCTTGAGTGAAGCTTGAAGGATTGTGGAAATTCAGGGGCACATGCTTCTTCCCTCTTTCAAGAACCATAATAACATGCATTGAAGTTGATTTTGCAGATATAAAGCACTTCAGGCCTGTTGTCTCAGGTCTCGCCATTACAGCTCTATAAAGTAAGTCATATTTATCTCCATTTCCCAGATGAGGCTAATAATACCAGGGTTAAGTGACATGCCCAAGGAAAAATAACCAGTGGGAAGCCAAAGAGGGTCTTGGGCTCAGGCCTGTTGCCGTTTGCAATGTGTCACTCTACCTCCCATTCCTCGAAAGGTGCTCCACTCTTTTAGAAAATCATGCAGATTTTCTAAAGCAGGGGCTCTTTATCCTTTCAGACCCAGGGTCCTGTTTTATCACAAATACTTTAGTGTCCCTTCTGTACTGAAATGAAATGTATGAATAATATAACACTCCTACACATATGATTTTTAAAAATTAATTCAATGCCCTAACTGTAAGGAAAAAGAAATAATAGCTTATAATACAATAATATGTAATTTGGTTTGTCAACACTTGGGTACATTAACACTTGTAGACATAATGTAATAGTCAAAGCTTGTACTTAACTGCTGAGTCACCCTGAAAGTGACAGCTAAAATACCAAAGAGTACAGCTGTGGGTCTCTCTAACACCTGGAATACACAGGCATTTTTGTTAATAAGGTGGCACTCAAAAATAGTGAACAACTCTTGGTAAAGTTCAGAACAAAACGAAGCACATTCTTCTCTCAATATACATGGCAATTACATTCCTGTAAGATTTAGTGCATATTAAACCTTTACAAACAAATACTACGTGTTTACGTAAAATGGATTCAGGTTCTAGGCTCAGATAATTACAAATGATTTTTTTTTCTCCCCTAATGAATGTTTGGCAAAACTTGCAAAAATTGTGCAGGATGGGGGATAATTCTTTATGTGGGACTTTTAGCAGGTCACTAAGTGTCGCTGGCCCGTGACCACAACTACCCGCCCCACCCCACCAACAACTGTATGAAAGCCAAAAACTCCCCTACAAATTCCCAAAGCATCCTGTGGGTGGTGATACTACCCCTGCTGAAGAACACTGATTTGGAGGTTTTCTCTGAGAAGCCAGGCATGCAAGAGGGAAAGCTCAGACCCCTGTTGTACCTAGATGCTTGGATCTCTCTCAGTTTTGCTTTTGATGAACATAATTTAATACTAACCTTGGATGATATTTAGTCTTCAGACTTAAAATTAATGCAATAAATGCTAACCAGGTGTCCTCTATTTTAAATACTGTTCATCCAGGGGATGGAAAAATGAATATGACCTGGGTTCTGCATGCACAGCTTTCCCTTTATAATATTCTAAGGGTGATAAGCCATATGAAACCCATCATCTAAGACTGGATGCATACAAAGGCTGGGGCTTCAGGAGAGGTGGAAATGTGAGCCCAAGGGACCAGGGCAGGCTTTTACGAGGAAGCACAAATTAAATGAGGCCTTGAACACCAGGAAGGAAGTTTTCAGGTGAAAATAGGGGGAATGAGCAGCTAGCTGTGGAGGAGACAGTGGGGATGGAGATGGAGTTGGGAAACTGCAGGTATGTTCAGGGAGCCTGAGTAGCTCTCTATGGCTGGAGCATGATTTTAGGGGAGGCGAGGAAACACACGTCTGGAGAGATTGGTTGGGCAAACTGGAGAGGGCCTGGGAGGGAGGATTGCTGGGAGGGGAAGGGAGGGAAAGAGGAAGCAAATGCACATTATTGAGGAAGGTCCCCAGTCCTATGGTAACCATCACATACTGGATGGATGCTACTCAGTGTCTGCCTCCCTCACTGAGCTGCAGGCTCCGTATTTCTCTAGTTGGACTTGGCACCCTGCAGCCTCAGGTTTGAGGTGCGGAAGGCTTTTGAAGCCAAGGCGAACTAGACTCTTTGGGTCAGTTCTCTGTATCTAGGTGAGCCAGTGTGCTGAGGCCAGAAGGGGGACCTGGGAGTCTGCATTCCTGGGTTGGCCTCTGACTCACACACGCCAAGAGGCCTTGGATGGGTCTGTCTCTTGGTGGTCCCCTTATCTATTCAGTGAGGGGCCTGAGCCCAGAGAAGAATCATGTCCCCTCCAGCTCCCACGTTCCCACCTTGTTCAGTCAGGTCATCTGTTTAGAGCCCCAGGTCACAGCCTGAGCAGCACTGCCCTGCCCCCTGGTGGCAGCTGCTGGATGGCAGGAGAGCCAGTAACACCTTCCAAGTCCAACCCCACTACCGCAGAGGTTGGCCCAAGTTTCAGTGTCTGTCTTTGGGTATGGCTGGGGTGGGCCATTCCAGAGCAGGGGGTGGACAACTTGGCAGAGTCAGTTCCTTCCCAGGGGACTCCCAGTAGTGCCTCCAGTGCCCTCCCGTGACCACGTATCATCACTGAGGAAAGTCCCTGGGACCCTGTGTCCCCTGACCACAAGCCCAAGACCCCGACTGAACCTGGACAACCTCTGGGGCAGGGGTGCAGGGTGAGAGGCTGAATGTGGGGAGACTGGCTGGCCCTGGACGCAATTTGTGTTTTCAGGTCTCCCCGGGAGGAGGAAGACTGCTGGCCCCAGGAGCTGTCTCCAGTGGCCCGTCCGTCTTGGCCCCTCAAGCCAGGCCCCAGCCTGTGTTATGGATCTGAACCAGGCCTCCTCCCTCTTGCTGAGACCCTGCTGTGTTCTGACTCCAGCCAGTCCTGCCTCTCTCTGTTTCCACCCATGCTTGTCTGTGTTTTTCTGCCTCCCCACACAGGCCTTTTCCGACGACTCCCTTTCATTCTCTCCCTTTCTCTCTCCAGTGCCGTCTGCCTCTTTGCTTCTCTGTTGCTGTCTCCTACGCGTCTTCACTCTCTCTCCATCCATCTCTCTATGTGTTTTTGTCTGTTTTGCTTATCTTCTCCTTCACTCCTCATCCCCACCCTTGGTCACCATCCTGCTCAGCCCCCTTGTCCCTTCCTGGGCCTCAGGGCAGCGGAAGTGAGGGAACGCTGGGAAGGGATGTCTGGGGACCTGCAAGTCCCCAACCCTTCCTTGCCTGGGAACTTGTGTCTTCAGGTTGGGAATTTTTATCAGTGTTATTTATTTATTTGTTTGTTTGTTTGATTTTTGTGGCTGATCAGGGAGGAAGAAATGAAAACTAAGAAAAAACAAAACAAAACAAAACCAAGAACTGTTTTGCAAGCCCGGAACCAACTGATATGAGACAGGATTTTACGAATATTTTCTGAAAATAATTTCATTTTACGATACCGTAACAGTGGCCGGCCCAGTTCCCCTGGCTGGCTGGCTGCTATGAGCAGCAGCTACAGCCCCTACCTCCTCCCCTCCCAGCCCAGCCCATCCCAGCCTTCATTCTGTCCTGCTGGCTAGGCCAGGGTGCTTCCTCTGTCGCAGCACCCCTAGAAGGTAGTTGTGAGGTGGGGGCTTTCTTGCCTGCCTCAGAGAGCCCTGCAGCTCCCAAGTCCCTTAGTTCATGAAAGCCCAAGGCTGGCAGGTCTAAGTTTGTTATTCCCATCTACCCGCAACCCAGCATTGCTACTGCAAAGTACCTGGTTAAGACACTCTAGGACACCCCACTCTGTGGCTGAGGTTCTAAGCCCTCCCAGAGTGCATGGGTTCCCTGGGGCTCACACACTTGTGATCTTGGCCTCCAGCTTGCAGCCTCTGCTTTACCTCATGTCTACTTGGGTGCAGTCAGCCCCTTCCATGGTACCATCCTGCTCCGTTCCAAATCTTCACAGGCCATGAGAACCTAGTGGAGACTGGCAGAGCAGATCAGGGTGGGGTTCTCATGGCTGCTGTGAAAATGACTGCTATTGGCAGGTTTTCTCCCCATCAAGGAGACAGGAGACATTCCTCCTCCTTCAGTTTCTCTCCATTTGCCCAGCTCCCGACTTCTCGTCCTTCTCTCTTGATTCTTTCTGTCCCCTGCTCTCCTTTTCAGGAGTAAAATGATAAAATTCCTATCCCAGTCATAAAGAATTTCTTCTCTCTACCTCCTTTGAGATGGGAGACAGTGGTTTTCCTTCTTACTTCAAGTCCTAATAGAAGCAGTCTTTCAAAGAAAGATGCTGCTCTTTCTAAAAGGAATTTTAGTGAATACAATTTGCTCCACTTTTTGCTCCTTTTATGCAAATAAGGAGACAGAGGTCCGAGAAGGGCAGAGCTTGCCCAAGGTCACACAGCAGGCCAGCTGAGCTGGGACTGAAACCCAGCACCTGTGGTCCTCATCTCAAGAGTCCGGCTGCTGCAGGACATTGTCCGATGGTTCCTCTGAAGGGCTAGGCTATTGAACCCTAGATGTTCAGGGGTGGGACAGAAAGACCTCAGAGAATGTAGAAAGATGGAGAGGGAGTGAAGACCTGCTGCCATATGGAGAGCAGTGTGTCAGGAGCTCTGCGGAATCCCTTTCTCCTCCCTCAGTCACCCATTCTGTCATGTCTGAGAGCCTATTTCTGGGCCACGGCCTCTCCAGGGAGTAAGTAAACTGGGGACTACAGCCCATAAGAAAGGACAAGACCTCATTTGTTCACTGAACTTCTGGGTGGATGGATGACAGCAGCCTCCCTCCTGTGTGTGAGGGGCAGAGAGGACAGGGGTCATGGCCACAGTAGGAATCCTTACACCATTGATGTCAACTTCTAAAGTTCATCATCAGGGGTGGTGGGGAGTGGGGCAGAGCATCTCTGGATCTCTGCCCAGAGTCTGGTGGGTGGCACAGAGGTCTGGGCAGGCTCCTGGACAGGGAAGACGCTTACTGCGTTGGGCCTCAGTCGTGTCCTGACTTTGTCCCCCCGCCTGTGAAATATGGATGCTGGATGCCTTCCTTCCCCACCTCACGGGCCACGTCCCACACCTGACATCATGGAATTGCTGGATAAAAATGAGAATAGGCTTGGAGTTGGACTACTTGGGTTCCCAGCCTGGTTCCAGCATTTATAAGCTGTGTCGGGTTACTTAACCTCCCTGTGTCTCAGTTGCTTCATCTGTAGAAGGAGATAAGGAAGAGCAGCCACGTGAGTGAAATGATTTAGTTTTTATAAACGCCTAGAACATTGTCTGATGCATCACAAATGCTCAACAAATGTTACCTTCCAGTTGCATGGTTGTCGCCGCTATGTGCAGGTGGGGCCACTGTGTGGAGTCCATATTCCTCTTAGTAGGAACCAGAAGAACTCAGTAAACATGGGCAATAAATCAACTCAGGTAGAGGCTTCTGGGGCTTTAGAATAGAGTCCTCTTCCTCTTTAAACTTCTCAGTGACCTGTCCCTCCTTCCCTCCAATTCCAGTGACCAGGTCTCTCCCGGGTGAAACTTGCTGCAGGAATACCTTGTGTGGATCCCGGTCAGCTGACACTGGACGGTATGATGTGCTGTGATAGAACAGATATGACATGTTGTATTTGAAGTCTTCCCTTCTTTCTTTCCTCTTCGTTTACTCCATCATTCTTCCACAAGTCCCCGCTATATACAGTGTCTATACGGCATACATAAACCACTGTGCTGAGGCTGACTTCACAGACAGGCAACCCGTAGTCCTGGCACAAGGAAGCCAAGGGGCAGAGTGGGCACTGCAGATCATCTCAGCACAACCTTAAGTGCTCTGAGGACAGCGAGCTGTGGGAACAGAGGGGAGGCATGGCTTGGGGAGTTGGGGAAGGCTCTGTGCAGCAGATACCATCGGAGGTGGGTTGTGCAGGATGTGTAGGAGTTCAACAGAGCAATGGGCGAGGCATAAAGAGGAAAGACTGGCAGTGCTGTGGGAACAGCAAGCGCAGAGGCGGTGGGTGGTGAAGCAAGGGATGGAGTTAGAAACACTGAGGCTGGCAGTAACTCTGGAGTGTGGAATGCTGGGGGAAGACTTGGCAAGAGGCAGCTTTCTTGTAAGAGGCATGGGCAGGGACCAGATCTTAGAGGGCCTTGTGTGACCTTTGTCAACATCGAGGAGACATTGAAGAATTTTCAAAGCAAGGGAGATATGTGGTCATTTTTGTTGGTTGACAGTGTTCTCCGGCTGCCGAGGGGAGAGTGGACTGGAGGGGCCTGGCTAGGTGGCAGGGGCTCAGGTAAAAGGTCTGGACCAGGGTGGAGCAATGGGGATGGGAGAGTGTGTAGGAAGAGCTGATTGGGAAGAGTCAGTAGGTCTTGGTGGGTGAGAAAGGCAGAAATAGGGAGACTCCAAGCCTGAGCCCCAGATTGGAGCTGTGTTTAAAGTCCCTGAGCAGCTTCTTCTCCACATCGCTGGGCAGCTCAATCTGGCTGGGAAGAGGGTATCTGGACCTCATTTGGCATGAGGCCTCTCAAGCCATCGGGGTCCTGCTCAAACCACCCTCCCAAAACCTGCCCGACTGTGCATGAAAACAGGGCTCGTTCCAACTCCTCTGCTCCACTGCAGGCCTCGGCCCTCATAGCAAAGGCAATTTTCCTGAACGTTCCCTGGCAGGAAGAGGGGAGCTGTCACACAGAAACACTAAGCCATTCAATTCATAATATCTTTTATTAATATATTATGCTACAAAAATATTTTTGGCAAAATAACATTAATAGCATCTTTCTTTGTCTTCTGTTATACTCTTAAAGAACTCTTCATGATAATTCACAGAGGTGAGGGGCAGAGGTGATAAGAGAACAACATCATGCATACCTTTCAAATACATAAATCTGAAGCCTGTGTTGCACAGTGAATCAAGCTGGGGACAAGCTCTGTGAGGCTCAGGAATGGGGCAGGGGCTCTGGCTTCCTCTGTTCTGGGCTAATGCCTCCTTTGGCTGAATCAGCCCCTGCCCACCCCAGCCACTGGGGACCCAAGATGTCTGAGAGCCCTTTGTCCCTGGCAGCTCACTGGAAACATCTTAGACTTGGATCCCGTTCAAAGCCCACTTTCCCCACAGCAGGACTGGGATGAAGGGGGCCTTCGAGGCATGCTACTCTGTCACCTTTCCCGCCTCCACATGCTTTCAATCCCACGGCAGCCTGTGGGTCCTGGGAAGAAAGCCAAGCACCTCATCTCCACGGAGGCCCAAGATTGTCCACGTCACCCCTGCCCTCCAGTCCCAGAACCGCCCGGGCAGGAAACAAGGTCTTCATTTGACAGACGAAGAAGTGAAGGCTCAGAGGGGGACAGGAACTTGCCCAAGGTCATCCAGCAAAGTGAAGGGGTATCCAGAGTATTTCCGGAAAGGAAGAGCCCAGCTCCCACCTGGAGAAAGGATGAGGATAGCTGATGCTCCCTGGAAAGGGCCAGGTGGGGGGTCAATCAGTTCTCGTAAACCCTTTCTTTCCTCCCCTGGGGTCAAGGAAGGGGGCAGAGAGGGAAGGAGCTCTGGGATGGCCAGCTGCGGGCCTGGGTTCCAGTCCAGTCCTCCCCCACCTTTCAGAAGTTCCCCTGCCCAAGGGCAGCAGGCAAGCCCAGCTGGGTTGTTGAAGGGGGCACTGTGAGGGGTGGTGGTGGTTGTGGGTGGAGTGGGGAGGCTGGACTTATTCCTGAACCTTACTGGTTTAGACAGCCAGCGGGGTGATTTTTTTGGCTGCTCAGATGAATTTCTGGAAAAATAACAATGTTCACAGAACCTGAGCATTGCAGAGCCAGGAGGGACCCTCAGTGTCATCTACACCAGGCCCTCGCCAAGACGTCAACTCTCCTGCCACATCTTCAGCCAGTGGGCACACTGCCCCTGCTCAAACACTTCTCCTGATGGGAAACTCGCCACCCTCGGGGGCTCCGGGCCATCCCCGGACAGCTTTGGTTTGCTGGAAATTATTCCACTGGCGGAGCTAAGGTCTGCCTCTCTCCTTCTTTCCTGCCTTCATTCCTTTCTTCCTCCCCTTCTTTCTGCTTCCTTCCCTTCTTCTTTCTCTGTCTACACATCTGTTGAGCACCATCTTCGTGTCAGATGAGGATACAAAAACAAAATCCCATGACCTCTGACATTAAGCTGCTCACAGTCCAAGAGAGGAGCAGATACACAACTAGATAGTCACAACACTGGGCAGTGGGTATTATGATAGATGCTAAGAAAGCACAGAGGAATCAGAGGGGGCTTCCTGGAGGAGGTGCTATCTGTGTTGCTCCTCAATGGATGAGCAGTTACAGGGGAGAGAAGGGAGTTTCCAGGGGTAGGGAGCAGCACGTGTGAAACATCCTGTCTATTCTAGAGATGACTGCACATCACGCTGGCCAGGCACAGGGTAAGAGACATGAGAGACATGGCTGACAAGGTCAGCAGGGTTGGGTCATGAAGGGTCTAGAGGACCCTTCATGGGTCAGGCTGAGGACTTTGGTTCTTATCTCACAGTCACTGAAAAGCTATCACCCCAGTCCCAATTCTGTTGTCTGCCACACAGGATGCCATCAAAGCTGCAATTCCCTGGGAGAATTTCCCTTGTCCTTCACAGCATTTTTAATAGACTTTCCTTTTGGTAGAAGGACTTTCCCTCCTCTTTGGGATCCACTGTGACAATGGCACTGGGCTGGAGATTAGGCAAGTGGGACAAGGGGCCTGAGCACCTAGGCTTGCCCAGGTCTAGCTGAGGCCAGGAAGTTGTAGGTAACACAGTATTTAGCATGAAGGAAATATGCTTAGGATCTTTCAATGCAAGGACAAATTTGCTCATAGCCAGCACAAGGTTCCATGCTTCCTAGATCCCAGATCTTTGACTCTCAGGCCTAGAGGTGCCCTCAGCACCCCTTTGCAGCTCCCTGGCAGCCTGATTCTTCTCCCTCCGCTGTGGATGACGGGGCTCTCCCTGTCTTCATCTGGCTGCTGGCGCATCAGACCCAGCACTGAAGGAAGACCTGGGGACATGGCCATTCCGACATGCCCCAGAGAGCCCTTCATCACACAGTCAGCTTTCACGAGAGACAGAGGACCCAGGGCCACACTAACATGCTGCTCCACCTTAAGCAAATCACTTTGCCTGCTGGGTCTCAGGCCTTTCATCTTTCCTGCCCGCCTCATGATCAAACAGAAAAGCCTAAGAAGTGCACACAAAGTTCTCAGAGGAGCAGGAGCATTTTATGAGGCTAGGCACGAAGAACATTTCTTGAAGAAATGTCAGTAAGTGGTGGATAGATCGTGCCAAAGGTGTGGGTGGCTGCTTATGGAATGGTGGTGCTCTGGCCTAGGATGAGAGAATTCAAGTACCCTAGCCATGCAGATTCCTGCATATGTGTCTCAAGTCTTTTGGGTCATAAGTCAGTAAGTTTAGTTCATTTTAGACCCTGGCCAACTGGTGGTCCTCAGGGATCAGTGAACTTTGGCACCAGATGTCTGACCATATTGGCTCTTGCTCTCCTATAGGTACATGCCTACTCCATCAGTTAGTCCAGCCATCTTTCTTTAAACACTTGAATTAGGGTAAGGGAGATTTTAGGATCCCCTAATCTGCCCAGAGGAGGGATGTGGGAAAGACTAGGGCTGAATCTTCCTGAAGTTAGGGGCCAGGACGACGTAACCTAGCATTGTGCTGCTTGTCCCATCTTGATAATGAGTTCCTCTGGGCCAAGGAGAGTGGTTAGATTCAGCTCCAATACAGAGCCTGGCATTGCGTGTGCTCAATAATTACTCGCTGCATTAATTTACCTTCTTGGCCCAGTGCCTGGCACAGATCTGGGCACACGGTCAGGTGCCTGGACTGTTTACCCAAATGCTTCATCTTTAATTAACCTCAAGCTCCATCTCAATACATCTCATGCCATACTCTGCCCCAAACAGAGAGGAATCTGGCCTGTGTGTTTCTAATTCCTTTACACTTATCTCATCCAAATAGTGCTCTGCACGATCCGTTTGATGTCCAACTTCTGAGCCTGCTTTATAAGTCAGCTAAGTCCCTTCCCGCTCAGAAATAGGAAGTCGCATTTTTGCCAAGGATAAACCAACTCCAGCCTGGACTGAGGTCAAGTTCAGTTTAGAGCATGGTGCCCACGGGGCTGGCTGGGCCCTCTGAGACAGACCTCCAGTCTCCTGCCAGGTCTCAAGCTCAAACAGTCCATCAGGGCTGAGCTGTAAAGAATTCAGCTGCCTGCCAAGATGCCCGTGGGACTCCTGACCATCCCATGAGCTACCCAGAACTGTGCCATCTCAGAAGGGAGACAGCTGCCAAGCTGGGAAAGACGGCACTGGGGCCAATCAGCTGCCATCAAGCCTGCCAGGGAAACCCGCAAAGCTGTAAAGCTGGGGTGCAC
This sequence comes from Theropithecus gelada, assembly GCF_003255815.1. Lineage (NCBI taxonomy): Eukaryota > Metazoa > Chordata > Mammalia > Primates > Cercopithecidae > Theropithecus > Theropithecus gelada. Next base: position 75,564,003 of record NC_037668.1, read on the forward strand.
GGGGCTGGGAGTCAGCAGGCCCACTAGGCTGTGCAGTCTTGGAGACGTGTCTCCCCTCCGTGGGCCTTATTATTCCTCCCACTGTTACTATTATCCATGAAGCGAAGGGTCCTTTCTGCTGTCAGGTTCCAGGACTCTGTAATTACTGAGGCACCTGCTCTGCGGGGTTTCAGGCCTGGGAGTTAGCCCACCTGGGTCCTCTGTCTCCTCAGCCACCACCTTGAGGAGCAGAGGGGCTAGTCTCTCGGAGTCCCTGTCACTTGCCTCCCCACTTGGCTGCTGTGCCTCCCCAGGTGCCCCACAGCTGTGCCCGTCTCTCAGCCTTTGATTTGCCAGGAAAGCTTCTCATGGGCTCCAAGATCTGGCGAGTCAGGACATGCAACACGTGGCACATGCTGTTGCCAGAGCCCTTTGGCCAGAGGGGCCAACATACGCAGCCAGCCAAAAGGTCTCTTGGTGGAGTGAAAGCTTGTGCTGGCCCTAGTTTGGGTGATATCTGCCACCCTTGGAGCTTCCCTGGCAGACAGAACATGGCAGAACAGGGAGCAGGAGTCAGGAATTGTTTTGCATCACACTGATCTGGGGCCACATCCTGGCTGGCGGATCTTCAGCAAGTCCCTTCACCTCTTTGGGGGGCTCAGTTTCCTCATCTGTGAAATGGGGATAGTAACATCTCACGGAACTAGCACGAGGATCAGTGAAGCAAGTGTGCAAAGTGCTTGCCACACTGCAGGCTTTGGACAAATGGCAGCTCTCATTACTATTAACATCATGTGAGGCTTAAGCCCCTGTCTCTAAAACTGCCCTCCTGTGCCCACTCCAGTCTCTCGGCCCAGCTCAGTCCATTTAGCCAGGACTTCAACAGCCTGTCCTTTAACCCAAGCTAGATTCATGACACCAGAAGAGAGAAGTCCGGATTTATGTCCTCGCTCTCCCACTTGCCTTGTGACTTTGGGCTACCCACCTGGTTCCCTCTGGATCTCAGTTTATTCGTGTGTTCCGTGATGTGGGGACTGCTTTCCTCAGCACCAGCATCCCACCCCCCACCCCACCCCAGTGCTTTGGTTGAAAACACTTACCAAGAGCTCTGGAAGGCCAGTTCACAGACACTCGGGGTTTCAAAATAGCAGCATTCTCTTTCCTAAATTATCTTCCCAGGCCGCGGGTGCATCCAGCGGAGGGAGGATGGCCAACGTTCACACCTCTGCCTCCCAAATCCAGCTTCACAAAAGCTAAGCCTGTCTGCCTGCCCCTCCCGCTGAGGGCCCCACAGTAGGAGGAGCCAAACCCAGACCCAGGAGGCTTTGGTGATCCAAGAGCAAGCTAGTCCAGAGCCACAGTCCACAGGAGGTCACTGATGTCCCGGGTTCCCCTCCCGGGCCGGCACTAGGGCTAGGGGATTATGACATAGGCCACATAAAAATAGTTTTATCAGTAGAATAAATACATTTCTCCTTTTTAATATGGACACGTATTTTACAAAAGAGCCCCATAGCACTATGGGAAATTAAGATCCTTCTACAAAAAAGAAGATGTAACTTGGGTACAGTAAAGCTCTAGTGTCTAGCCGATCCCGTCTGGACTGCCCTCGAGGTGTTGGGCACCCCTGCAGGTGGTGGCAGGAGCAGTGGGGTGTGGCCGAAGACCCCTGTGTCATTTCTCTGGCTTCTCCACTTGGGGTGGCCGAGGTCAAGAGGGCCCAAGGCTGTGCAGCAGGAAGCGGGCAGCGATGGTGGTGGCAACGGCGGGGAGGAGGCCCAGGGTGGGTGCCGAGCTGCTGGCGGGCCCTGGCAGGTCCTGCTGTTGTAGCTGGTCTGAGGGCTGGAAGAGGGGCTTGGCCGTCCTGGAACTGTGGGTGGGCTGCAGGGGCAGCGGGGGCGGCGAGGCGGTGGTGCTGGAAAGGAGGAAGCACATGGCAGAGTGACCGTTGGCAGTCTCATCCTGGGTAGAAGCCTTGGGGCTCAGATCTGACTTTTTCAGGTCTATTTTGCCTCATACAATGGAGAAGGGAACAAGGAGCTTGAGCAGGTAAACGGGCAGCCCAGAGCCACACAACCAGCCTGGCTGAGCTCCAGAGTCCACATGGACCCCCTATGCCAGGCTCCGGGGGATGGGCCAGGCCCTGGCAGCCACAGATTGTCACCTCTCAGTCACTCAGATGTCACCACTTGAGAGAATGGGTCCCAGGCAGAAAGAGTAGTGTTTTGGGGAGATAGATCTGGGGTCCCATGGAGTGATCAGCCATTGAGGTAACAGGTGCCTTGCCTGCTGGCTGTTCTCCCCTTGCAGACCGCCAAAACATGCAGAAAACAAGACAAGCAACCGCACTGCGTCCCCTGCCCTCATCATAACTACCGCTTGTTGGGCATCCATCATGAGCTCAGCACTTTACGAGCAATGCTTTTGGTCCTCATAACAAGCCTTCAAAATAGGTCTCATTGCTCCCTTTCCATGAATGAGAAAACTGAAGTTCAGAGAGGCTGTGTGGTGGCTGGGCAGGCTACCTGGTGGTCAGGTCCTGGAGGAAAGTGGGAGTGGGACGCCATGAGGCAGGAGCTCTGGGTCGGTCTTTACTTTGCACAGCTGCAGGATGTGTTTAGTGAAAGGTGCTTCACTAATTTCACTAAGTCCTTCACGAATTTACAAAAACAGAATCCAGTTTCGGAGATAACAGGTGAGATTCTCAGCTCAAGAAAGCCCATGTGACAGACAGAGAGAGATGGAAGGAAAGTCAGGGCAGGAGCCAACTGGAGGCTGACCTGAGCCCAGCACGTGGTGGCCTTGGGAAGCTGGAGGGGGAGGGCAGGGGGACTCAGGGCCAGGTTACTGGCTCAGGTCCAGGAAAGAGACACATAGGAAATGGACAGGCAGAGAGACACAGAGGCTAACAAAGGGACTGAGGAGGGACTGTACAACTACAGAGGCCTAGCAGAGAGGTCAAGAGTCTGACAGGAGACCTGTGGACGAGAGGGACAGGCTCTGGAACAAAGAAACAGGCTGAGCCCAGAAGCAATGGTCATGCCTATCCTCGGGGAACCCTGGGCAGGCAGGAGGCAGACAGAGATGCAGCTGCAGACAGAGGAACCCACAAGCCCCCCCCCCCCAGAGGGGAGCACCGGGGGGCAGCGGGTAGATGAAGGGAAGGCCAGGAGGGCCTCCCGGAAGAGGGAAGGCCACAGTCAGCCTGGAAGGCAGAGCGAATTTAGTTCGAGCATGGGGGAAGGCACTCCTGGCCAGTGAGAAAAGAATGTAGAGAGCCCTGCCCCCTGCATCAGGCTGTGTGTGAAGTGCTGGCCACTCCTTAACCTTTAGACCTCATGACAACACTGGGAGGCAGGATGACTGTTGTCCCCGTTGTACTTAGGAAGAAACTGAGGCACAAAGGGGTTAAGTGGCTTTCCTCCAGGACACAAAGCAGGGCCAGGATCTGGACTGGGCACACAGTAGGTGCTCACTAGCAGATGGGTGGACAAGAAGCTTGCCCTTCCCTTTGGGCTGGCCAACCTAGAGGGTAGGCTGTAGAAACAGGGCAGGGCGGGCTTCATGGGGTCTGCAGTGTGAGTACCTCCCTGCCATGCTTCCCACTGCTTGCCCCCTCCTCGACAGGCTGCCCCGGGTCACCCTGGGCTGCATTTCCTTGGGCTGGGCCATGAGGTCCTAACAACTGGCCAGAATCACAGTGGTGAGAGCCTGTAATCATCACCACCAGAACTCAATCCAGGCCACTGTCCTGGCTGGACGCCTCTCACACAGCCCTGGCTCAGCCTCAGCTAGGCTGGGTAGGCAGGGGAGGGAACCTGGGGCCACCAAGCATACCCTGACACCACTTGGGCTCTTGGTTTGGGAACAGGTGTCCAAACCGCCTCTGGGCACTCTGTCCTGGCTTGATGTATGTCACTAAAGAGAGGGGTCCTCATTCACTGCCCCGTCCCTCTCTCCCTCTACTCTCTTCTGGTGATGCTCTAGCCTTCAGTACCCCCTGCAGCCTGCATAAAGTTCCTTTCAATCCGGTGTGATGTGTCATGATCTTCTGTCTTTAGAGAGACTCCAAGGAGCTATCAGGAGGGGAGGGAGCAAACTCTTGTCCCACCCAGAGGATGCAGGGATGGTGTTTCTGAGTAGAGTGTGTGTGTGTGTAGAATGCGGGGGAGAGCCACCTGGCTTCCAATGCCCCTTACTCACCCATAGAATCGAGCATGTTGTGCCCTCCCACCCCATGCCAGCCTGATCTGGCTTGACTGCTCTCCCCTTTCATGGTTCTCTCAACGCACACCAGCCCTTCCATCACACCTACAGTCTTGCTGCCATTTTCATACTCACCTTTAAGGCCAGACTCAATGCTCTTCCCCTGGAGGCCTTCTTTGATCTGCCTTCCATACCTCAATGCCACCTGGGGCAGTTAAGGCTTCCCCTAAACCTTGTACATTTCTCATCGACCTCTCTGTGTTGTAGTTCTCCATTTATTATACGTGGTTTGCCTAGGTTTCTATACGTAATGTGCTTTGAACAGTGCCTGGCATACAAGAAGTGCTAGATGAGGTTGGCTATTTTTAGCATCATTATTAAAATTTTTGTGTCTGTGTCTCTCCTAATAATAACACCTTCCACTTATAGAGCACTTACAGTGTGCTGGCAGACATTGCTTGGTGCTATACACGTGTTATGTTGTTATTATTCCCCTTTCTAAGGTGTGGAAACTGAGCTTGAAGGACTTCAGATTTCTTGCAAGAGACAGGATGTGCACGGGACAGTGTCTCCCCAGCCTGAGCCAGGCCAAGGAGCTGCCCCTGACTGAACAGATGAGCAAACCACTGATGGAGAGCCCGTGAGCAAAGCGTGGGTGCTTCTGGCTGAGATCTCTCAAACCCGCAGATGGAGGCTTGCTAGGTGGGGACACTGAGGCCTCATCTGGCCTCAGCCCCTGGAGGGGATTAGTGTTTGTGCTGGGCAGGGATCATTACCTCAGCCTCTTTCCCCCCTTTCTTTTCTAATGAAAACAAAACCAAATTAAAAAAAAGAAACCCACACACAAAACACAAGAAGTCCATAAAGATGTCCTCCTAGCTGCTGCCCCAGCTTTTCGGCCTGAGGAACTGTTGGTTTGGTGGGCTGGCTTCAGGAGAGCGGACTGGTGTGCCCCTTGAGGTGCCCAGAGCTGAGGCCCCCACCATCAGAAGGCGAGACCAAGTAGGAGTTATGAATACTATGTCTCACAAGGCGCCCAAAGGCATTTTCTTTCACACTTTGAAAACCAAAGATGAAAACTCCCGCTTGGAGCCTGAGCGGGCTTTTTATTGCTTGGAAGGAGTCCCAGAGAAATGGGGTAGGACTGGTGGGGGGTGGAGGACAAGCCCCTCCAAATGCCCCTAGCCCACCTCCTGGGCCTGACTCTGCTCACAAAGCTCAGTCCCCCAGTCCAGATCCCCACCCCTTCCTAGGCTCACAATGGGGGAAACTGTCTCATGGCAAAGTGGCCTCGAAGCCAAACCAAACACTGCAAGTGTTCCCAGGCTCCGCAGCGGGCTGGCACCAAGAGGCCGTGTCGGCTCTGAGTCAACAGGGACCCCAAAGTGGGGAAGAGGCCCTCTGCTTGGGCAGAAGGCAGAAGCCCGGCTCTTGCCTGCAGTGCGTTCCTGGCTTGCTATGTGACTTTGGGCAAGTGCCATCCTCTAGAGCTCAGTTTCCCCATCAACACAATGAACAGGAACAGACCCATGGACTTTAAAATGTTTCCTAGCAGCAGAAGCCAGAGCGAGATCTTAGGTAGAAGCCCAAGGCAGAAATCACAAGCCCAAGGCAGAAAGCAAGGCTGTGTGTGTCTGAGATACTGTCAGTTGTCTGACCATGAGGCACCTCCAAGGGGCTCCCTGGAGCAGGGGAGGATCTTGGCACTAGAGGGTTTCTGAGAGCCATCCTAGGCTAGGTTCTGGGCATCCCGAGACTTCTTGCCAGTACAAGGGGCTGGTGGGCTCTGCCCTGACTGACCTCCTTAGAGAGCTTCAAGGAGACACAGAGAAGACCGGATTTGGGGCACACAGGGCCTGGGTCACAGGTGGCCCTCTGCCTGGGGATAGAGATCTCACTGTGCTCACTTAGTGGAGACCCTGTTGTGATGCCAGTCTGGGCCTCAGCCTCTCTGGGCCAAGCAGGTCGGGTGAGAGATCCAAAGCAACTGGTTTGCCTGCAGCTCTGGAGATCTAGGACTTCGGGATATCTAGGGTTCCTCCCGCCTCCACACCTTTGTCCACACGGTCTTCTGTGCTGGGAACGCCTTCATGCTTTGCTCAGCCTCACTGGGCCATGACGGACCGATTCCATCTTGGGCACAGGGCAGACAGGCTTGTTTTCTAATAGCTTCATAGCAGACCATAGCTGGAAGGGCCTATGTGTCTCTCAGATGGGAAACTGGGCCCAGAGAGGAAGCGGGACTTACCAAGATCACTCAGGAGGGTCTCCGGCAGGGTCTCCGGACTGTGGCTCCGGGCTCTTCAGTGGCATCACACTGGGAGCCATCTGTCCCTAACTGTGACCCGAGACTTTTCCTGTTCCTGTCCCTCACTAGCGCTAAATGCAACATGTGCCCAACATGTTCCTGTTAAACTGGGAGAAGTTCACAGCACCCACCCAGTGGTTCATTTAAGGGTTCAGGCCGAAGGCCCTTTCTGCTAGGGTCGGGGGCTGGGTCATCTCAGACCAGAGACTCTGAAAGTCACAGGTGTCAATACGAGCTGCAACTGTTACCGAGTGTTACTGGTGGTCCGATGCCAGCTTAAGGTTTACAAGCATCATCTCACATAATCTCTTAAGCCTCAAAGCAAGTAAAAGGGGGGACTGGATTTGAACCCCATTCTGCCTGAATTTGTCTGTTTTCACTCATTGGATGAGCTGCTTCCCATTCTCCTGGGGGCATCTTCTACCTCTAATCTGATGGGGTCCTGGCCTCACCTGGAGACTCCGCCCATCTTGAACCATCCCAGAAGGAGGCCTGGCTGTGCTATGGGGAACTGGAGCTGGAGAATCTGGGGCAGGAGGGAGACACTCTGTCTCTTCTCCTCTTTGAGAGCTCTAGCCGTCTGCTCAAACCTCAGGGGAAGCCGAGACCCAGAAGGCAATCACCCTGGGGCACATGTGTCCTGCACCCCTCCCCCTGCATGGTTGAACCCACCAAGGCTCTGCATCTGTCTTGTCACCCACCTCTGTGCCCTGCTTTGGGCCATGCCTGGCACTGGGAAGGTAGTCTCTTGTCTACACCTGGCCAGCATGACTTGCCCAAGGACTTCCAATCTAGATGGCCCAGACATTCTGTTCCCTATTTATGAAACTCTCCTTCCTCTCCCATATCAGCTGTGGACTTGGAGAATAAGAGCTGGCATGACCTCCAAAGACCCATCAAGGCCCTAACTGCACAAAAGGAGAAACTGAAAGAGTGCCGCGGCTCCCACACTGCACAGAAATGACCTCTGCCTTGTTTTAGAGCACCCTGGTCACAGCCCTGCCCTTCCCCCAAGTCTGGCTCTCAGAGGTGGGGGTTCCTCAAGAATATTGTGCCACTGCACAGCCATCTGCGGACACTCGCTTCATCTGCCCTTTCCATTGGGTCCCCATAAATCATCCTGCCATGGGCTACTGCTTCTCTAAACTTCCTCCAGTGTGTGTTTACACCTCAGGTAATGAGGGGCAAGGGGGAGGCCAGCCTGTTCCAGGTGGTATCCAGGACAGGCGCTCCAGGCGCATCCCTGGCTCACTCCCTCCTTCTCACACTCGCTCCCAGCCCAACCCAGATCTGATCCTCATGGCCTCCCGGCGTAGAGTATGAGTGAGGACTCACAGTCTGTGCTACTGTGTCAGGACAGGGGCACCCACCGGCACTGCGTGGAGGAAGGGAGGGCTTAGCTGGGCCGGGGAATGGGGGGATGGCAACCACATGGTGCTGGGTGATGACAGCGATCCTCAGCGTCAGGCAGGTCTGCCTGACTCTCTGCCTGGCTTTAGGCAAGTTACCTAACCTGCTGAGTCTGCTTCCTCCAGTATAAAATAGGCCTATCTTCCATGGATTCTTGACAGAAAAAGGGACAGAATGAGGCAGGTATCTGGCACAGCAGGGAAGCTTGACAGATATCCACTGGTACCCCACTCCAAGCGAGAGAGGAACAAGACAAAGGTGTGGAGGTGGGACGGGGCACCTAGGGTGGCACGCAGCCTGGTGAGGACAGGGCCGGCAGGCCCCAAGGAAGCAGGGTGGTGGCTGAGGCGGCAAGAAGGTGAAGGCGCTGCATCTGGGCTGAGCAGCAGAGTGGGGGACACTGTAGGACCCCAGGCTGGGGAGCAGCCATGCGGGAGGGCACTCGAGGCCAGTATGACAGGTGGCAGGTGAGCTGGGAGAGGTGATGGGGAGGAGGGGATGGCTCCAATGGGGTTTCGGAGGAGAAAAATGAGAAATGGGAGTAAAAGCTCCCCCAAAAATGGTTTTGTTAGAAGGACTACCAATGGGCCCCAGGTCACCCCCAGAAAGTTCTCATCTGCTTCTCTTAGAAAATTGGAAACTTGGGGACTGCAGGAGGGTGAGTCCCCTGGGAGCAATGGAGGCTGTGCCCTGCCCCTGGGTCTCTCAGGGAACTCAGGGCCTGCTCCCCTAGAAGCGGCAAGAAATTTCAACAAACAGGCTGCCAGGCGGTGGTGGAAACTTTCTTCTCCAACCCAACCAGATGGAAGAAAGTTAGCCAACTGCAATTTACCTGTAGGGATAGAGAAGGGGCTCCCTTCTTGCCAAAGAAAAGCTGTTTTCTTCTCCTGAAATCAGGCTTTGTGTTTCGGAGCTATGTATTGTGAGAAGGAAGCTGTTTGGAGTCATTTGCTGAAATTTACCTTTCAGACGTGGTTAGGGGCTGGAGGTCCATTGCTGGAGCTGACAGCCCAGCTTCCTGTCACCCCATGGGCTGGCCCCACCACTGGCCAGGTCTCCTGATCACTCTGGTGTGTTGATCAGGGCTCTGAGTGACCAGCCTAATTAGAACTCTTAATGGGCTGCCAGCTCCTTCACTTGCCTCAAGCCTCCTTGGCAGCCTGCAAGCCCTCCCTGCCACTGATTAAAGTGACTCTCAGTAACTCTATGCTCTCACTCCCGATTAGAAGGGGGCGGCCCATGCTGGGCATGCGACCCGACTGTGTCATAGCCAATATAGCCACAGTAATGCCTCTGCCTTAGGCAGGCAGGGTGATATGGTTAGGCTGTGTCTCCACCCAAATCTCATCTTGAATTGTAACTACCATAATTCCCACGTGTTGTAGGAGGGACCTGGTGGGAGATAATTGAATCAGGGGGGCGGTTTCCCCCATACTATTCTCGTGGTGGTGAATAAGTCTCACGAGATTTGAAGGTTTTATAACCCCTTTTGCTTGGTTCTCATTCTCTCTCTTTGCCTGCTGCCATGGAGGATGTGGCTTTGCTCCTCCTTGCCTTCTGCCACAATCGTGAGGCTTCCTCAGCCATATGGAACTGTGAGTCAATTAAACCTCTTTTCTTTATAAATTACCCAGTCTCAGGTATGTCTTTATTAGCAGCATGAGAACAGACTAATACACAGGGCCAGGTTCTGCAGAAGTACATTTCTCAGTAACCCAAGGTTCTCTGAAACCAATGCCCAAAGGATCAATGGGCTTGACTCTTATTTGCTAGAAGTCTTTTAAAGACAGTGTGTACCCCACAGTTTATGATAATGGGATAGACCATGTCAACATTTTGTCAATGGCTCTGAGACCTGGCTGTAGGAGATTCAGGAAGTGCAAAGTACAAGAGGCAGCCCTTGAGTCCTTGTGGTAACCCTGGTCAAACCCTCTCCGACTCAGGCCTTGGTTCACCATCTATAATGCAGAGTTTAGTCAGGGTTTCCCAAAGCTACTCAGAAGAATCTCTAGGTGTACACGTAACATACAGATTCCCAGGCCCTTGTCCTGCACATTCTGATACATGAGGTCTGCGGTGGAACCTGATAATCTGTTTATTTAACAAGTAGCCAAGGTGATTCTCTCTAGGGTTTCGGGGGAAAATCCTGGATGGTGATCTCTAGGGTCCAGATGGAGAGTCTGAGGCTCCCTCTGAGAGAGACTCTGAGATGGAGACTCTATGACTGCTGAGCATGGCATATTCAGGGCTGGGCCACTGAAGTGGTTAGGACTCTACCCCATCACTGAATGGTCCCTCCCGGGGACATTCCCTGTGCTCTAGCAACACTGTTCACTAAATATGGAGATTCCTGCCAAAAAGTGGAATCTAGGGAAACTCCTCTGTACTGAGATTGCAGGCAGAGGTTGGAAGACAGCATCCTGGTCACAGCAGGACTTTGGTGACAGGCAAGCTGAGGTGGATGGTAGAGGTGGCAGGAGGGGCATATAGGAAGATGACAGAAGGGTCTCCATGCATTAGGATGATTTCCTGTATCTGCCCATTTTCAACAAGGTTTATCACAAATCCCCCATCCGCTCCTAAGACAGAGCCCACAGCTTCAAGGGCACTGATCACCATCTGTCCCGTCTCTCTCTCAGAGCACAGTCCCCTTTGCAGCCTCCCTGCCAGGGTGTCGGCTACTCACACCTTCTAGGCACAGGGAGCTCATGCCTTTTGGTTTAGCCAGTTTGTTCCATTTTCTCCTAGTTTTACCTCCAGTCCATGGACAAATGGCGCCCTGTTTGTACAGGTGTGTCCCCGGACAGCTGAGTGCAAAGCAGATTTGTGCACTGCGCCTGAAGAAAGCTTCTATTTACTCACCTTTAAGAGGCAGAGAATTGTACTTGTTGTTGAATTGCTTTTGTTTTGAGAATAAAACTAAAAAATCAGATGTGAACGTACTGTATAAAGCCACCTACCACACTTCCTTAGAGCAGGACTGGCCTGATGACAGTGTGCCCAGCTGTGGGGGGTTCAAGGTATACTACCCTGGGTGCAGATGCCCAGCTTCTGGGCAGACCTGCCCTCCCTGGCTCACCTGTCCTCGATGCGGACCCAGAGGTCATTGAACTGCCGTGGCCGCTGGTGTGTGCTCTGCCTCTTGTGCCACTTCCTCTGCCGGCCAAACTCTTCCAGCTGGCTGAGGCTGTCGGGGAGCAGGAGGTGTGGGGACAGGGCTGGATCCTCATCCTCCGGTGGGGCGGTGGGGGTCACGGAGGGTGCTTCGGGGACAGCAGCAGCTGGGGTCACTGGGGCCGGGCTTGTCGAGGTCCCCTCAGGAGAGGGCGCTGGGCTCTGGGGGGCAGGGCTGGAAAGAGGTAACAGCACATGGGGCACATGTGTTGGAGAATGTCATCCATATGTGGCAGGGAGTACAATCCAATTCAGTGGGAGTTTGTCATGGCAGGAGAAAGTGCCAGGGTGCCCCTGCTGGGCCTGGTGACAACAACCCAGGAAAACCTTGTCTGGCACTGAGAGCCAGTGCTTTGAGTCATGCTTTCATTTGTTGAGTCGACGGATATTTACTGAGTGCCAACCCTGTCCCAGGCACTTTTTTCAGAGGTGGGTATCAGCATGATGGAAACAGACAATGCCTTACATTCCAAAGCAGAAGACAGACAGTAAAACAGGGGATGTCAGACACTGCCAACTGTTGAGGAGCAAAGGAAACAGAGACAGGTGTGAGAGTGGGGGTGAAGGGTGCTGCTCAGGGAAGGTGGTCTGGTCACCAGCAGGTGATATTTGAGCCCAGACTAGGAAGAGGTGAGGGAGTGAGCCCTGGGCAGATCTCTGGGGTGTATCTGAGCTTGGTCAAGGTCTCATTTATTCAACAACTCTGGCTGAGACTTTAGGTGAGTTAACTAACCTCACTGTACTCCTACTCTGTGAAATGGGGGTGTTGCAGCCTGTACCTCACAGGGTGCTTCATCAGGATTATGATGGTGAACACTGGCAAAGCACCGAGAACAGTGCCTGTCAAATAATAAGCAGCCAAAACATTTAAGTAGTTAATATTATTAGCATTGTGTGTGTGGTTTATTCATCCAACCTTCCATTCATACATTCAATACACATTTCCTATGCACCTTTTCAGTGGAGCAAGGACAGTGTTAAGTAGTCAGAGTTTGAGCTGGAGGTAGACTGATGTGGGTCCACAGCCCGGCTCCACAACCTGCAGGCCGTGTGATGAAAGGCAAGTTACTTAATGATCTCAAGCAGTAATGAGCTATAGCACAAGAGTAATAATACTGCCTACTTCATGGGGTTGTCATGAGGATAAATGAGACCAGGTCTTAACACAGTGCCTGGCACATAAGCCTGTCTTGGATGTTGGCCAACAAGCAAATAGACCTGGCTGTCAGGTAGGTGCTAAAGTGTCATTTAGCCATGGCCCAACAGAATTTGTTTTAGGGACATGTGACCCTGGGAGAAGGTTGGGAATGGTTTCAGGAATTGTGGCTGAGTGGGCAGCTTGCAAGGTTAGGCAGCACCCAAGACAGCAGGCAGGCTGTCTTCCCAACCCACTCTCATACAGCACCATGGGTGAGGAGCTTCTCTCTTTGAAGGAAAGAAGGCCATCAGCTCAGCCTCTCCTCCCCTACCCCCATGGCAACCCCAGATTCTCAGGGTTCAGGCTGCCTGGAGATGCCGCAGCTGCTGGGGAGATAATTCAAAACAGTCAGACAAAAAACTAGATCCAGGAAGCACCTGTGGCCGATGATGGCTTTTATTGTTGGAGCCTCCTCAGCATCCCCGCCCCCCTCCGCCCTGCCAGCTCCCTTGCTCCCCCGTGCAGGAGGCTAAGGCTGAGAGTCCTTGGAGCAGAGCCCATGGGGGAGCTGTGGGGGCCCCCTCCCCTAATGCCTGGGCTCTGAGATGAATAGGAGGCTCGCTAGCCTCACTGGCCTGCCTGCCTCCCCTGCCCTGGCCAGAACAGACACAATGAGCTTTAAGGGGAAGGTCCTTGGGGCTGCTGGGGTGTGGGCTGGGTTGAGGGGAGAGGAGGGGAACTTGAAGAAGGCTTTGTCCCTGAGGCTACCTTGGAATCCCCACCCCTCCAACACGTTTGCCCCTGGTCCCCAATACAAACTAATGTGTGCTGGACTCAAACGGTTCAGGCAGGAACAGCAGCCTTGACAGTTTGACTCAGAAGATGAGAAGAGGTGGGAGACTGGGATGACGTCCCAATGTGAGGGTTTATCGAGACCTCGGTTCACACTCAGAGCTGGTACAGGGAGTAATAGGAGTTGGCAGTCCTAGAGCCGGACTGCCACTTACACCTCTGTGTGTCCTTCTGCAAGTGACTTCACCTCTCTGGGCCTCATGTTCCTCAACGATAAGGTGGGGAAACTCATAGCTCTGACCTCACAGGATTGTTATGCAGATTAAATGAATTAAAAGATCTTAGAGCCTGGTATGGAGTGAGCAGTTAATAAATATTGGCTATGAGGATCCAAGCTTCCTTCAAACTCCAGGTCTTTATGCTGGAGCACGGGCTGCATGGAAACCTGTAGTCTGAGGATGCTGTCACTGACCTCTGGGGCTCCCCGGGACCCAGAGCCTGGCTCTCACTGACAGCTCTCATGCCCAGCCTGCTGCTGGTGCTGTGGAACCACAGATGGACTGAGCTGGTCCCTGCCCTCGGGCAGCTTCCAGATTGTGGGGACGGGGGTTGGAAGACCTGGCAGGAATAGCGGATGGCCACTAGTGGCTGTTTGAGCAGGGTGGGTATGCCCTGGCAGGAGAGTTAGGGGTGAGGGGTGTAGCCAGAGACAGCAACAGAGGTGAGGACCAGGAGTCGGTGGGGCAGCAGGGCTGCCACAGAGTGGGACTGTGACCCAGAAAAGAGACCAGGGCCCTGCCCAACCTCCCAGTACCATCTCGATTCAGAGCCAGGGCAGCCACAGAGTCTTCTAAGCAACACCCAGGAGTTCTTCTGAGTCCCTCTACCCCCGACCCAACCCACCATCTCTAAATCCTAAGCACCTCTCCAGTCCTAACGCTGCTCCCACTCCCACCCATGCTCTGGCCCTGCTGTCACCTCCAGCCAAGACGGCTCACCAGCTCCTTCCCAATCTCCTGCCTCCATCCCAGCCTTTCCATTCTTGCTTCCTGGTAGAGATCCGCCCCTACCTCACCAGAAGCTTCTTCACAGCTCTCCTGAAAGCCTGGGCAGGAAGGCAGAGTCAGTCAGGGCCAAGGCACCCCCAGATGCCCCAGTGGCTTACCTGTGTATGGCCTGCCCAGCGGGTGTGTGGTCCACCTCCAGCCCTGCCTGCCGCAGGATGTCGATGACTGTGTTGTTCCCCAGAAAGTGACCTGGAACACAAGTGACAAAAGGGGCTCAGTCACATGCCAGGCCACCGGCCATAGGGGACTGTCCCAGGCTTTCCCCTAAGTTTGTGTCTGGGCCAGTGACCTACACCAAAGTCAATGCCCCAGACTCCCTGAGAGGCAGTATGGCATAGAAGGTAAGACATGGTCCTGGTGCCTGGGTTCAAATCCTGGCTCTGCCGCTCATTAACTGTATCTCCCCGTGCCTCAGTTTCCTCATCTGCAAAGTGAGAATGGGGTATAATAGCAACATCCAGGCTTGCTGTGAGGATTACAAGAAACAGCTACCCACACGTAGTAAGGGCTCTCTGTGCTTCCTGGTGCACCTCTGTGCCTCATACCATGAAGCTGACCCCAGCCCCCAACTGTCCAGGCTGGGACAGCCTCCAGCAGTCACTCAAAGCCCAGCTCCAAGGAATCCTCAAGTCCCCAGCAGGTCTATGGCTCATCTTGGTAAGTTCTACCAGCAACTCAGGCCTCCCTCCTTTAGCATGGGAGTGGGGTTCTGTGTGTTCGTGTGGGCCTCCTCACTCAGCTCCCAGAGAGCAGAGATGGCATCTCCACTGCCCTGCACAGGCTCAGCACCTACTGGCTGGAGTCACAAATTCATTGCCCAACATTTGTGGAGAACACACTGTGGGCCAGGTCCTGGGACTCACTGAGGTGTAAGATCCCAGCGGGGGCAACCAAAAAACCTCCACTGATTGCAGGGCCTGGCAGACAGTGACAATGACCCAGAGGAGGCACAAACACAGAACTGAACCCTCCAGAGGTGTGTGTGGGGAGAGGGGCTGGCCTCCATCTCAGTCCCCTACTCACTATTCATTCATTCAGCAAACATTCATGACACCCTTGCTCTGTGGTCAGTTCTGCACTAGGCACAGTGAATACAGAAATGGGCAATTTAGTAGAAAGCCCCAGATGGGAGTGGAAATCGTCTTCCTGTGTTGGAATGCAGGTTTGATGTCTGAGTAGTCAGGGGAGCCTCTCCTGGGCTCTGGTTGGGAAGAACCCTCAGGAGGCCCAGTGGCTGTGGACACAGAAGCTGCTGGGAGTCAGCACTCTGGGATGTCCCTCTGCCTCGGGGGCCTCAGTCTCCCTCACCTGCTCAATGTGGACACTGGGTGCTTGTTCAGGGCCCCTGGGCCCCTCCAGCCATGGGCCTGTCCTGTGGCCCCACTCATTCGGGAAGCACTCTCCCCTCCTGCTCCCTGTTCATCGCAGACCGTAGGGGAGATCCTTGCACTATTCCTCTAATTGCTGTGAATGGTGGTGACAGGTGGAAGCCAGAAGGTTAGCATGCTGACAGCCCCAGGGAGGTCTAGGAGAATAGAAAGTGGACAGGCTGTTGGGGAACAGAGATGCTCTGGCAGAGGAAGCCAGCGTAGGACTGCATAATGGCCGGAGCAGAGAACCAACCATGACACTGTCTTGCTCCACCAGCTTCACACACCCCTGGGCTGGTTTCACAACTCCTCAGGAAGTCTCCCAGCCCTGTGATCTCCCTCTTGCTGACCATGCCCTGCCAGAGCATCTGGAGGTACCTTGGGCCTGGCTGACCATGCCTGACTATGTGCCACATGGCTGGTTGACCCTGCCTCTCTGAAGTTTCACTTGAGGATCACTGGGAAAGGTCACTGGGCTTGGAATGTCATAGGACTCTATGACATAGGTCCGGCATCCACCACACTTACTCTGAGACCTCGGGTGAGCCTATTACCCTCTAATGCCCTCAGTTTCTTGCTATGCATAATATCTATGGGTTCTTCTGGCTCTCAGAGCCTATCAGGAAGGTTTTTGTTTCATTGCAGAGACCCTTATGAAAAGATACCTCCCTCTTTCTCTTATTTCCTTTCCCAGTGTTCATTAATTCATTTCATTCATTTAATGAACACTGCCTGGGTGCATATCTTGTGCTGGGTAGTGATGAAGAGACAGCGTCCTTTTCCAGGCACTCACAGACTTGAGAATGGGAATCCTGTAATCTGGGCACTAAGTATGATGGAGAGGGAACCGTTCACACAGGAGGCTGTGAGGGCACACAGGAGGCCTCTAAGCCAGCCTAGGATCGAGCAGACTTCCTGGCGGGAGCACTGCTAGCTGCAGGGTGGGATAAGAGTTATCAAGGTGAGGATGGGAGTGGGTGGCACAGTTCCAGGCAGGGAACTGGGAGGCTGTTCCAGGTAGGGGGAACAGCATGTGCAATGACTAGGGGGTGAACGAGGCACATTTTGGAAGCTAACTGCGAAGAGGCATGGGTAGCACAGGCATGAACAGGCCCTTCCAGAGCTCTGGCCCTGACCTGGTGCTATTGAGGACAAAAGATCCAGGCCCTGCCAAGGCTCTCAGTCTGCCCTTCAGCCTGTGATCCTAAGCAAATGGCTTCCCTGCCACCAGTCTCAGTTTTCTTGTGTGTCAAATGGGCCTAGAGTTCTTTGACCTACTCCTTGGGGCAACTGTAAAGCCCTAACGAGGCAGAAGAAGTGGGTGTCCCTTGGAAAAGCCCAGAGTGCAGTACTGAGTGATGGGCTGGAGACAGCCTCTGGCAGGACTGGGGTCATCCCCACTCTTGCCTTTCCCTACAGAACCACAAGGCTGGAGAGGGACGGGGAGAGGCAGCCTCCGGCACACAGGATGGAGGAACTCTGCCAGCAGCTCTTGGACTCTACTCCTGGCAGCAAAGGCAATTCCTTTTCTGCCTCCAGGGAGACCTGTTCGAAGACAAGGCCTCCCGGCCCAACAGTGGTCCTTGCATCTGCCCAGAGGATTTCAAGGGTCGCCAGGGAAAACAGCCCTGCCTTGGGCTGTACTGGAGCAGCAGCAAATATTTACTGACTGCTGTGTGGCTGCTCCAAAAGGAGCATTTCTGGGGCTGAGTAGAGGAGACACTTAGAGGGCCCAGGCCCAAGCCCGGCCGACAGTGCAGGCCTCACAGGACGCCCGCTGGATCTTGAGCACTGCGTGGCAATGGTTCACATGTCTGGCCAGTGCTCCTGTCCATCCCCTCAACCTCAACCATTCCAGACCTTTATTGTTCTCTGTAAGACCCAAAACAGAAGACTTTAGATGCTTTGAGAAAATGAAACCAGTTAGGAATAATCCTTCCAATTCCCATTCTCTCCTTCTCTAAGCCACTCACCTTCCTTTCCCTCTGCCAGGGCAGGGAGAATGGTCACCTCCATCTAGGTGGCTACTCCTTGCACAACTCCAGGAGGCGCCATTCCCACGTGACCTGTGCCCTAGAACTGTGTAATGCAGTTCCTGCACTCCCCAGCCCATGTTTCTACCACCCTGCCCTCTCCGGGCTTGGTTTCACAGCACCCCATAGCTGGGTTGGCAACACTTGCAACTGCCCCGGTGCTCATGACTCCATTCCATCCTGGTTCTCTCCGTACTTCTCTCACTGACCCCCATCTGTCTTCTTGGAGGGCTCCTCTTTCGCCTGCCTAGTCACTATGGGAGCCCTGGGAACCATGCCCTTGGCCCTCTTCTCACCCACAGACAGATCATCCACCCTGATGGTTTCAGTAACCACACAATGCTGACCACTCTAGAACTGCCACCTTCGCCCAGATGCATTTGTCCAGTGACCTACTGGACATCTCCACCTAAACATCCTCAGAACCTGTAGAATCCAACTCATCCTTCTCTGCAAGAATGTCTTGTGTCTCAACCAGGCGCTGCTATTCAACCTAAATAGGTCCCATCTTGATTCTTCTCTCTCCTCACCTTCATACGATCACTTCCCAGAGGCCCCCTGATGTGACCTCCTAAAGGTGCTTGACTCTGGCCTAGGTCACCATCACCTTCTGCCTGAATCACTGCAGAAATTGCTCTCCTTGTTCTCTCTAGTTCACACCCCAGAACTGACTTTGTCAGAATGTGCTTCCATCCAGCCACCTGAGGGGGATCTAAGAGCTTTTTGAGGACAGGGGTCACGCCTGATTCATCTTTATCCCTACAGGTAAACTCAAGTCTGGCATGTGGCAGTGGCTTTGTGAATGTGTGTTGAATGAATGAGTGAAAAAAACTGTTACTCCATATCCTTTCCATGATCTCATCCTATCCCCAGGAGACCTGAGCTCATGGATCTCCTCTTCTTGTAACTCAGCCCTGCCCCTTGGTGGTACTCCTCCAGATTCTACCAATCCCAGGAATTTGGCCCTTGGACCAGCCCCTGAGTCAGGGCCCAGTGCATGCTGTCCCCAGGAGCTGGCAGACAGGAACTATGCTTGCCTCCAAGGTCAGAAATCCTGATATAGGTGCCACACTTATCCTGAAACCTGCAGGGAAAGTCATGGAAAGTCTCCAAAGGGGCCCCACAATGTTGGGGCTCAGCCTGCAAGGCTTGCCCAGGCTCCCCAGGTCTCCTGGCCACGGCTCAGCAGCCCCTTCCAGCACTGACAGCTGTTCTTTGGCCAGCTCTCTGCAGGAAGATACGTTCCATTTCATCTGCTGAGGCCTCGTGGATGAGAAGAGGAGGAAACAGAGGGAGGACTATGGGGTGGGGGGGTTGGGGCACACAGAGCCATGCAGACAAAGAGAGGGAGAGAGGAGACAGAGAGAGAGAGAGAGGTAGGGAGAAGAGCAGAGAGACACTCACAGAAAGGGGCATGGAGGAGGAAGAGAGCTTCAGGACCAGATGGGGAGCAGAAAGACAATGTGGAGAGAAGGAGAAAGGGGCCCAGAGACAGGCAGTAAGAGACACAGAGACAACAGTAGGGAGACAGGGAAGAAGAGACACCAAGAAAAAGTGACAGAAAGAGACAAGGACAGGACAAAGAGATACAAAGACACAGAGACACAGAGGTAAGGAGAGAAGGGAAAAAGAGGGGAGAGGGAACCCAGAAATGAAAACAAAAGCATGGAGGAGACCAATTCACTGAGGACATCAGGGAAGGCTTCCTAGAGAAGGGGCTCTTGTATTCAGTCATATATAGAGGACTCCCCCAGGATGAGTGGGATTCAGATGCAGATGTAAGAGAAGACAGGCAAAGTAAGGAGAATCAAGGGCCTGAAGGTGGATTGCATCTTAACATTTGTGGGGCTGGGATGGTGCCTGTCTACCTTGAGAGAAGCCAGGGTCTCACATAAAGGACACTTATATACAAACAGGAAGAGGTGCCCGGTGCCGCCCCCATGATGTTTTAGTGCAAAGAAAAAGACTCCCTTTCTCCTAAGTGCAATCTAGCCTGTGCCAGGGCACAAGGTTCAGTAAGCAGAGCACAGGCCAGGGCCAGATCTACCCCGCCTCCCATCAGCCTGGCACAGCCTGACAGCCCCTGTTGATCCTCTGACGTGGGAATGCAGCGTAGAGCGAGTCCTGTCCTGGTGTTAGGACTGTTACAACACCTCACTCATCAATCAACCATGTCACCTTGGGGAGTTTCCATTCTCCCTTTGTGCCTCAGTTTCCCCAAATGGTGTTGGGCCCCATGGTCTCATGGGTCCTCCCACCTCTACGATTCCTTCTTTTGATGACTTGAACACACAATCATACTTAGTGAGCCTCCCGAGTACAGAATGCTTCTCAAACGTCATTTCATTTCATCCTCACAGTAGCCGTTTGAGGTGTTGCCAGTTTCCAGATGAGGAAACTGAGGCTCAATGAGGGGACGGGACTCACCCAAGGTCACACACCTAGTAAAAGGCAAAGCTTGAACTTCAATCCAAAGATGTCCCAGTTTACTGCACGTCCTACTACACCCACTCTGAAGTATTGGCAGCTGCGGAGGATCCTGAGTTCACATTTGGGGGCAGGAAATTGTCAGAAACATGTGTCCCTTCCAACATTCACCAGATTGGAGAGGAGAGTGTGCAAGTGCTCAGCAAGAACAACACGCAATTAACAGGGCAGTTTCAGGACCGTGTTGAGGGGCTGGGCAGAGGGAGGAGGGGAGAACCAGATGTTCCCACAAAGGCTCCAAAGTAGCACAGGCTCCCCCCGGCCAGCACACATGTTTTCTCTCCAGTGAGTATGCTGGGTTTCCAGTTTTCTCCTCCTGGAAGAGGCATCCCAAGACCATATTTATGTTCCGTCTGAAATTAATGCAAGGGAAACTTTCAAATGCTAATCTAGCTGCCAGGACAGGCCGGCCGGATATCAAGCTATAGCGGTGTTTGTTTTCCTGAGGAAGTGTGACAGGAGGGCTGGATGGGAGGGCCAGTGGAGGATGGACAACCGGTCTCCCAAAGAGTGTCTGATGGGACACTGACAGAGCTGAGCTTCCTTTCTCCTGCTTTGCAGGCCGCCCAGGGAAGGGCTGGGGCCCTTTCGGTTCAGTGGGGCCCGAGATGACGCCACCTCTGTACACAACCTTGTGCCAGGAGCTGATACACACAGTCCCCTCCCCTGAGGAGGTCACGGTATGAAGAGGGAGATGGGCAGGCAAACACTCACAGGACAGCATGAGCCATGCAGTGCCAGGGGCCACGGGATTGAAGTGGAAGGAGGGGACCCAGACTGAGGAGATGAGTGAGGAGTGAGAGGAAGAGAGGAGGAAGGGCGTTCCTGGTAGACAGCACAGTAGGAGCACACGCACAGAGGGCAGAGGTGGTGTGGCACATGCTGGCCAACAGCAGTTCTGGGTTGCTGTAATATTAAGTGAAAGAGGAGGTGGCAATAGCAAGGGTTGGAGCAGGGGGGCGTCCCTCCTCCATGACATTCTGATTGCTGCAGGACATGGTGAAGGGGACAGATTCAAGCTGGGACCAAAAAACACTCTCCGAGGCAAGCGTCCAGTTGTAAGGGAGTGAGTGCTCCACCCTTGGAGGTGTGTAAGCCAAGGGTCGAAGAGCACTTGTCAGGCCTGTGAGGGGTATTCAGACATCCTATGGGGAACTGGCTGTATCTGGGCGGAACCAGAGATTCTGCCCGCTTTAGCAGCCTCTACCAGCTGCTCCTCTTTGGAAGCTGTTAGAATGCAGGACGTCAGAAAGGAAAGTGCCCCAGGGCTTCAGCTGGATAGCTCAGCTCCGCCATGAACACAGCAAAGATGGATACAAATTCCCGGAAGAGCAACCCTGCTGAGGCTAACAGAACTTGCCCTGTGTCACACTGGCAGAAAGGGGCAGAGCTGGGCTCAAGCCCAGGCATGGCACGGGGTGTGTCCATGTCAAGGCCCAGACCCAGGCAATGGCCGTGCAGGGTGATTCCAGGTCAGCACAGGACAGAGCCTGTGATGGGTTCTGTGAACTGCAGGAGGCAGTGCTCAGCCAGGGATCTCCATGGCCACGGCAGTCACTCTTTACAACATCCAGAGGCTCCTTTTTTAGAATCACAACACCCCAGGATTCCTGGGAGTTCCCTGTTGGCAGGGACAGGGACCCACGCCTCCTGAGCCTCAACGCTACTTGGAGCTGAATTTGGCTCTTGGGGTTTTCCCACAGCGTCCCAGTTGCATCCGAGCACTTCTGCCCCTCAACCCCAGTGGCTCTACTCTCTCCTGTGTGGGAGTCCTGCTCTTAAAGGACTTCGAGCTCTGAGGGACCAGGGACCCTGAAATGATGGTGGCAACACAAGAGCTCCCATTTACGGACTGACTGTGCAAGGCCAGGCCCTGAGCTGTGGTGCAAGGCCAGGCCCTGAGCTGTGGTGCAAGGCCAGGCCCTGAGTGCTAGTGATCTGGATCTCAGGCTCATCTGCAGAGTGGGAGGCTGCAGGCTGAGAGAAGTGAAGTCACTGATCTGCCCAAGGCCACTTCTGATCAGAAGAACGCAGGGTTTCTAACTCACACAGTCCGGGTCCAAGCCCATGTTCTTAATCTACACTTTCTTCTCCTCTTGCCTTTCCCACACTGTCCAGGAAGAGTGTTGAGCTCCTTGCCAGATTCGTACTTCACTGATGGAGCAGCAGGGAAGCCCTAGCAGAAGAATTCCGGCCTGGGGTGTGGGCACTCTATTCTTCTAGACTCTCCCCTGTTCCAGAGGGTGAGGGCTGGCTCCAGCTAGGGACGAGCCGGGAGGGGATGTTCCTCTGGCTGGCTGGATGTTTTGGCCTGAAGCAGCAACGGCGACTCTGGCCAAGGATCGCAGCCCTTCACAGGCATGCCAGCTGCCAGATGCATGCGTGGTGGGGCGGCAGGGCCCTTTGAAGCACCATTGGAAATTCTGAAACACTTCAGATGCCGTGGCCTTAAGCTCCAGCTTGGGGAGTGTGGCAGACCAGGGCGCTTGCCAGTGAGAGAGGATAGCAGCTGTTATTTTTATTTGTTCATTTGTTTTGTTTTTTTAGAGATGGGGGTCTCACTCTGTCACCCAGGCTGGAGTGCAGTGGTGCCATCTTGGCCTACTGCAGCCTTGACATCTGGGCTCAAGCAACTCTCTCACCTTAGCCTCTTGAGTATCTGGGACTATAGGCATGCATCACCACGACTATGACTGGATAATTTTTTATTTTTGTAGAAATGGGGTCTTGGGATGTTGCCCAGGCTGATCTTGAACTCCAGGCTTCAAGCGATTCTCCTGCCTCAGCCTCCCAAAGTGCTGGGACTACAAATGTGAGCCACCGTGACTGCCCTGCCTCTTGTTTCTAAGGTGAAAAAGGCCCTATGTGAACCATGGCTGCTCTTCTGTGCCCAGCTATGAGCTCTGAAGGGCTGCCATTTCTGAGGCCACCAAGTGAAGAACCACAATGGAGAAGGAGGTGGGTGTGGGTCCTGCCCTGAGGACTATGGAGATGACGAGTAAACTGGAAGACAGCTGGATCTGTATCAGGGAAATTTCAACTGTTTTTCACCTCCTCCAGGAAGCCTTCTCTAACTTACCCTGCCTCCTTTCAGTGCCAGGCACTCAAACTTCTGTTAGGCATGTGTGGAAATGCTGAATGTTGGGGGCTACAGGGAATCTTAGACCTAGCTCTGTCTAAAGCCCCTCACTGTGCAGACACAGGAGGAAAGACTCGGAGAAGGCCACATAGAAGATCTCAGAATCTCCTTTCTACCCTCATGTCTTTGGTGTAACTCTCACCTTGCTCTATTTTCTTTCTTTTCTGGCTTTTCCCTACCTAATCATCTTGCCGTCTCCCCTCCCTACAGATGCTCCTGCTTAGCACTAAACTCCCCCTCCTCCAGCTGTGATTGCATGGTTTACTCAACAGTACCTGGGACTCTCTTTCCTTAGGTGTTTTCATTTGTCAATCTAGCCTCAACTTCCAAAGGCAGATGTGATGTTGCTGGACCCCTTAGTCTCCCACCATGGGGGCAGAAGATGTGAGTTTTAGGCTGGGTTTTGCTGTGGGGTAATGTAGAAGCAGGCTGCATTTCTGCTCATGGACCTCAGGGTTAGTGCGTTCATTCATTCATTCATTTATTCAACAAGTGGGTAATACGCACCTTCTTAGTGCTCGGGGAGTGGACATGTTAGACTGGGAGCATGAGAGAGGCTGTGATAGCAAAATGCTGGAGGTCTATGGGAGCCCAGAGAGGAAGTCAGGGAAGCCCTAGCAGAAGAATTCCCAGCAGAACAGAGGGCCCAAGCGGCAGCTGGATGGATTTTTTAGGGACCAGGATTACTTCCTGGTCATCGGGAAGAATGACCTAGACAATGTGACCACCATTTCACTCCAGTTCTAAGACTCTCTGACTTCCCATCTGTACTTGGATTTACTGATCAGCTAAATGGAATAATAAATACCACTTCTGTCTCCCTCCAAGAGGAACTGAGGATGTGGAAGGGCCACATAAGTTGATGGATATGGGAGTTTTTCAAGCAGGATGGTGTCTACTCTCTAGGGAGCAATTTCTATCGTTATGAATTTTAAAAGGTGTTAGTGGTATTCTGTATGTTGGTCTTGTATCTCTCTCTTCTCTCAAGCCTGAGTCTTTACCTCTGATCTGCTTCTATGTCCCAGCTTCACAGGTGTGTTTTGGATTATGGATCTGCAGCATTCTAGCTGGGGTAGAAACAGGCTGGCATGAGCCTGGGGGCTGCATGCGCCAAGTGTGTGGGTGCTGGGTAACGGAGCCAGTCTCTCTGTCTCTGGTGCTCACACTGTTTGCCTTTTAACTCTTCAAGTTCTGCCTTCTGCCTGGACTTCTGCTCCCTGTGGAGCGGGTGACAACAGTCCTGCAGAGAGTGATTTCCATTCCTGGAAGGCTCTTAGCTGCATACTCCTCCCAAGGAATCCAAGAGTGGTTGGAGCAAATAATGCTAGCATGTTAGAAGGCTCTGATTATAGCATGCTGGAATGTTAGAGCTGTGCAACTTTAGAGCAACAGCATATTAGGGTCAAGGGGTTTGGAATGTCAGAAGTTAGAATTATACTCAGATTATAGCATGTGCTAGGGACGGAGAGTGTGTGATAACCACTGGTTCCTAGAGGTTACCTGGTCCAACCCTGAGTCCTGCTCATGTCTCCAACCCAGCTCCTCTAATTCCTACATTACTCATTCTAGTCCAGGAAAAAAGAATGCTAGATTTCTGGATGGCTGAACAAGTAAATATCCTGAGAAACCTGTTTCCCTGGAACCAAGGGTAAAATTGTAATTTTCTTCTAGTGCGTAAGACTGGACTTCGACCCCCGCAACTGGGCCTGGAGATACCTTGACTCAATGGAATGAACTTCATTCTGTGTGATTTGGTCCAGTATGTCCTCAGAGAACATCTCCTAAGTGTCAGCAATTCTGAGGCATATGCGCCCTGTCCTGGAGTAGTTCACATGCAATGGCATGATCGCTGAGCAGTGGGTGCTAGGATAAAATCAGCACATAGGCCTGGATGAGAGCATCCACCTTTACACCCCAGCTGCTTGGTGCTGCTGGAGAAAATCTCACACCTGTGACTTGGCAGGTTCACGGGCCCTCATTGCCAGTCAGCATCCTCTGTGTTCCTAGCATTGACAGAGCAGATTTGTGGCTGGCATGTGCCCTAATCTCAGTCCCCAGTAGACATCACAAATCATTCTGGGCCTCTTCTCTGTTGAGCTCTGATGTGACTTTATCATCTTATACCATCACGTTCCAGGCAGCTGCTACCAATCAATCATAATGGCCCACAGGAGGAAACATCTTTAACTTCTTGTCCTGGTCAATTCTTCTGGCCAGTTTCTCTTATGTCAAAGAGTCTCACCTCTTCAAACCAAGAATCCTCCCCTCTCTCTCCTCTTCCTCTGTGGATGACTTCACCTTCTACTTCAGACAGTGGTGCTCTGATTAGAAGCCATCAGCTGAGAATTTTCTCCCTTTTCGCCTGCCAGCCTCCTCCCTCCTTCCCTTCAGTTACAGGTGAAGAGGTGTCTTCCTTCACCCAAGGCGTCCTCCTCAACCCTGCACCCAAGCTCTGGTCCCCACCTTGCTGCCTTCTTGGAACCTCGGGCTTATCATTGTTCCCCCTCTCTCCTGTATCATCAGCCTCACCCATCCTAGAATATTCTCTTAATCACATTTCAAGCATGCTCACTTCTTTCTCACTTCAAAAAAAAAAAAAAAAAAAAAAAAGGTGGGTGAGTGGGGAGAACAATGTAATTACCAGCTTTTCATTTTGCCAAGTAAGGACTTTGAGACTCTTACCTGCCTCCCACTATCATCTTTTTAATTTTCTTAAGTAAGGAATATTTTAACTTCAAACACAGTTGAAAGGAGATAATGTCAGAATATAAACCTGTAAACGGAATAAATTTAGCTAATAAAGAATTCACCACCTTGTACTTATTTTTCTGTTAATTGTAGGCCAGAGGATCTACAAGCAAGTGGACTAGAAAATATTGGGGGGCTCTTGAGGCTCAGCCTGTCCAGCTACAGGAGCCCAGCAGACAGAAAATGAGCTTTCTCTCCTCTCTGGCTGACACGCCCCTCCATGGCCACAGCCTGGCTCCTTCCAGAACATCTGGGCTTGTACACTGGCCACAGCCACCTCCTGGATAGGGAGGGCTTACCTGGGCCCCTCAGCATCACCCAGGCCTGCTTAAGGTTGTCACATGTTTGCACTCCACCCACCCCGAACTGCAGAGTAACCTCCAGAAGAGGTCACACAGTGCCAGGTTGCAGAAACATCACAGATGCTAAGAGTATTTCATGAGACGCACCAGCTAAACAGGCACATGTTTCCACAAAATCATTAACACTTTTGTACGTATACAGCAAGGGCACCACGTGCAAGGAAGATGGCCACACCTGGGACTCAAGAGGCCAGGGTTCACATGGCAGGTCTGCCTCCATGGCCTTGAGGAAACTGTTCATCTTCCGTGAGCCTTTGTTTTCATCTGCAAAATGAGTATCATAAAACACATAGTGTTATGTAATCAGAGAGCCTGGAATGGTGGCTGGCACATAGTAAGGGCTTTTATGATAAGAACCCTTCTACCATGGAAGAGCGTTTTAATACTGTGTTCTAGAATGAGTGTATGTAGCACAATCCCATGAGGCAGGTGTATTGTCCCAGTTTTACAGATGAGGGACTGAGGCCCTTGGAGGTGAAATGGCTTTCCTAGCATCTCTTCGCTCACAGTGGCAGAGCCACACTTTACACCCAGGCCTCCTGATCCCAAAGCTCTTACCCTTTGCACTGAAGCCCCCTCAGAGCAGAAGAGAGGAGAAGCCAGATTGCTGTCAGCACTGGAAATCCCTGTCTGTCCTCGCAGGCTCTCAGGGCAGGATTCTGGAGCTGGGCTGGGCCAGGGTTGGGTCCTAACAAGCAGTGGAGGGGCCAGGCAGGCGGAGGCTCAATCTCTCACCTTCACATGCTTGGCCCCATCCAGACTCTAGAACCACAGAGCTTTCAGGAACTTCAGCTGGACACTGAGGCTGGGACTGTGGTGGTATGACAGAAGAGCTGCCAGCAGGGCCCTGGCTCGGACACCTGGCAAGGCTGGGTTGGGGGGTCACTGGTGTGTCTTATAATTATGTTTCTATTTCCTGAGATATTTCTTAGAGACACCCATGAACTCTAGGCTTGAGAGACATTTGCATGAGCAGACACATGCCTGGGGGATGGACAGGTGCATTCCTGGTAGTATAGACCCTTCCTACATCCCATACATAGCCTTGGGGGTCTTATGAGTTCTTTGGGACTTGGCAGGTGATGGGCTGCAAGAGCCCAGCTGGGTCCCAGGGTCCCCACTGCCCAGCAGCCCTGGCACAGAACTGCAGGGGCCCCCAGGTGAGTGGGTGAGGAGTGGAGCGGGTATGTCTTCAGGTTGCACTCCACCAAGAGAGTGCTTAGTCCCAGCTCTGCACATAAGCCAGCCTGTCACCGGTTGTAGGACTCAGAAATTACACGATCATAAGAATGTAATGAGGCCGGAGTGGACTTCCCTCACCACAGCTTTCGTGCGGACATGTTCCATGCCAATACGCTGACTCTGTAACAGGCCCGCGGGGCTGGCTCAATGTCCCACACACAAAAACAGAGCCCTTGGATCATAGATCCTGGGCCTGGGGTACAGTTCCAGCCTTGTCCTGGACTTTCTGGGGGCTTTGTTCATGTCCCTGTCCTCTGTGGACCTCGGTTTTCCCACAGCTAGGATGGGGTGGAGAGGCTCTGTCCAGCTTGGAGATTCTCGGGTGGAAAGGAGATTTGCTGTGCAGAGTGGGCCATTTGCTCCCGGCATGGCTGAGCCAGGAGAAGTGGCAACTGCCAGCAGGATCTGCACGTGGCTTCAGATCTGTTGTTTTTGGAGAGTGGATTCATAAGAGTGGAGGCGAGTTTCCCTTTGCCCTGACTTTACTGCTGGCCTATCCTTACAAATTCACCAGCCCAGAGGAGACCAGGATGGGAGACCCTGGTCAACGTTCGTTTCTTCACTCTTTCATTCTTTCATTCACACAGCAAGCTCAAAACCTATTACACGCTACCAGAGACACAGCGATGATTAAGTGGTGCCCCACATCTGAGGCGAGCATGGGAGACAAAGCCAGCACCACTCACTGACCGCAGTGTGGGGAGCAGTACAGAGGCAGGGAGGAGGGGAGGAGGCTGGGACTGGGATACTGCCAGTGGGCACGGACAGAGTGGATGTGTGTGAGGTCTTTCTGGTGGCCTGTCAGCAGGATTGACTGGGGACTGACTATATTTTGGAGATGGGAGAAGCTGGCACTGGGCATGATGCCTGTGTGCTGGCCTAGTGCTGGGGTGGACCTCTGTGCCCCCACAGACCTAGGGTTTCAGGAAAAAGAGGTTAGTGTCCACGGCTGCCCTCACTGCTGTGATTTTCACTGTTAGACTTTCCTGCTTTCTCGCTCACAGACAGAGCTGGCGGTAGCTACCCTCAGCCCCGGGAGACTCTGCTCCTGGGTCCTGGGCAGGCAGGACTACTCAGGTGGGGTGTGTGGAATGAGGGCCCCTCAACGACTGCACTCTCTGGGGGCTCCCCCTAGGCGTGGGGAGGAGCCTGGGGGCTGGATGACTCAGGGTGGTTCCCCACTTGGAGTCTACTGGGGGCTGTCCCAGAGCAGGATGCCCTGCCCTGATGTCTATGGGAGGGAGGGCGGACGAGGCAGTTGGATGGTGGGGGAGCCGGAGGGGGCTCTTCCCTGCACAGTCCTCAAAGCTGTCCTGACTCACACCGAGCTCCCAACAGGTGCCCTGCAGCTGGAGAGTGGCTTACCCTCTCCATGCTGCCAGTCAAGGTCTTGCTCCTGCCTCTAGACCCCCTACAGGAATCCCTCCCTTCTCTAAAACCCATGGCTGAATAGCTCTGGAATCCTAGATGGCCCAAGTGAGTCCTGGCTCCTCCTGTTCAGATGAGTAAACCGAGGCTACAAGAGGGAAAGAGACTTGCTGGAGGCCACAACAGACCATGGCAGAGATCCCGCGTGAACCCAGAACTCTTTCTGCCTAGCTGCTGTGCCTTAAAGGGGCTTTCCCGGGAGGACTGTATCTACTTCTGAGCCCCTCCCCTGTGTCTCTACTACATGAGGGCTGCAAAGGAGGGACGAGGCCTAGCAGATGTGCCCCTGGCTCTTGCCCTTAGGGGTGAATGTTCAAACAGTGGACATATCCCATTACAAAACCAGGACATCCACAAGGGCCCTTGTAGGTTAGACTGCTCGCCATGGAGGGTGGCATGAGGGTGGCAGGAGGGGAAGGGAACACAGCGGCACCAGGTGTGGTAAGCATGTCCAGGAGCCATCTCATTAATTCTCACAATGCAGGAAGTGAGTTCTGGCAACCCAAATTGTGGGTAACATGAGCAAGAAATAAATGTCTGTTGCT
Source organism: Theropithecus gelada (assembly GCF_003255815.1). Lineage (NCBI taxonomy): Eukaryota > Metazoa > Chordata > Mammalia > Primates > Cercopithecidae > Theropithecus > Theropithecus gelada. The sequence goes on from NC_037668.1 coordinate 75,593,431, forward strand.
GTGAGTTACTGAGCAAAAGCTGGTTAGTAACAGGAGGCAAACACAGTATCCTGGTCCCAATGTAAACAAGTGTTACTGGCAGGGACAGCCATATAGAAGGGAACGAAGAGTGTGGGAGGAGAGGAAAAATGAAAGGAAAAGGAACAGGGAGAGAAGTGCTAAGTGAGCCCTGCACCTGAACATCTGGACTCCCCTTTGCACGAGGAGGCCTGGTCCCCCAGAAGAAAGCATCAAGTTCATGGTTCCACATGTGACAATCACACTTATACCCAGTATCATCATCATGATGATGATCATTGCAGCTGCCTTTTTGAGTTCCTACTATGTGGCAGGTTGTTTTTAAAATATCATCACTAATCTTTACAACTATTCTACAAAGTAGATATTTTCAGTTCATCAAATAGTTATTGCTATCACTGCCCATTTATATACGAAAGAACTGAGTCTTTGAGAAGGTACCAGCCAAGGTGATGCGGTTGGGCTGAGATCTGGAGCCAGGACTGTGGGACGCCAGAGCCAGCCTCTCCCTCTGGGGCCACATGGGCTTCACAGCCTTGCCCCTGGCTCTGTGGGTGGGCCTGAGGCTGGGCTGCGCAGTGGGAGCTGGCTTTAGTTCTGGGCTCTCACATGGCTGCCTGGGGCATGAAGGCATCACAGAAATTACCTTGGCCATGGCAGGGGTCATCACTCCCCTTTCCCATGGGGACCATTATGGAAGAACCCTTGACCCGACTCAGGAGAACTGCTTTGGGTCCCAGTGCTGCTGCTAAGCACTGTGTGGCTTTTCCTGCCCCATCCTGGGCCTCGACTTCTCCCTCAATGAAGTAAAGGTTAGGGGAGAGCCAAGCAAATCTCCTAGGATTCTGCAAACAATCCCTTCCCCACACTGGCCCAAACCTGCTCCGAAGGCAAAGAAGCAGATCTTGTCCTCGTTCTCCCGTAGAAGCGCCATGACCCTCTTCCCCATGCGCTCATTCCTCTTGTAGATGAGCTCCTGGCGGAAGTAGCTGTCAATCTCCTGGGCCGTCACCTGCTCGTGTGGCGGGAGGGTGGTGTTGATAAAGTTGGGCAGCTGCAAAGGCAAGACAGAGGCTGCCTTCAGTTTTTTTTTTTTTTTGGATAAAGGGTCTTACTGTCACCCAGGTTGGAGTACAGTGGCTCACTGCAGCCTCAACTCTCTGGCTCAAGCCATTCTCCTGCCTCAGCCTCCCAAATACAAATGCACCACCATGACCAGCTAATTTTTAAATATTTTGTAGAGATGGAATCCCACTATGTTGCCCTGGCCGATCTCAAACTCCTCTTGGCTCGAGCAATCCTCCCGCCTTGACCTCGCAAAGTGCTGGGATTATAGGCATGAGCCACTGTGCGTGACCTGCTGTCAGTTCTTTATGGAGCAAGGTGGACTTAGGATAAATATGCACAGCCCCAGTGGGGCTAGGCAACTTCCTTTTATGCGGACCCTACAGTGGGCCACATGTTTTGTACATGTTTCTCATCAATTCCCAAATCCTCTCAGATAAGCATTGTTATTCTAGTTTTACAGATGAAGCAAGCAAGTGTGGAAAGGATCCAGGGATGTGCAGAGTTGCACAACTAGTGAATTGGCAGCGCCAGGATAAGGCCCAGCTGCTGGGCTTCCACATGTGTTGCTCTGTGTCGTGTCTCTGCCCTGTTTAACCTCAGCAGATGCTGAGGTCTGGGGAGGCTGGCACGGTGCTCATCTTGTTGACTGCTCTCACTTCACCACTGAGCCCAGTGCTGGCAAGTACAAGGAATTTAGTTCAGCAAGAGGATGAGCAGGGTCAGTTGAGCTGCCTAATACAACAGGAAGGCCACTGAGTACAAGATTAAGCTCACCCCCTGTTCTGATGCTGTGTGGCACCGGGTAAGTTACTTAACTTTTCCGAGTCCCAGCTTTGTCATTTGTAAGATGAAACTGATGATACTGTGTGGATTCAGTAAGAGGATGGGGGCTGTCATGGGCTGCATTCAGCACATGCCACCTTACAGAGATGAGAGAAGGGATCATCACTTTTGATTTTCCCAATGCCTGAGCCACCATCTGCTGCCACCACCAACTCCCCATCCCTGCACCACCACTTTCCAGGACATAATGCAAACACCTCCATCTGTTTTTGAATACCTCAACCCCAGGACCACGGCTTCCCCCATGTTGGTTTGCTCAACAACCTAGCTTGGAGCTGCTTAGGTGTTTTGCCATCATGCCACACTATACGCCCAGCCACATGGCCTGGGAACGGCATTAACAGGGTCTTGAACTAGGCAGAGAGCTCCCTGGGTTCAGGGACAGAGCTTTTGTCATTCCTGTCTCCCAACACCCAGCACAGAGAAGGTACCCAGATTCCTTGAACCTTGAACTTAAAGTTGTGCTGTCCCTTTCTGACCACAGTTGCCCCACTGTGTTCTTCTATTCCCAACATTTTGTCTTTCCAACCTGGATAACAGGCCAGGCGCTCCTGCACTGTCTCCTCCAATATGTGCATGGGGCTGTTGAGGAAATTGAGGCAGGGAGTCAGAACATACTCTCTTTCCTCACAACCTGTCAATGTCATTCCAACCTCCAAACTCCTGCTCACAGGATGGTTTCCACCTGATGTCCCCTCTTCCACTTCTCTATCTTCACCTACCCAGGCTCAAAGCACAAGATACCAGACCTTGCAAACTGAAGGGTGAGGTGGATGGAGAGCCTGGCACGAGGAGGTTAATTTCCTACAGGTTTAAGTCCCCAAATTGTCCTGCAGCCTAGCCACATGGCTTCTAGAGCCACTGCAGTGTTGTCAACACTCCTTCTGAGGAAAATGGAGTCAATGGAGGCTGAGCCCTAAGGGCCTCTAAGGAGGCTAGGATATTTGCCTCTGCTATCTGTTGGCTAAGGCCTAGTGTCTTCCCCAGAGTGAGAGGAGAGGTAAAGGTACATGCACCTTGGGGCTTCTCTGCCAGAAAGGCCTGACTCACTGCTCTGGGATGAACAAGACAATAACATGGCTGACGTCCCCTAACCTTGTGCAGTGCGCAACCTGGATAGCTGTAGACAGCAGTCTTGCTAGTGCCCAATCAGAGTTGGCAATGGAATTCTTACTCCCCCACATACCCCCTTTGAAAGTGATGATTGGAAACCCTAACACAACAGGGCATGCTTGAACTTGATGCAGCTATGGGGAACACTGAAGGCTTCTGAATGGGGAGAAGTGCAGAGAGCCCATGGGGAGGAGTTATTTCTGGAAATATGACTCTCACAAGTTCTCCCCGTTCTTTAGGTATGGAAAATAATGTGAAAACTATGTTGTACCACCAAATAAGTACTTGTCCAATCAGTGAATGAATGAGTGAGCTGAAGGGCCTTAGAAGTATGGGGTTATGAACGTAGGGCCTGAAGTCAGACCGTGAAGACAACTTGGGTTAGAATCCCTCTTTTGCAGCTTACTAGCTGAGTGGTCTCTCTAGAACCAAAAAGTGACTTGGCCTCTCTGAGACTAAGTTTCCATATTGGTAACAGGAGGTAACACACATTATTGTAGGGATTAAATGATTGAGTTTTGGAAAGTGCTTACTGAGCACTGTGCCTGGTATAAAGGAAGTCCTGAATCAATGTCAGCTATTATACAACTGGCCTGGGGATGGAGCTGGCTTCATCACCTTTCCCAGTGAAGGGTGGCCTTGGGCAGAGGGTAAAGATGAAGATGACAAATAAATGGCTCGGAACCATCGGAGAGTACCACGAAGGCGGCAGTCCACTTCCCCTCTCCTTCCAAGGGTCCCTGGAACCTGAACACATGTCCAGCCCCTCCTCCTATGCTTCCTGACCACAAATGTGCATGTGCACAAAGATGATTCCCCATTTATTAATTGGAGAGTCAAAAAAATTAACAAGGACAAGAACCCAAAAGTGAAAGTTTAAAGCCATGAAGGAATTGGGCTAGCTCCCCAGGCTCCTAGGGCTGGCCAGCCACTGGCCGGCATTCTCTGCATGTTTCATGCTGATGGGCCTTGGCTCCATGCCAAGGATGAGGCCTGGGTTTGGGCCAGGGCTGGAATGGAAGCAAATTAATGATGTCATTATACTTGTTGAGGGCCTTAAATCTTCTATGACAAGTTTAAGTGCGTGATGCACAATAACATTTTAAAGAGGACATGTGAGGTCTCCAGGGATGGGGTGATGAGGCGATTGGTTGGACAGGGCTGGGGTGGAGCTGTGAGAAATGAATTCAGTGTAGTCTTCCCTGACCCATGAACCACGTCAGGTCTAATGGTCAAATGCTCAGGTCTGCGGACACCACCTACTGAAACTCTGCACCCCTTCCTTGTAGCCCATCCATCCAACAGACACCCAGTGGGAACTTCCATGAGCTGGGCCCTGTGTTGGGCTAGGGGTCCTGAGAGCTTCCTCAGACTGGATCTGCTGCTCTCGATGAGGCTCACAGTTTGATGGGGGAGTCACATATGCACACAAGAACATCGATGAATATGTGCTTTGAGAGGACAACGAGGAATGTGTGAGCCCAGAGGAGACACCTAATAGGGTAACCACGTGTCTTGGTTTGACCAGAACAGTCCAGGTCGATGATTATTTTGATCTTGAATTGTATCCGACTCTCAAAATTATCTGGGTTTGGACAATAAATGCATGCAGCAACTCTACACCTAAGGCAGTCTTGAGGCTCAGGCCAGGCTTCCAAGGGGAAGGCCTTTGGATCATCCTGCTGTTGCTAGGCATTAACAGTGCCAGTGGCCTGGGGGCTGCAGAGGCCAGGGATGCAGCCATTGCTGCAGGTGGGGACAGTGCAGCCAGGATGCAGGCCAAGGGTGAGGTGCCCCTGTCCCCTGTCCCAGTGTTATCCACCCAGGCCTGTACCTGTCCTGCCCTGGCCTCCAGATGTTGCTTCCTCATCCTCCATGTTATAGCCAGAGGCATCTTTCTGACCACATTGCTCTCTGGCTTGCACTCTCCACCCTTCAGCATCCCCTCTTTACCCCCATCTAGCGGACTCTACTGCCAAGCCTGGTTCTCATATCACCTTCTCCCTGAAGCCTTCAGGCAAAGGGATTGTGGCCCCACAGCCTCCATATCCTCAGTGCCCTGCAGATTTCGAGGCCCCCAGCTACAGACACAGCCTCACCTCCACCAGATCCCCTTGGGGACCGGATTCAGCCTTGCTGCCCTGACACCAGGCTTTTCTGCACCGTGGGGTGGGGTTGCCTAGTCTCTCCTCAAGCTACTAGATTCTATCTGTGCATCCCTGGGGGCAGCCCGGGCTGCTCTTCGAATCCAGGTGGCCCAATCCATCCACGCTCTGTCCCACTTCAAGTATGGGAACTGTAGGGAGACCTCTGAGGCAGTTCCACTTGCTAAAGACAAATCAGTGGTCTGGACCCAAGCTCAAAGAAAATCTAAGCTTGCCTTCTCCGGAGGTCACCTCATGCCTCCGTTTCTCAGCTTAGGGTCAGCCACAGTCTGGCCAGCACCCTGTCCTGCACACTCCCGCCCTCCTGGCCACATCATGGCCAGACCATCCCGTCATGACCAGGGCCTCCTTTGCCATAGAGCTCCCTGGCTGCTCAGGACTCATGGGGGTCTCCCTCAGCAGATGAAGCAGGGTGGGCCTGGCCATGAAGGCGGTCACTCGTAGTGAGATTCCTAAAAGCCTCGTGGTGTCAGGGCTCTTCTCTCCACCCTCACTTCTCTGCCACTGAGTCAGAGCTCTCGGACCTGAGTGTCCTGTGGCAAAGTCTCCAGTTCCTTCCTCTTTCATTTTCTATGCTGCGGCAAGGGACGCCACATGCCTACATTGGCTCGGATGACAGTCACTCACTGACATGTGCTCTGTGCCAGGCCTAAGCTGGGCAATGGGGACCGAGATAGGCAGCATACCATCACCCTCAGGAGTTCCTGGTCTTGTGGGGGCAAGTACTGATGGAACACCACGGCCCGGCCTGGCTCTGTCTGCAGGCAACACTCTCAGCACCCCTCTCCTATTCTCCTCTCGCCTCTGGCTCACTGGTGCATGGTTTCCTCTGCTGGAACATTATTCCCCCCCTTGTCTGTGGCCAGCTCAGGTTCTTACATGCCCTCTCATCTTGCAAATATCTTTCCTTCTCTCCCCAGTCCCAGGCCCTACCCACAAGCCCATCTAAATCAGCCGTTCCTTCCACAGGCTCCAAATGCTTCCTCTACTCCATACTCACAGCAAGGATTACACTTTGGTGCAATTCATTCTTGAATCTCCCCATCTTCCCTATGTGACTGTAAGCCCTTTTTCATAGCACTATGTCTAGCATTTATAAACTATTTCATTCATTCATTCATTCATTCATTCATTCATTCATTTGGCAAAGGTTTACTGAGTCCGGCTCTGGGCCAGGGGCTACTCCAGCCAGTTGAGATAAATCCATGAATAAAACAGACCAAACTCCCTGCCCTCATGGAGCTTATGTTCTAGTAAGGAGAGCAACCAATAAATAGTCACTAATCAATGAATCAAGTAGATAGTGTGTTAGAGGATGGCAAAGGCCATGGGGAAAAAAAGTGGAGCATAATAAAGAGGGTGAGAGTGTGGGCGTGCAGGCCAGGTTGCAATGCTGAGTGGAGTGGTTGGGGCCAGCCTCATTGAGATGATGAGATTTTAGTTAAGTGCTGCAGGCAGAGAGGGAGGGAGCCATGGTCATACCCAGGAGAGGCATTCGGCAGAGGGAGCAGCCAGTGCAAAGGCAGAAGCTGGTGAGGTGGGTTCACAGACCAGCAAGAAAGCCCATGCAGCCTAAGTGGTGTCCAGGGGGGAGAGCAGAAAGTGACAGGGTAGGGAGAGAGCATGGGGGCCATGTAGGCCATCGCAGAGACTCTGGCTTTCACCTTGATAAAAATGGGAAGTCCATGCAATGTCCTGAGCAGGGAAGTGGCGTGTTCTGCCTAATTCAACAGCTTCTTGAATGAGCAGGTATTCAAGCACCATGACAGAGGAGGCACAAGGGCCTAGAGGTGCCTGGGAGAATGCCTGACCCTATCTAGGGGCTCAGGAAGGTTTCTCAGGAGGTGACGTATGACTGTGAAAGTGGGAGGAACCCTGGAGGAGAAAGGAGCCTGAACAAAGGCCTAGAAGCTTGAAAAGACAAGCTTCTAGGAAGAGTTGCAAGTTCCATAGTCAGCAGAGCAAGGTCTTTAGGATGGGGGACCTGGGCTGTGACAAGGCCAGCAGAAGGCACGTTGTAAGGTCCTTGAATGCTGGAGGAAGCATCTTGGAATTCACCCTGAGAGCAATGAATGGGCAGGCATGGTGTGGTCTGAGCAGGGGTGAGCCACGCTCAGCCCCTTGGGCTCTACTTGCTGCCCGACCAGCTGGCGACAATCTTTCCTCTAAGACTCAAATCAAAGCAGAATGCTCTGGGCTGAACTTGAGTCCAAGCTCTGAGTAACTGTGGGCTTTTCCTTCCCTGGAACTTAATTTTCCCAGATGTAGAACTGAACTTCTCAGAGGCCTCCCTGGTCTTACAAGCTAAATTTCCAGGGTCCTAGGCCCCAGAGTTACATAGATCTGGCTCAAGTTGCTGCTCTTGGTAACTTAAAACTCCCAAAACTCATAAGCTGTGTGGCCTTGGACAAATCTCTTCTCATCTCTGAGCCTCAATTTCCCTATTTATAAAAGGGGGATAACGATAGCTCCTTTCTGCCATGGCTGGAGAGAAGATTACCTATGCCTGGCAGGTAGTAGGGATCTAATAAATGCCAGGTATCCAGGTCTTTGGAGAGAAGCCTTACCTGGGATGTGTCGTGGTTGAAGATGACTGCGCTGAGGTCTCCGCAGTTGTAGTGCTTGATGAGGTCCTCCGTGGTGTAGGAGGCCTGCAGGCTCCCGGCCCGCACACTCTCCTGCTGCAGCAGGGTTTGGTTCAGGGCAAACAGCACCTGGGCCGAGGAAAGAGAGAGGAATGAGGGCTGTGCTCAGGGACCCTGGCTGAGCTCTAGGACTGGCCTCCTCCCTCTGGACTTCAGAGCAACAGGCCTGAAACAGAGAAGGTGTGTGGGGCCAGCACCAGCTGGCTCAGGCTGCGTGTTTCCAGTTTCTGTTCCTGCCTCACGTCTCTGAGCACGTTCAGCCTGCTTTCACCTCCAGCCCTTTGCCCACACGGGTCCCCACTCCTGCTCTGGTCTCAATATCTTATTAAAGATGCGGCAAAATGAGAACCCAACTTGTGTCTGGGTTTTGGAATGACGGCTGAGATTTTCTTTTGACTCCTTTGTGTTCCTGTGCTTAAAAGTGCTCTAGAATGAGCATGAACTAATTTTGTAGTCAAGAGCATCCTGCAAACAAAGCAAAAGGACAAAAACAAAATGCCTGGTTGGATGTCAAGGCCCAACCTAAAGGCTGCCTGCCCTGGAAGCCTTCCTCACCTAGGGAAAGGCCTGAGGAGTTGGGTGCCTGAGCATCTGATCTATCCTTGTATTCAGCATGCAGGTCCTCAATCTCCTCTGTCCTCCGGGCCACCATGCTTGTGCCCAGCCAAACCGGTGGGTGTCAGGAACACTTGGAGTGCTAGACAAAATGTCAGATGCCCAGACCTCGCCTTCTGGGATCAGAGGCTCTGTATTTTTAACAGGATCCCTGCACACTTCCTAAGCAGTCTGAGGATCATGGCTCTAATGGAACTCGACCTGCTCATTTTAGATGGAGACACTGAGTCCCAGGGAAGGGAAGGGAAGGGGAGGGGAGGGGAGGGGAGGGGAGGGGAGGGGAGGGACTTGCTCAATTCACACAGCTAGGCCTGGAGCTAGTTTTAGGTGACAAAGTATTCCAGACTCCTTTGGCCAACAGAAGGGAGGAGACTGGTCATTATTTGGGCTATTTAATACAGATAAAGAGAAAAACTTGGTCCCTGTGTAGAAAGTCAGTAGGGAACTGGTCCCTGCTGTTAGCCCAGCCTAGCCCTGTCTTTAGGCCCTGATCATTCTGTCTGCACAATGCCTTGGACGTCAAGTTTCCAGCCTCGCCACTCACCTCAATTCAGGCCCAAGCATCTCTCGTTGAGTCCCCTGCAACAGTCCCACCCATCTCCTGGCACACCCCCTCCCTTCTCTTCTATACCACAGTTGTCTGTCATGGTCATCTTTTAAACGCACAAATCTGATGATCTCTCTCTCTCTCTTTTGCTCAAAACGTTCACAGGTCCCTCCTGCCCGCAGGCTAACAGGCTAGCTCTTCAGTAGAGCCTCCAAGGCAGTAACCTGGACCTGCTGTGGTCAATAGCCTCATTTCTTAAGTGGCCTTCATGCCTCCAAATACTAAAATACTCAGCATTCCTTCAAGAAAACAACAACAACAACAACAACAACAACAACAACAACAACAACAAACCTCTGCCTTTGTGCCTCTGTATATGCTGTTCCATAGGGAAATCCGGCTCCCTCCAGTCTCCACTTGCAAACTCAGACTTAGCTGTCCAGACTCTGCTCAGCTGTCTCCTCTAGGAAACTTCTCTGACCACCTGGGGGCTGGGTTAGGCCCCTCCCTGGGGCTCCCACAGTCTCCATGGGTGGTAAACTGATAGATTAATGGCCCTAAACCTTAGCCCCTCCCTGTATTCGTGCCCTTTCCATGGAACTTTGTAGCTCCTTTCCATTCTGACCCTGGACATCCTTCAGCCAATGGGATGCTAGTAACCATTGCAAATGCAGGCCTGAAAAGCAGTTATGTGGTGCTGCTGCTGCTGCTGCTGCTGCCTGCACCTCTGCCACAGCCCTGAGAACAATCCAGGCTAGCCTGCTGGATGATGAGCGACATGCGGGGTGGGGCCGTCCAGCCAAGGCCATCCTCCACCAAGATCAGCCAACAGCCTGCCAATCCCCAGACATGCGAACCAGCCCAGCCAAGATCAGCACAGACTATTCACAATTGGCCCCAGATGCATGAGTGGAAAACTCTTATTGTTATTGTTACACAGCATAGTTGTGGTGATAGATAACTGATACACCATGCTTCCTTCCACCATGGAGTGAACATTATAGTGTATTTGCTGCTTAGCTACCAGCCTCCCATATTAGGCTATGAGCTTCTTCAAGACGGGAATTGTGTCCTGTTCATTTTTGAATCTGCAGCACTCAGCACTGTGCCTGGTGAAGACAGAGTGTCACTTCATTGTTCTTAATTTCTTTGACACCTGCGATGGTCACTTCATAGTTCAAGGCTGCTCACTGAGTCCTTAAATCTAGCCCCTACAGCTTCTGCACTCTGCATTTTGAGGCATGCCACCACTTTGTGACAGAAGGTCCCAGCAAGTGGCAGCAGTCACTTGGTTCAAGAACATATATTCTGACCAGAAAAGCTCATAAAATAGGTGTGCACAGCCAGGCCAAAGTATAACAGAGGCAACAGCGCCAAGCGTGTGCTTGTGAGATCACCTCCCTCCCCTCTCATTTTTGTTCATGGCTGGGCAGGAGTGCTAGATTGCACTGGATGCAGCCCAGGCTACTCCCCGTAATGAGCTAGCTGGAGATGAGGTCAGCCCCCACCACCTCCTTCCCAAAACTCTACCTCTGAGCCTTCTCCAGGCCTCTAGGCTCTGGCCGCCACCACTGAAATCTGATATGTAGCCATCTGGTACAGGGTGTCGATGGCAGCATGGTGGCTGGGGATGGATCACAGGAGGCAGTGGCCCTGTTGCTGTGGGCATTGCTAAGGCAACAAGCACTTCCCCTCACAAGGCACATGCCTCAGATGAAAGTGTCCATGTCGAGTTGATCCGCTCTCCTCCTCTGGGGGCCTGGGATACGGGCTTCCCGTGACTGCACTTGGCCACTGCACACACCTGCCCCCTTGCTTCTAGGTGTGGGCTTGGCCAAGGCACCACCTGACCTGTGGTGAGGTCATCGGCCCAGGCACCCAGAAGACCTGACTGGAGGAGAAATGTCTCCCCAGGACCTTGCTTGACTCACAGTTGCTTCTGCAATCATGCAGCCATCACAGAGCTAGAAGGTGTTCCAGTGAATTTAGTATGTTATTATCTGTGGGGTGCTAAAAACAGTCCTGGCATGTAGTAAGTACTGGATAAGTGTTTGTTAAATAAAACTGAGAGGAAAATAGACCCAAAGCTTCCCAGATTGGAGCTGGAAGAGCCCTGGAGGTCATTTGGTCCAGAGGCTTTTCAGGCCTTTTAAAGCCATGTTCTTGCTGTTGTTTTCCAAAGGAACCTTACTTAGAACTCAAAATATGGAGAAGGTAAAAATAGAAACTTCCCTGGTTGATGTAAGGGAGGCAGGCGGGTGCCTGAAGTCTCACTAACTCAATGTTCCCATGCAGTAGGGACTCCCAAGGCCTTTCTGTGGAACCCACAGGTACCCTGGAGCCTAGTTTGAGAACCACTGATCTCATCCTGTGGCCTCATCATATTAAAGAGGAGAGGAGGCTGAGGTCCAGAGCAGGCAGAATGGGGCTTGCCTAAGGCCACACAATGAGAGGGGGCAGAGTGGACTCAACCCCAACTCTTAACTCCTGGTCCAGAACTCTGCAGGGCCCTCGACCACATGGCTGGATTTCCAGATGCCCACAGGCACAGCCCACATTGATCCACACACACTGCCACACCCATTTTTTTTTTTTTTTTCTAGAGCCTTGTGAAATAGCCAGGGAATATGTACTGTTAGTCTGTTACTAATAAGTCTGTTATTAATAGTCTATTACAAAGATATAAAACAGAGGCCGGACCGTTTATGAGGTCTTCCTATGTGTCCCAGTAGGAGTGTGGTGGGGCCAGGACTGAAATCCAAGCCTATCATCCTGATTCTCCCTACCTAGGTGGGGTTTGGTGTCTTCCAAAGACCCCTCTCCTTCTTTTGCTCTAGGCACTTGCCCCACTGAATTGTCCGTGTTCACTGCCTCTCTGTTTCCTGCTGGATCCCAATGTCTCCATTAGCAGACATTCAGGAAGCACTGCAAGAAGAGGGATGCTGATCCAGAATCATGTGCACTTTCCCTTATACCTCCTGCCTCGTACCATCCTTCCGCAACTTATACAGAAGTCTTCATCCGTTCATTACTAGGATTACTATGTTTATTAAGCACTTACTATGTGTCAGGAACTTTCTGAACTCACGTTCATTTATTTAATCTTTACAGCAACTCTGAGGTAAGTCTATTATTAGCTCCATTTAATTAAAAAAAAAAACTGCAGCAAAGAGACATCAAGTACCTTGCCAAAGGTGACAAAGCTAGAGAGGGATGGACCAGGCATTTGGGCCAGGCCTGGAATGTATCCTTCTAGTTAATCACTACCCTGTAGGCCCTCCCTCTGCTCTCCCTGGAAGAGAGCCAGGAGGGATGTTGCCCCTAGTCACAGATGGGAAACCAAAGAAGCAGAAGGGAGTGATGGGCACAAGGCCACACAGCTGGTAAAGGACAGGGCTGGGGTTTGAAATTACGTCTGGCACCAGACCAGGTTCTCACAACCAGGACTTCAGCGCGGTATGTGCTCCTTCACGAGCATCCTTGGTGCTTCCAACAGACAGAGGGACGCTACATCCATTCATTCACAAACATTTACTTTCAGCTCTTCTCTGCAGGGATTTGAGATTAGTAGATTAATTGGACTTGGCTTCTGTCGGTGCAGAGCTCATTTTAGAGGCAGATGTGCCAACTGGCCGGCACAGCAAGGGTGGTAAGTACACAGGCTTCATAATGAAGCGCCTGGCCCTGACTCCTGCCTCCCTTTCACTCACCCTGAATTCCCAAGCCTGGTGTTGCTCAGACTCGGGATGTCTTCTGCTCCTGGCCACCTTAGAATAACAAACCTTCTTTGCATGTAGCCGCGGTGGCCCAGTCTAGGATAATGTTTATGATAAGGCTTTGACATGGAATAACAAACACTGGGTGAAGGCTAGAGCTGCCTCTCTCCCCCTGGATGGTTGTGTGGAGGCCCAGCCACCAGGAGTTCCAGAGCATCCCCCGTGGACTTCCCTCACCAACACTGGCCGGACCTGAAACGGCTTGTGGCATCTGCTGAATGTAGGCCCAGAATTTAAACACGTCTTCAAACGGGGAGCTAGGAAGGAGTGAGGCAGGAGCCAGGAGGGTGGCAACAGGTTTATCATTTCAGAGTAGTCCCGTAAACAGTCCTAGATAGGCTGGAATGCTAGACACGAAGGCCTATGTTCACTCGATGGCCCAGCAATTGCACTGAGAAGGCAGTAGGAACCCCTTTATCAAGTAGGGGGTTTGGAGCCAGGGCCCCTTGGGACAAGTCTGGCTCTCAGTTTGCAAGTCTGCTCATCTACCTCAAAGCCCAAGGGAATCACAGCAAAGGCCCCAATCTACTCAGCCACTCTTCCTGAGCACCAGGCATTGTTCTAGGTGCTGGGGAGTTAGACAGGGACAAAACAGACTAAAAAAATCCCTGCCCTTACAAAGCTCACCTGCTAGAGGGGTAAAGAGAGAATACATAAATTGTTAGTAAAAATACTAATATGCAGCATGTTGGACACACAACAATGGCTCCATTAAACTGGGAGTGAAGACTGTCACCCAGCCACATGAATCCCTCATGCCTCTGAGTCAACAAGCAAAGAAGGAGGTTACTCTGCTGCCTGGAATTATTGATCCTGACTACCAAAGGGGAAATTAGATTGCCACCCCAGTGGAGGTAAGGAAGAGTGTTTCTGGAATGCAGGAGACCTTTTAGGGCATCTCTTAGTATTACCATGTCCTGAGATGGATAACTACAACAACCCAATCCAGACAGGACTACTAATGGCCCAGACCATTCAATAATGAAGGCTTGGGTCATGCCGCCAGGTTAAGAACCATGACCAGTTGAGGTTGATGTTGAAGGCAAAGGGAATACAGAATGGGTAGTAGAAGAAGGTAGTCATCAATACCAGCTATGATCACGTGATCAGTGACAGAGATGAGAACTGTAATTGTCATGAGAGTTCCTCCCTATTTTGTTATTAATAATTGTGTATGTGTGTCTCTGTGTTGCTATCTCAAGTATCTTTGCCTTCTTCCCTCTCATCCCTTTGTCATGTAACATAAGATATATTGACTTTTATCACAGTATTTAGGTATCGTTAGTTTTACATCATAGTATTTAAGATATAGGGTATCAAGAAGAGTAAATGTCACCCAAAGACTTTGTATCCTCTTCTGGGGAAAGAAACAGAGCATTTTTGGTTGTATGGAACTATGGCCATGTTATTGTCCTTATTTGGAGATTCAGTATGGTTGAAGATGTGTACGGGAGCCCAACTGACAAGGGATGAACTTGTGATGGTTAATTTTATGTGTCAACTTGGTTAGGCCACGCTATCCAGATATTTGGTCAAACTTTTTTTAGAAGCTTCTGTGAAGGTACTTTTTAGATGAGACTTATATTTAAATCAGTAGACTTTGAGATGCAGATTACCCTCCATAATGTAGGCAGGCCTCACCTGCTCAGTTGAAGGCCTTACTAGAAAAAATTTGACCTTGTCAGAGAACAAGGAATTCTACCAGCAGACTGCTTTTGGACTTGAACTGCAGCATCAACTCTTCCCTAGATTTCCAGCCTGCTGGCCTACTCTGCAAATTTTAGACTTACCCACCAATACCACCAACACTATATGTGTGTGTGTGTGTGTGTGTGTGTGTGTGTATAAAAGGTATACACCTATATCTATTTACAGAGATACATACACACATACATATATTCTATTGGTTCTGCTTTCCTGGAGAACTATTAAGGAATATGTTATAGAAAAAAATAAAGCAGTAAATTGGATGGGGAGTGATGAAGGAAGGGGAACCAGCAGGTGCAAAGGCCCTGCACATATGTGAGGAGAAGCAGAGGCCAGCATGGCTGAAGCTGAGCCAACAAGGAAGACGGTGATGGGAGACAAGGTTAGGGTTAATGAGCATGCCCCCAATTACATGGAGCATTGTAAAAATGCTAGGAAACCATCTCACACCATAATTGTTTCAGATAAGGACTGTTATTTCCATATGACAAACAAGGAAACTGAGGCCTTGAGGAGGGTAAAGTCACTTGCATAAGGTCCCACATTGAAGAACTAATGAGCTAGGACTCAAACTCAGGTCCAGCTGGTAGGTCTGGGTTCTTTCTGCTGTCCCTGGGCCTGGCCCACCAAGCCACCTTCACCCAACCAGCTGGTAGGAAGTACAGACATGAACAGACGAGTAGGGGCCAGTCTTTGAGGCCCAGGTTCTGAGCTGTCGCTGGGAAGGAGGAGGGGTGTTAGAACTTTAGCTGTGGTGCACTGTCAGAGCTGCCGTATGAGAATAAGAAAGAGGTCGCCCTTGCCAAGGTAACCCCACCTGGCTCATGGCCTCCCCAGTCTGTTTTCAGTGCCCAGGCTGATGAAACCTTGCTCCCTGCCCAGGATCCCCTCCTCTGCATGTCCTCTGACTGGAAACCTCTCTCCATCCACCAGTTCACACTCCCTTTCGCACCCAGCTGTAGAGGGTCCTTCCTTCAGGAGAACTTCTCTGAGCCATGGACTGCACAGGTCCCCTGCTAAGTGCCCCCAAAGCACCTGACACTTCCCAGGCCAAGCACTCCCCATTTTATTACTAACACTCGTCCTTCCGGCTTGAGGATGAATGCTCTGAGGGCAGGCAAATCCTCTGTCTTTGTCTTGACTGTTTTCCCAGAGCGCAGTGCCCAATGCACACACAGTAGATGCTTGAGGAATACTTGTAGGATGAATAAGTGAATGGAAAGCCAGGTGAATCGCCCGTCACAGGACCCCCACCCTGAGCAGCTCCCTGCCAGAACCCAGTACCTCCCATGGTGCAGAGCTGGGAGGAGCTGGGCCTGCAGGACCCTGGGCCCAAATCATCTATCAGCACTGCGTAGGGGTGGAGGGCAGCTTGCTTCACAGGAAGGCTTCTCCGGCCTGGGGGACATTTCTTCAAAGGTTAGAGCCTGCCAGGCTCTGGCTGAGATTTATTTATTTATTCTCCTTGCTCCATCGGCAGCACCAAAGCCATGCTGACTACCTCCCGGCTTCCTGTTCAGTATTCTGAGTTTCCTAGGCCTCCAGCACTGAATCCTGTCTCCGGACACTGGGCTACTGAGCAGCAGGCATCCAAATAAACACAAGGTTTCCTGGAGCTGGGGACTGGCTCTGGGCTGGGAGCAGGGACCAGGGCTCTAGTCACCACTGGACCCTTCATAACGAACCTCTGGGTGAGTTATTTTCCTTCCCTGGGTCTTGGTTTACTCACCTTTGAAAAGAACTAATTTACACATTCATTGAACAAATATTTATTGAGCACTTATGTTGCAGATGCTGTTCCAGGCCCTGGAGGTACAGGAGTGAACACTGCAAATAAAGATCCCCACCCTAAAGGAGCTTTCATTCCAGCAGGAGAAAGCTGACCATAAAGAAACAAGAAGTAAACCATCCAGTATGTTGGAGAGTGATAGTTGCTATGGAGAAAATAAGGCAAAGAGGAATATAGGGTGTGTGTGTGTGTGTGTGTGTGTGTGTGTGTGTGTGTGTGTTGGGAGATGACATTTTATTATTATTATTTTAAATTTGTTTAGAGCTGGGACCCTGCTCTGTCGTCCAGGCTGGAGAGCAGGGGTGCAATCTCTGCTTGTGGCAGCCTTAGCCTCCTGGACTCAAATGATCCTCCTGCCTTAGCCTCCCAATAAAGTAGGACAAGTTCATGCCATCACCCCCTACACCCCCACCCATTTTAGATAAGATGTCCAGGTAAGGCTGCAATGAGAGGTGACATTTGAGAAAAGGTCTGAAGGAGATGAGGGAGGGAGCCATGTGGGTATCTGAGAGAAGGGGGAACTGTAAGGGCAAAGGCCCTGAGGCAAAGCAGGCCCGATAGCTTTGCAGCCAGTGTGGCTGGAAATGCATGAGCAAGGGGTAGTGGGGCAATGGACCTGTGTTAGGCAGGGACCCAACAGCAACCAGGTGGCACAGTGCCAGTGAGATGAGTTCCAAAGAAGGAAATTCAGCTGAAAGAGTGACTGAAGAGCTGTGACTGTCAGGATATTCACGAAGGTGTGGGCAGGCCATAGTGAGGCAGCAGGGAGTAGCTGCATGGGGAAGCTTACCTGTCCCTAAACCTTTAGGGGAAGAGAGGGAACAGGGACCTGGACCCGGTAGAGCCACAGGCTTGAAAGGGAGCACAACTATGGCTGAGCATGGCCTGGACCATGGCAACGCCAGGGAAGGAGAAGGGTGGGTGGAGGTAAGAAATATTCAACTCCCTTTCCCTTCTGCCTGCCCATCTCCTGCCAGGGAGGACGAGACGGGAGCCCAGGTGGTGCTGTGTCAGCTCATGCACAGGGCAGGGCAGGGAGAGCGGAAAGTGGATCTGGAGAGGAAAGTGGAGAATTTCCAGGTGGGTGGTGGGCAGGGCCTGTAGAGCCCTGTGGTCTTTGAAGGCCTGTGGCTTCCTGCAGAGATGGGAAGTCACAGGGAGTCTGGGCAAAAGAATGCGGGGGGAACTGTGTTGATAATGGAATCTAGGGAGGCAGGGGTGAAGCAGGGAGGTCCAACTGAAGATGAAGGCAGCTCTGCCCTCTTCCCTTCCCCTCACCATCCCCCCATCACCCACCCAGTGCCCAGCCACAACTCAAGAAGCACGGACGTGGTCTCTAGTACAGCTGTCGCCTGCCCCGTGGACCTGGTGGTGCTGCCCACACCTCCATCTGCCCTGCAGTGGGCTGGCTGAACTCTCAGGGCTTTCCTGGGTGGGCATTGGGAAGCCTGACTCACCCTAGCTTTCTTTCCTTCTTTTCTCTGAATGCTTAGTTTCTCCACCCAAAGACCACCCTTAAAGATCCTAGTGTTCCTCCTCTGTCCTTCAAGTCATGCCAGGAAATGCTCATAAATCCGGAGCCACCCACATGATGAGATTAGCATTCTGCTGGGTAGGTAGGGAGGCTGATGGCTGGGACTGGTTGGGGCTGGTCCAGAGGCTTAGGGTCTCCGGGAAAGGAGTTTATGTGGGGTCCACCCTGTTGGAGGGCAAAGGGATCCCTTGGATTTTAGTTTTCTGTACAGCTAAGTCCAAGGGAGCTCAGAGATGCAGATTCTGGTGCTGTGGGCTTTGACCCAGACCAGCTGTGGGACCCACTCTCTGGGCCGCAGGGTTCCTCTGAAACATAAGGGTGTGGGAGTACCTTCTAGCTCTGGAAGACTTATTCCAGGAGTCCAATATTTCAGAACATTACACCTACCATTCCATGATTTCAACAGTCTATGTTTCCAAATACTTTACATGTGGAGGCTCATTTATTTTTCTTCAGAGCTCTGTGAGGACAGCATTATTGAAAACCCAAGGCTCAGAGCGGTAAGTGACATCCCTTGTTCCCCAGTGATGGGGCTCCATACCCAGGGCCTCAACTCTGCCCAGGCTTAATGTATCAAGTTCTCTCTGCTTCTGCTGTGAATCTTCTATTTCTATTCTTCAGTAACTACCTCTGATTTCGTAAACTGAACACACTCTGTCTACAGAGGAAAATAATAAAACATATTGGAAAGTCCTGGAGAATCACCTACACCAACTTATCCTCAATTATAAAGCTCTGAGCAACTTTAAGGTGATGGAGGAGATGACAGAAGGAACAGGTAATTATCATGTGGTAAGTGAATGATAAAACACAGAGGTTGGGGGCCTCAGAGGGGGTTTCTGACCCAGCCTGGGAGTCGGTGAGGGAATCACAGGCTTCAGCTGGGTTGTGAAGATGAGTAGCATTGAGAAGGAAAGCGTTCACCGCAGGCTGTGCATGGTAGCTCACATCTGTAATCCCAGCACTTTGGGGGGCTGAGGCAGGAGGATCCCGTAAGGCCAGGAGTTTGAGACAGGCCTGGGAAACACAGGGAGACCCCATCTCTAAAAACAACAACAACGAAGAGCCAGATATGGTGTCATGTGCCTGTAGTCCCAGCTACTCAGAAGGCTAAGGTGAGAGGATTGCTTGAGGCCAGGAGTTCAAGGCTGCAGTGAGCTATGATCTTACTACTATAGTGCAGCCTGGGCAACAGAGTGAGATTCTGTCTCAAAAGAAAAAACAAAGAAAGAAAGAAGAAGAAAGTGTTAACTGCAGAAGGATATGGAGGAGCATGGTGTGTTTAAAGATGAGCCAGCAGTCAGGGCTGGAAGACATCCAGTAGCGGAGGGTCTTCAATGTCATGCCATGGACCAGGCACTCAACCCAAGCAGCACACACGACCCTCTCTACCTGATCTTCAGACAGTGGACAAGTCACCTGTGGTGGTTGGAATGGATGAGAAATCAGAGACGAGCTGACTGAGGCCCATGGAGGGATAATGGTCTACACGGAAGGCGATCAGTCAGCGGTAGCCTTGGTTACCATTATCACTGTTATTGTTATGAAGCAGCTGCTTCCATTGGTTCGAAGGATGTCATTTTTACTTTTCCTGCTGTCTCAGACCTGCCCTGCTGACACAGCTGCCTAAACTTCAAAAGGCAAGTCTCCATTTTCATTTGCAAAATCAGTATGAAATTCCTAGAGGGCCCCTCTAATTTCTCTGGTCTGACCGCACAGCAATTACCAATTTGCAGAGGAGGGAGGGGGTCTCACAGGCCCTCCAGCAGTATGGGGACCTCTGCTCTGCCTTGGTCCTGGGCAGTAGCCAAGGAGGACTGGATTGGAGGGGGCACCTCCAGGTGGCCAGGGGTGGAAGGAGGAGTTGAGTGTGGGAGTGCTCAATACTGATGAGAGAAATCGTAACACGCCTCTCCATTCGTCCGCTAAGCCACCGGTTACCAAGCTTTCAGAGACAAACAGCAGCTGAAAGGGCAGAGATCTGACCCAGTCTCAAATCTAGGACCTGCTACATGCAGGCTGTGTGAAGTTCTTATTCTGGCTCTTTGGGGCAGGCCCTTCTCTTCCCTTTGCTGCGTCTCAGCTTACCCATCTGCTAAGTGGGGTGTATATTTGTCCTGCCTGCTTGAGACTAGCATTCTAAAAACCTCGTGGAGCAATACTGCCCTTCCTTAGGACACATACCCACCCCCACACCCACACTTTAAGAAATCTCTGTTCCCCAAGCACTGGGGTGGGTCCCAGCTGCAGGAGATGTTCTGAAGAGAGGCTGGAATTCTGCATACGTGGATGAGATTTCCATTCCCTCTTCAGTCTTCAGTATGGACTAGTGCTAGGCTTTGTGCTGGGTGCTGAGGCCATGGGACCAAATCAATACCCTATCCATCCTTAACGATGGATGGGTGGAGCAAGGGAGGAAGTTCAGGGAAGACTTGCGACAAGATCAAGTAACATTCATTAAAGCTTGGGCTAAGGGATGGATAAGGTGCTATGAGAGTCCAGCAAATGTGGGGGGCCACAAACAGGATTCACAAAGGAGGTGACTCTGCAGCAATCCCCTGTGGGGGCATACATTTGCCACACAGAAGGGAAAGAAAAGGAATTCCAGGCCGTGTCAATAACCCATGCAGAGGAATGGGGGCTGGGGTGAAGCTGGCATGTACAGGGCTGTGTCAGTGACAGCAGGGGCTGGAGCAGGGGCCTGTGGCTGGTGGAGGTGAACATGGGATAGACCCAGAACAGGAAGTCGAGGTGGATCTGGGGCTCAGACTTTACGGACAATGGGATGCCACTGAATTTATTAAGCAGGGAGTGATCATCAGGCTTTCTCTTTAGAAGCTGCCCCTGGCTGCTGCATTGAGAAAGGCTTTGAGGAACACTGACTGTAGCAGGAGGCATTCTTGGCTCTGGACAAGGAGAGGTGAGAAGGCCCCAGTTGGGCCCCAGGGGCTTTGGGGAGGCATGGAGGAAGGGAGGGGCAGGTTAGAATTCCAAATCTTTCCTGGCTTGAATGTTTTAGAACTCTCCAACTCAGGGCTCTGAGGCTTTCCTGTTGCCCATCACTGCCCCCCTCTTTCCCCGACTTTTGAGTCTGCGCCTTCCTTCCTCCCTTCCCTTTTAGGAATCCTTGAGCCCCACTCGAGGGAGCGGTTGGACAAAGGCAGATGAGACCCAGAATGGCAGGAAGAAAAGAAGACTGCGTGGGACCGGCCTGGGACTCTAGTGCTGACAGTCCAGGGAACAGATACTCCTCCCAGGGTGCATCAAAGGAGACAGCTGCGCAGAACTTGGCCTCGCAGACAAAACTAAAATGCAGTGCCAACTTCTCCTGCTTTTTGCCTGTCTGAAGTCACAGGAGACACTTCCTGGCAACAGGATGGGGACGCTGGAGACTCTGGCACTGCAAGAGACTGTCAGGCGAGGGACGGTCCTTAGATCCTGCATGGGGCTTCTCATTGTGCAGAGAGAACGCTGAGCCCCAGAGAGGGCAGCAAAGTGCCCAAGGTCACACAGCAAGCCAGGGGATGCAGACGAAGGCAGGAACGATGGATCGGTCTGCTTCATTTGGGCAGCTCCGGTCTCCTATGCCCTCTTATCCCCTCCTTCCCCCTACCACAGAAAGGGAAAATGTTTTTAGACCCAAGGCAAAAGAATGTGAAACTGAAATCTGAGCCTTGGGTCTTGGGAAAAGAACACAGAGAAGTCAGACACATTCTGGATGAGCACAGATCTGCTTACACTGCAGATGGGAAATACTCAGGGCTATCCAAGGCCTCCTTGTTGTGCAGGTCTGACCCGGGAGGGCGGGTTGTGTGTGAAGCGATGGGAGCAGAGAGGGGCCCTCGAAGGAGCAGGTTAAAAGGGCCAGTCTGCTTCCAGGATTCACCTTGCACAGAGGGAGGACTGCTCCAGCCTTTTAGCTCCCTGCCCAGAATCTTCTCAAGGAGCCTTAGGCTCATGCAGGCATTCCAGCATGGATCTGCCAGCAGGGACCCACCAGGTCAGAAGCAGGGGTCCCTGCTGGCCACCACTTGTCCACAGCCCAAGCACCGTCCTGCCTTACCTGGAAGCTCACCTCCTCTAAGAAGGCCTTCCCTTCTGCTCCAGCCTATATTTGTCTTCCTCTTGTGTGAACTCCTGCAACTGGGAAGCACAGCTGCAGGCCAGAGTTTCTTTCTACCTGGGGCGTCTGGGGCTCCAAGTGACTGACGGTTGTGTAAGAATGTGTGTGCACACATGTGTGGGCAAAAGAGAGATAGAGATGGTGACAGAGATAGATAGATAGATAGAGAGAGAGAGAGAGAAAGAGAGAGAGAGAGAGAGAGAGAAAGTCAGGAGTGTGGACTGTGCTTTGTGTTATCCCAGCCATCAAGAGACTCAACCACAGACTTATATTCACACATGTAACAAGCGTGGGTGTTTGTTCTTGGCCAGGTGCTGTGCAGGGTCCTGGGGAGACTGAGATTAATGGGACTTGGTTCCCTCCTTCCTGACACCAAGGAGCCCCATCAATCATTCTCCACGATCTGGTCTTAGACTGACTTGCCAGGCCCTTTGTGATCTGGTCTGGCTGTTCTTGTGTCTTCAATCTCACCCCCTTCCACACTCTCTCTTTTACTTTTACTTCCCCTTGCTGCTGGAGGGTATGCACACACTGATCTCAGGCCCTGGGGCCCGGGGTTTGGGCTGTATCTTGAATCCTGAGCAGCCCTGACCTGAGGTAGGGCCCACTGGTTCTGGCCTAACGGGGAAAGGGGATGCTGTGTGTGGGTGAGACCATGGCACTCCCAGGCTTAAATCCCCCATGGCTCCCCTCTGCCCTGGGAATAACCATGAACTTCTTCAACATGAACTCTCAGAAGTACTTGGCAGGGACCTGTCTGCCTCCCTGGACTCCTCCTGCTCCCTGACCTCCTTGCTTTGTGTTTTTACAGTCTTTATGTGCTGTCCATATAGTTTTTTTGAATGTGCAATTTGTTTCCTGCTTCAGGACCTTTGCACGTGCTGGTCCTTCTTCCCAGTATGCCCTTCCCATCATCTCTCCCCTTTGCCTCCTTAACCTCTAATATTTCGGACAGTTGCTCAAGCACCACCTCCTGCACACTCCTTCCCTGATCCCCCAGATCCGCTCAGGGGCCCCTGTTTGAAGTTCTCCTACACCCTGGATTCTTTCTTCAGAGTACTCATAATTGTTTGTCTTTATATGCTTATGAGGTTAATAATTTGTTCCATGACAGGGAGTATGTGAAGTCTGTCACAAGTATTTCATTCAAATCCTGCCAACTCTGTGAGGTGGTTCCCAATTTTATCCCTATTTTACAGGTGAGGCAAAGGAGGCACAGAGTGGTTAAGTGACCTTCCTGAGGTCACACAGCAAGTAAGTGGTGGATGAATGAAAATAGTCTAGCAATTTTAGCCATGTGCCAGTCATCTACCGACTTCTCTGCAGACGTCATGAGAGTGGGGGCTATGTCAGTTTTACTCATTCTCATATCCCAGTACCTAGTCCAGGACCTGCCATTTGTAGCCACTCACTGAAGGGAAAAAGGGAATGGAGGAAGGAAGTGGGAAGGAAGGAAGAAGGGGAGGAGTGGCTGGTGTGCCAGCTGTTAGAGAGACATCCTTGAGCAGCCATTC
The DNA here is from genome assembly GCF_003255815.1 of Theropithecus gelada. Taxonomy (NCBI): domain Eukaryota; kingdom Metazoa; phylum Chordata; class Mammalia; order Primates; family Cercopithecidae; genus Theropithecus; species Theropithecus gelada. The sequence goes on from NC_037668.1 coordinate 75,616,888, forward strand.
CTACAGGAGCGGCCTCCAGATGCCATGTTTTCCATCCCCCCCCAATACCCCTGCTCCAGCTCCTGGATCCAGGAGAGCCAGTGTTCAAAACCAGTCAGTGTGCTTTCTCAAAAGAGGATGGAAGGAGCACACTGGGAACCAAGATGTGAGCCAGAGCACTCACATCTGGGTTCCCAGTGTGAAGCCAGGGCAAAAGCAACAGAACCTCGGGATTAGGGGACCCTGAAACCGTGCGTCCAGAGGTCTTCAGCTGTGGGACTTCCCTTTTCAAAATACCTCCCCTTCCCTCTACCTCCAGCTCCCACTTCATCTCCTTGGTGGACAAGCCTCAGCTACAGGGAAGGACTTGTCAGTGTAGTGACAGGGAACTCATCACCTGCCTGGCTGCTCCATGCCCTCTCAGGGCATGGATGTCGGCTGTGAAGAGGACCTTCCTTCTCTGGTCCTGAAATCTGCACCCAGGAGGCTTCCTCTCTGCTGGGGGAGCCCAACTCCACCCAGCCTGCTCCTGGGACTGGTATCTGCTCCTCTAGGGATGAGGGCCCAGTCCCTTCAGCTGCTCATTGCGGGACGTACAAGGAGGCCTCACTGCCCTCTTTTGTGGCCAGGCTCCCGCCATCCCCAGCCGCACCCAGACCGGAGCTGTCCTGAGCCAGCCGCTATCAGGGCCATGGGCCCAGGAGCAGGCCTGGGAGGTCAGCAAGCCTGGGAGGCTTCCACCCCAGCTCCTCCACCCCTCCTTTGAAGGGGATCAGGTTCCCCCACAAACATAATTGAACAAAAATATGAGAGAGAAAAGGTCTTTGTTCTCCCATTTACAGCGTCAGAAAATATGTAACAAATTAGCCGTTTATGAGGTAAGAGAGCAGGGCTGTGCGCTGCAGCGGCGAGGAGGGCTGCGCATAAGGGGGCCTTTCAGCTGACTTCAGGGGTCGGCCAGGCCGGCGGGCGCTGCGGGGGACCGGCTCGCGCTGCGGGGGATCAGCTCTGCCCCAGGCCTGCCAGCACGGCCTGGCACCCATGGGATGGAGGGCTGGGAGGCCCTGGTTGACCTCTAGCTTGGACTCTGGGTGAGGCTTGGCAAATGGGGACGTGGTGCCCACCAGCCCAGGTGCACACAGCTCTTGGAAGTCAGGTGGCCAGGAGGGGGAGTGGGGACAGCAGGGATTCGTTCCCAAACATGCCACTCACCTGGTCCCCTGAGTAACCCAGAGTCCTTCTCCTTCTCGGGACCTGTTTTGCCATTTCTGACAAATGATCATTCACAATGATCTCTAATAGTTTGTCCAATGCTCTTGGGGCACCAGTGTCCAACTGCACAGACTTCAATGGCTTCCCTGCTGGTTTCTCTGAACCTTAGGAGCCGGGAGGTGGTTCTTGGTATTACACGATTTTCCTCTCAAACACCTTTGATTTTTCTTCCGAGGTTTGTCCAGTGGAAGCATCAGCCAGTCATTAATTTCAGGGGAGGGTGCACGTGGAACCGGAAGGGGTGGCTAGCCAGGCAGGAGGCAGCCCCTCACCAGGGAAAGCCTTGCCATGGCCTTTAACTTGCTTCACTGGGTGTCCAGAATCACACGGTGGGTGGAATGAGAGCAGTTTGAATGACACCCGGTAGGCAGACAGTTTTGGTATTGAAGTACTGGGATTTCACGTCCTCTGGATTGTCTCGCTGTGGCTCCGATGCCTTTGACATGAACAGCTCACAAGTCCATCACTTGCATTCTGTGGCTTCTGGCATCTCCCGATTTGGAGTTTCTGATTCTGTGGTTAGACCATATGTTTCCAGGGCCTGGGCTTTTCGTTCTTTCTAATTTTTAAAAAATGTATGATTATTGTCTAGAGACATTATTTTTAAAAAGTATAAACCATCCCAGTGCTGACAAGCCTGTTGTGGGAGGACTCAGTATGATAAGGCATCTCAGGGCACTAGCATTTATCCTCCAGTACAATCTGGCAGGACTAGGGCACAGGGCCAGCGGCCACCCTGCAGGCTCACAGGGACAGGATTCCGCTCTGCAGTGAGCCCCAGGGATGGGACTCTCCAGCACTTTTCCCTCCAGTCGCTCCAGGGCGGGAGAATCATGGCCTATACCAGTGGAGTGTAAGGAATCCCCTGGAAAAGCAGGGTGCTTGAATATCCTGAGTGTTTGGTCTGCAGTCACAAACACATCGCTTTCCTGGATCTGATTTTATTTATTTTGATTGGATCTTTAACAGCTCTTTACAAGGCTGAAACTGAAGCCGCCTGAGGTCCCCGGGAGACTTGCTAAAACTTCAACTGCACCCAGTTTAGCAGAGCAACTTGAAAGTTAATCAGTGGTGAGGGACAATTTGCCTCATTATTTCCAGCCCTGGAATTTGGCGGCAGATGGAATTTGGGGCCTGGTGTGGACACAGCAATGAACACAGCAAGGACTGTTGCCCCTTGGTATGGTCTTGTGGGGTCTGGGCCTGGACGGGCTGATATTCCCTCTGAAGATGAGCCATGCCAGGAAGGATTTCTGGCTTGAGGGAACAAGGGCAATAAGGCTGCCCCATCCCAGGTCCAGGCCAGTGTGGAGTAATCCTTAGATACACAATTCTGAGCATTATTTGGGCTGAGCCCTGCACTGGATTCTGGGGAAGCAGAGGTGGAATCCGATACAGTTGCATCCAATATAGGATGCAGACCAGAGACACTGGGGTAAATTCTCACAGGAGGGGAACACCTGTGGCTGGCACCTTCTGCATGAATCTGCAAAAGACAAATCTGCCCCGCTTGCCCTCACTTTCTCAATAAGGTCCACTCAGGCCCTTGACTTTAACGGTAACCCCCTCCCAGGCACTCCCACCTTCATACTCTGCCACACTCTCCACAGTACGTAGCACTGACCACCTTCTAACACACTATCTTAGTTCCTTGCTTATCATGTTTATTGTTGATCACATCACCTTCCACAGGAAGGTAAGACCCTCCTCCCATGAGGGCAGGAATGCTTGTTTTGTTCATTACTGTATCTCCAGCCCTAGCACATAAAATGCGCTCAATAAATGTCGTGAGAACAAATGAATGAACTGTGTGGCCTTTTATTACCACTTACCAGTTCCAGGCCCTCCTATGCAAATGCAGTCCCCCTGAGCCTCCATCCTTTCAGCAGCTGGGTGCTGGTGCCTGGGGAGAAGGCAAGGCGGTGCTTACACAGCAAGTGCAATTGCTTACTTTACAGAAAAGCTCAGAGAGGGGCAGGGGCCTGTCCAAGGTCACACAGCATGAGAACACATGTTTAGACAGACAGTGCGATATGCCTGGGCCTGGCCTACCCCAAGCTTAGTGAGGTACCAGGAAAGTGCCCCTAAAAGGAAGAAGTGGAAGCTCTCAGTGAGGTCAGCAGCGGTGGGCCTCAATAGGTGGGAATAGCAATGTTAAGGCAACAGATACCATTTATTCAATACTGAGAACTCCACACACACCACACATACACACACACAATCTTGCTTACTCTTCCCATAAGCCAGGAAGGAATTATGATTTCAGTTTTTAAAACAATAAGACTATGGCTCAGAGAGGTTGGATAAGTTGCTAAGGTCACTAGGGTAGTAGCAGGAAGTTCTGACCTCAAAGAGTTCTTTCCTTCCTCCTTGACCTTTGGACACCCACTGCCCTTGCATCCTCTGGGCATCTGTGTATCGTGATGGTGCCCTGTCTGGGTTCCCCTCCCCTTGATGCTGTCTTGCAGACCGCCCCCTTGCTCCATGAGCACAGGCTTTCACCCTCTGAGCTGAAAGGGCCTCCTGTTTCTCCCAGTAGTGTTCCAGAAATGCCAGGGCATCATTTTCACACGATGGTGCTACAGAGGCAGCAAGCCAGTCAGTGGCTACCCACCAGCGGCTGTTCTGTATAAGGCTCTGTGCTAGGAAGTCTTGAGAGGTGGACAGAGAAACATATTAGCAGTCAGAGGCCCTGGGTTCAAGTCCCCCTGTACATGGTTAGGGCCAATAAATTCACCTCTCATCTGAAAAAATGGATATAAGAAATCCCAGGACTATTTGAGGAATGAGGAGGGGGTGCCCACAGGAGTCTGACTCAGCCTCAGGACTTGGTTGTGGGAGCAAAAATGAACAGCCCCAGATATCAGGACTGGAAGGAACCCGACTGTTTCTCCAGGGCGGGAGTTGCCTTGGCAATGCCCCTGACAGGCAGATGCTCAGGGCTGTGCCATGCCTCTGTGGCAGGAGCTCAGTGCTCCCAAAGCAGCCTGCACATCCTTGGACCACTCCCATGTCTAGAATGCTTTTCACACTGAGCTTGACCCTGTCTGCCTGCCTCAGCCCAGCTCAGTGGCCCCTTAGGACTTGTCTGCACCCTGTGATCCTGGAAAGGCCTATAGAGATTTAGGGCAGCAACTACCAGTGTTAGCCAGTCCTTCTCCAGCATGGATTCCAGGATACCCCTCAACCCTGGTCACCCTCTTGTATACCCTTCAGGCTGTCACCATCCCTCTTCAAAAGCAGCAGATGCAGATATCTGAGGAAAAAAATTCTACAGCGGTTGGAACAATGAGGCGCTGCTGATTAACTCTCAGCCAACCAGAAAACGTAATGAACCTCACTGCCTACCCATGCGGCCCTGGGTAATGTGTTCTCTCTCTCGTAGACATTCACACAGAGACGTGCACAAACACCTGCAAGCACACACTCTCAGTCATATTCATACTCTAAAACACACCACTGACATCTTACACAAAGGTAAGTTTCATGCACAGACACAAATAGATGTACACAGACCCCTAGGCGCGCGCACACACGCACACACACACACACAGACACACATTCCTCCAGTGGAGATTCAGCTCACCCCCGAGACCTGACCAATCCACTACACATTGCTCTGGGTTCTCTTCCTCCTTCCCACACATCTGTGGGCTCGCTCTTGGGAAAGGACTCTTCACCTTTCTACTCTGGGCATCTATAAGTCCCAGAAATTAGGCCCCTGCCTGGTTTTTAGGTTCTGGAGTGAAGTGCAGATACCACCTCAACTATCTTGGCTCTCAAACAGGCTTTTCAGTACAGCGCCGGCTGAGCTCTGAGCTTCCCTGTCACAGGGGTGATGAGGGGAGGAGGGCAGGTGGAGAATCAGGCTGTGGAATCAAATTCTGGCTTTGCCACTTGCTCACTGTGTGACTTTGGGCCAGTCCCTTGACCTCACTGATGGCATTTTCTCATCTGTAAAATGGGGATGTCTTTCTTGCAGGGCTGCTGTGAAAGTCAGAGATAACACACATACTATGCTCTTCATTTGTTAATAACTCTTTTAATCCTATAAGGTAGCTACTCTTATTATCCCCATTTCAAAGACGAGAAAACAGAAGTTAAATCCCAATACATGGTTGTGATGATAATTTGTAGCATTGCCCTTTCCCAAGATGCCTTTACATTTTAGTTCTAGCAGCTGAGCATCAGGACACTAGTAATAACACACTTGCGAGTATTAGCAACTCCTGATCCAGGTGGTCTTGTAGAAGGCTGTGGCCCCAACCAGCATGTCATACAGAGAGAGTGCCGCCTGGCCACACCCTCCGCTCCTGGATTATCTGAGTACCTCCAAGCTGCCATCTTCCCTGAAGGCCTCTCATCCCAGGGGTGGACTCCTGAGAGAAGAGTGGTGATGGCGACATGATGCTGGTGAGGCATACAGGGCACTGAAGTGACAGATGGGGCTGGCCCGGCAGATCCATCTGTGTGATAGGGTCTTGCCGTGCTCATGCATCCCCTGGGATGCCACAGGTTCTTGCCTGGAGATGTGCTGCAGGCTGGGAAGGCAGAGGTACTGAAAGCGTAGCTGCACGGGGGAAGCAGAGGCAGAAAATCCGCCAAGCTGCTGCAGCGTCAGCACATTCTTGGAACAAATGTACTGAAAAGCTGGTCCTCCGATTCCACTTCCAAGTGAGAATCAGGACCTTGCTGCCCCAGCAGGGTCGCGCCTCGGTCACTGACTGGGGCTGGAGGCTTCTGGGGGAAGAGGAGAGGCCTCGGAGCTCTGCCAGCGCCATTCTACAGAGGCAAGCCCCTCTGGCCCCATCTGGCTTCCCTGACCCAGGCTGCTGGCCTCTGACTGCATTCCCCTAGTGACAGGGAGCTCATTAGGGGCTTTGGGGAAGGTTGTTCCTCTGTAGGCATGCCTGGTTCTAGAGAATGGATGTGTGTGTTTGATGGGGCTGTCGGAGCAGGGGGAGGTGCAGACAGATGGGGAGGAGAGAGGCACATCCTTGCTACAGACTGAGAATGGGGTAGTAAGAGAGAGGCCTTCAACCCAGCTGAACAGGAAGGCAGATACTTTGTTACAGAGCAGCAGCATCAAGGCAGCAGAGGCCCATAAAGATCGTCCCTCTAGTCTAACCCTCTAGGTTTTCACAACATGGAACCAAGGCCCAGTATCAAAGCCTGTCAATTCCTACTTCAGAACTCTTTCTGTGGGGTAGCCATGTAAGGGGTGAGATTTGAGGGCTCCAGGAATCACTACCAACCTCAACAGGCTCTTCTGGGGCCTGCCTGCAATGGCTCCTTGCTCCCTCTTTGTTGGGAAGGCGGTAGGTGCCTGGTAATGTGGACAGCTTCTTGGGTCCCCTGCCTGGGGGAATGGGTGTATCTGAAGTCTGGAGGCCTGATTGCTGTCACTGGCCTTCAGAGGAAAGTTGGCAATTCTCTCATCCTTCCTGAGCCTGGATTTCCTCACGGTGAAGTGGGGGCTGCTCGTATCTTCTGCACAGGGTTGCTGTGAGGGTCAATGACACGTAAGGATATCACCCAGCACAGAGCCAGGCTCGCTTGCGTCCTCTTTCCTCTCTCCTTTTTTTTGGAGAAGGCAGTGCCTGGGCAGGCCCAGCTCCTTAGGCAACACAGATCGGTAAATCCAGTTCCCACCAATTCCACAGAGGCAGGTCTGCGGGAATCCTTCAGCAACGTGAGCTACCAGCGCCCCCTCCACGGCCTGCAAATTCAACCCTGACCCTGGTGCCCACCTACTGACCACTCACTTTGTGCTGTACGTGCCCTTCGTCCCATGCTCTAACTGGTCAGACTGGTCTAACAATCCTGTGGGTGGATGGGGTTAACATGCCCACTTCACAGATGAGGAAACTGAGGCCCAGGCACACAGTTCACCTGGTAGGCAGAGGAAGTGGCACTCAAACCCATGTTTGTCTGATTTCAAAGCCCATGCCCTATTCATTCCGATCTCAAACTTGCTGGAAGCAGAGGACACAGGCAGAGAAGGCGTTCGTGGGAGAGAGGCCCCACAACCAAGAGGCTGAGGGCAGGTGCAGGATGAATTACTGAGGGTGACATTCGAGGCTCCTGGCCCTTTAATAGTTCCTTTCCTTCCTCTGTGTTCCATTGTTCCCAGGCCCAGAGCTGCCTGTGGAGCTGCTAATCATGGGCAGTTACCACAGTGGCACATCATAAATAGTCTGTAAAGGGCTCAGGGAGCTCAGCCCACACCCTCAGAGCCAGGCAGCACCCCCCAACATACGCACATCCACACAGCTGCCCACAGGAGGACGCCAGCTCGGCCAGCACAGCCCTGGCTTTGCACTGTCTTCTTCATGGCCAGAAGTCCCTGCGACGAAGATGAACCGCCAGCCCAATTTTACCCACGGGGGATCGCAGGCTCAGAGAGAGGGGTGACTTTGCCAAGGTCACAGAGTGGGCTGTGGGAGGAGCAGGCCTGGATGTCTTTGTTTCACAGAACGACATGAGCAGGAATAAAGGCAGGCCCCACTGTGCTTTCCAAAGCTCTTCCAAATCTGGGGTCTCGCTAATTCTCACAATAGCCATTTTGCAAATGCAGAGAGTAAGGCTCAGAGAAAGAAAGTCAAAGTCCATCACCAGCCCCGCTGATGGAATGACCTTCCCACAGCAAAACTCCAACTGCACTGCCTTGCTCCAAGCCCAGTGTGGCTCCCACTGCCTCTTTATCCTCCACAGCCTGTCACCTCCTTCTTATATTCACCATGCCCTCATTCACACCATGGTTCTGAAAAGCCAAATAACAACTCATGAGTCCCCCAAGACCCCATTCTCTTTTACTCCTCCACACTTTTGTTAAGCTATGCCCTCTGCCTAGAAGGGCCTCCTGGAAATCTCCACCTGGCTGACACCCACCTGCACTGAGCACCCATCATTCTTTACCTGGGCACAGCTCCCAAAACCCAGCCTGGTGCAGAGTAGGTGCCCAGAAAGGCCTTCACTTCGAGAATCACTATCTATACTCTCAAAAGGCACCCACTCTCCCAACCCTTACTTCAGGAGGTTCAGGAAATCCTCAGGGTGGGCACTGAGCCGGGAGGAAGTGGCTGAGTTCCCAGCACGTAGTTCTACTCTTAAGGAAGGGAAAGCGACTCCGTGAGGCTGTAACAGTGTATAGGGCCTTGGACTGGGAGTCAGGAGCCTGGGTTCATGTTCCACCTCTACCGCTAATTTGTTATGTGGCACTGGGCAAGTCGCCAACCCTTGCTGGGTTTTGGTTTCCTCACCTGTTCAATGGGGAGAGGTTAGAGGCTCCAACAGAATGGAGACCAGGTCTGTTTGTTCACCGATGCAGGTCCCCCATGCCTGGCAAATGGTAGATGCCCAGGAAACATTTATTTACCCAATGGCAGTGGTTCTCAGTTGGGCAAGTGAGGTTGGAAGGTCGCATGTAGTTTGAAAGTCTAGCAGCCCAACTGGCTTGAAGGGGACTGTGGTGAGCTCCATCCATCACACATACATCAAGGCAGAAGGGCTGGGCTGGAGCTGAGCCACACACTTAACTGTGGTCAAAGGAGAAATACCTGTCTTTCTAGATGAAAGGACATTTCTAATTTTACCATTGTGTTTGGTTGTGGTTTAGCTCATGACATATAATTAATTTAGTATCAAACGTATTTAAGTGGGATACAAATCTGGGGTCTCACTAATTCTCACAGCATCATTATATCATTACATATGTGATATATAATGTATTTTACATATGTAATTTATTTTAAAATATTTATTTATTTCAAAGAAATAAAAGAGAGTTTGAGGGGCTCAAGTTGCATTAAAAGGAGCCATGATGTTAAATATACAAAGAGTTGAGAAACACTGTCTTAGGTGAAGGGATGTTTCTAGGAGCCATTTTTTTGGTTGCTGTTGTTTGTTTTTTTTTTTTTGAGACAGGATTTCACTCTGTCACCTAGCCTGGAGTGCACTGGCGTGATCATAACTCACTGCAGCCTCAAACTCATGAGCCCAAGCAATCCTCCTGCTTCAGCCTCCCGAACAGTTAGGACTACAGGTATGTGCCATCATACCTGGCTAATTTTTAATTTTTAATAGAGATGCGGTCTTGTTATGTTGCCCAGGCTGGTCTCAAACTCCTAGCCTCAAGTGATCCTCCCGCCTTGGCCTCCCAAAGGGTCGGGATTACAGGTGTGAGCCACTGCGCCCGGCCTAGGGAGGCATTCTTGGAGATGATGATGTTTAGGAAGGCATCAGGAAGTACTGGGGCAGGACTCTTGAGTTCCAGTTCTGTAGTGACCCTCACATGCTGTGGGGCCTAGGGCAAAGATGGGAAAGCTTTGCTCTAGGCTCTGCCAAGGGGTCCACACTCCATGGAGGACTGGGTATGAATGGGTGTGTGACTGTAGGGTGGGGAGGGCGAGGATGCAGCAGGGGCCTTGCTGGGGCTGCTGGGGATGCCACCCAGACTCTTTACTCCCTGTAATGCCATCTATCCTAGCAGGCTCCCCAGATTCAGCCTCCGGCTCATAGGGTGTGTAATGGAGGAGACAGCCGGGGAATTCCCCAGCTCATCAGCTCAGGGCTCCGGAAACATGAATGCATCAGGGAAATCTGCAGGCAGTGCCGAAGACACGCTTGATTTCTCAAATCACGGGGCACATTTTCAGCATCTGCATGTGCTCTGCAGTGGGACCACCTAGGTTGGAATGCCTCTGTCTGTGTGGCCCATGGCAAGACCCTTATCTCTCTGCTCTACATGCAGGGCCTTTAAATTGCTGGGACATGAAACACTTGGGGTGGAGCTGGCCAAGGGAGCTCCTAAAAGATCCAGAGCCTGGAAGAAGCATTTCCCTCCCTTCAGATTCACAGCACCTGACGTGTCTTGTTTGTGGTGAGGTCAAGGCCCACAGCCCTGAGAAAACAAACGGCAAATTGAGAAGGGGCCTTTTAGGGAAAAATAATCAGAAGAGCCACTTGTCACTGCTCTGAGAATGGGAGCTGAGGCCCCAGCAAGGGACAACCACCAACACTTTGGCCCACAGTGAGGTACTCCTCTTTTTAAACAGGAGGGATTTAAACATGGTTTGAGTCAAGCTGAGCCACCACCACCTGGGGACTGCTACTCCAAGGCTCGGTCAAGTGAGCTGGGATGCAGGGGCATAAGAGGGTGGGAGTCCAGCAAGGTCAGAAGGCTTGGCCACCCTTCAGCCCAGGCACCTCAGGCTGGGAAGGCTGGGACCCTCAGTTTCCTCCTGTTCACTGGGGCAGTGAGCCCTTCCTTGCAGGCCTGCCTGAGGTATTAACAACACACATACAAACGGGCGCGTAAGGGCTCAGGCCAGGGCGACCCACAGTAGGTGTGACCTAAATAGCCGATGTTTTCTCCTCTCTAGGGCTCCTGGGTTCTAGCTCTCACCCCCTGTGGCCCCACCCCCATGGGCATCACTGCCCCCCTTGCTGGCTGGTCCTTGGAATTCTGAAGTCTTTCAAACTCCCCTCCCTCCTCACAAACAGGCTCCTGAACTGAAAATCCCCCACCAAGTCCCCGGCATCCCCCTATGCGGGCGACGGGGACAGTACAGGCTGGAGGGGTGACTGGCAACCACATCACTTGCCCCTCCTGTCTTCCCATCCCCTTTAATTGGGCTGGAAGATCACTGTGAGTGGATGGTGCATGAGGGCTGCTCGATCAGCAGCTGCTGCAGACTTTAAGGAACACATGACCTACAGTTTGTAGAATAAATAATAAAGGAAAAATATTCAGCAAATGATTCCCTTTTGTGGCCAGAGCATGCCGAGACCAGAGGTATAAGTCCCCTTGGTCAGGAACTCTAAGTGGCCCCTTGTCAGGATTTGGGGTCCCAGAGGGGCTTCTCCATCCTCAGCCTCTCTCAGAAGTTGTCTCTGGTCTTTCCTATTGTAGATGGACTGAATTTAACCCAATGGCAACATTGGGTGAGCCTCAACATTAAGCACCCACATCCTAGAAAGTGGAGCCCTTAAAAGATCAGGGAGTTTTAGACTCTCACCTGACAGGTGCCACCTAGAGCGGTCTCACAGCACACAGGTGGCAGAGGCAGGGCTATGACCCGGTCCCCTTCCCCACGAGCCTCTCAAGCTCCACAGCCTGCCTCTGTCCTGTGCACACCTACTGTGCGTCTGCATCGGCCAATGCTACGGATGCAGGAACCATGGCTGGAGGACAATGTTTTCATTTGAGGCCTACCCTGAGCCTGTGATATGGGGAGGGCAGGGAGGGTCATTACTGCTGAGGATACTGAGGATGACTGGCCCCAGGGACCCCAGAGAGGTCCTGTGCCTGCCTTGTCCCTTATATTGGGACATCAGTCCTGGTCTGGTCTTGGCTTTTCAAATGCTTACAAGAGGCTAATTTTAAATATCCCAGGGGACAAGAAGGAAGGAATGTGCTGGCTTCTCAAACCTCGAGCTGCCCATAGAGTTCTTCTTTCAAGGAGTAGTCTCCAGCCAGCTCCTGGAGGGGCTTCACTCACCCCCACTCCCCTGGGAGAGGGGCTCAGCTAGGGCAGGCTGTGAGCGGAGCCCAGGTGTTTAGAAGCTGCAGCATGAGGAACCTGAGGTTGCAGCTCAGCTCCTACGCAGCCTAGGAGTGACTGCTGGCATATCACTCCTGTGCACCAGACTCCTCGCTGCCGATGGGGTGCATAATCCACATCCATCTGCAGGAGCAGATGCCCTGGGCTGAGGTCAGCCTGGACTCCATCCTCTCCATCACCACTGCCTGCCAGATCCCCAAGCCTACCTCCCAAATCTTCAACCCAGAACTCCTCTCTGTCACCGCTCCCATGCTCAGGCCACTTTCCTGGTCCTCCCTTCCTTATCCTGTCCCCTTCACTTCACTCTTCATCAGTTCTAAGATTTAAATTGGAACACAAGCACCTATGGCACATTCAATGACTTCCCATGAATAAATTCATGCATGACACTTAGGACACTCTAAAAAATATTACCAACCACAAAAAGTCCTTTACTGCACCCCATTGTTCTCAGGAGAAAGTCAGTGGCCCCATGGCCACTGGCCCCTATGGCCACTTCTTCTTGGTCTCTTGTCACTACTCACCCCATGGTTTTGCCTGGCTATGCTGGGCTTCTTTGTGTCAGGCCTTCTCTGGTCTCTGGGCCTTAAACTTTCTTCTCTCTTCCCTGCCACCCTCAAGCCTCTTCCATGACCCCCTCTGCCTAAATTCCATCCATCCTTAGAATTCCCAACTAAGTATTACTCTCGAGACCCTTTCCTGCCTGGTCAGAAGTCCTCCTGTGCTCTTGACTCTCCAGCTGCTCTTCCTGGGGTCTCACTGCCTTGCCCCAGGATGTCCCCCTCCCAGATGGGACCTCCCTGAAGGCAGCAGCATTGCACCCTCATTCACCCCTTGCCCCGTTCCCAGCCCCAAGGATGGGCCTGGCCCAGAGGATGGCCCTCAACACATCTTTGATGAACACATGAAAGACAAGTTGCCTGTAATAATATTAAATTCTAGACCCTTGGGGAGACAGTAAGGACAAAGAGATCACAGGGGCTGCATATGCACCAGACATTTGCTACCAAGAAATGAAGTAACTTCATAAATTCACTTTCATGAGAAAACCCACCAAGCTGGGAATCAGAAGGAACTGGGTTCTAGTCCCAGCTCTGCCTCAAAGCCAAGTCACCTTCATTGTCTAGGGCCTTGGTTTCCCCTCCTAACAAAAGAGATGTGCCCCTGCTTTGCACATCTTTGAGGATTAAACAACATAAGAGTGGTGAAAGGAGGCTTTGACAAGTACAAAGCTCTAGTCAGACATATAGGATGACAGATATTATTCAGGCACAAAGAGCGGTTTCTCCAAGGGCTGTTATCTCTTTTCTATTTTCTTTCAAGGAAATGGCTTAGCCCAGCCTGCCTCCATTATTGTTGGCACTGTGAGCCAGGGAAAGAGGGAGGCAGAGAGGGAGAAGGAATCTTTAAGAGAGACTCTCTGGGGGACACTAATATTTTTAATAGTTTGTGGGTTATGAAGCAAATCTCTGTTCTCCGTATTATATATCTCAGCCGAGCCCGAAGAATGTTTCCAGCGTCTTTAATGAAACTGAAGCAGTAACCCAGCAGAGAGAGAGAAAGGCAGAAAGAGGAGATTTATTTGCAGAGATGTTTGCTGAGAGAAAGGTGAAAGCGGCCAGAGGCAGGGGGCCGGACTGAGCCACATTCCCCTAGCCCTTGAGTGCCCTGATTCTGTCCTTGGTTGTTGCCAGACCACCTGTCCTCACCTTTGAAGAGTAGAGGCAGTTACGTGTGCTGGTCTCCTCTCCCCATGGCTGGGGGGCGCCTATGCTTTTCCCTCTAATTGTCTGGAGATGGGGGCAAACTCACCAACAGTTGGGGGGACTGGTTTTTACAGCACGTAAGAAAGCCGGCTGTAGCCCAGAGCCTCGGTGGGAGAGCAGAATTATTAATAGGTCCTACTGAGGCCTCGGGAAAAATGCAAGACTGCATGGAGTTTAAAAGGTCAGCGTGAATAACAAAAACAGACTTTCTGGGGAGTCAGAATGGATTTAAAATACACTCAGAGGAGCCTGGGGCTCCTTTGCTGCTGTGGGCGCAGCGTGAACGTCTTTTGTGTGTTCGCAGGCGTGTGTGTATACACCTTCAGGATCTGGAGACATTTGTCAGCTCCCAGGGAGCTTGCAGCCTCACAGCGTGTGTGCTCTGGACAACTTTTAGGTGCCAAGAACGGCGGCTCAGTGGCACAGCTGCGGTATGCTGGGTGATCACTCCCCGCTCTCTTTATAAAGAGAGGAGAGTGGATTAATTGGTCTTAAGGACATTTCCAATTTGAAAGTCGAAGCCGTGGAGGATGGAGAGAACCTTTCAAATCACCAGCTGGTCGCGAACTGGCTAGGTGACTCTGGGTGAGCTGGCATGCTCCTTGGCCTGGGTGTGTAGTTCCCATCCACAGGGCTACTGCAGGACGACTGGCACACTGAGCACCTGGCTCTTTCTCCCCTTGCCAGACCTCTTCTTCCAGTCTGTCCTCGCTCATCCTTTACTCAAACTTTAGAAGAGTCATTCAATTAGATGAGTGTTTACTGAACACCTACTGTGTGCCCCAAGTGCTGTTCTAGGCACTGTGATACAGAAAAAAATTCCTATGGTCTGGAGCTTATTTTATGATCACTGGTGTCTGCCTGTCCTGGAGTCATGTGAGTCAGACTCTTAAAGAAGAGGTTGGGCTGGGTGCGGTGGCTCATGCCTGTAATCCCAGCACTTTGGGAGGCCAAGGTGGGTGGATCATGAGGTGAGGAGATCGAGACCATCCTGGCTAATACGGTGAAACCCCGTCTTTACTAAAAAAATACAAAAAAAATTAGCTGGGCTTGGTAGCGGGTGCCTGTAGTCCCAGCTACTCGGCAGGCTGAGGCAGGAGAATGGCATGAACCCAGGAGGCGGAGCTTGCAGTGAGCCAAGATCGTGCCACTGCACTCCAGCCTGGGTGACAGAGCGAGACTCCATCTCAAAAAAAAAAAGAGGTCAGACGTGGGTCCGGTCAGACCAGTCATGACCACAGGGGAGGCACATCATCTCTCAGAACCTTGGCTTCCTAAACTGCAGAATAGGGATAACAATAGCAATCCTCTTTTGGGGAATGATTTAAATGCATGGGACTAGTAGGGACTTAGCAAATATTTGTTAGTGGATGACTAATAGGTACAAAAACATTTACAAATTTAATGGCTATCATTCTTCCTTCCTCTCTCCCTTTTATAGTCTTCTGCAGGTGCTGAAGGGCTGCACTGTGACTATCAGGAAACCCTAGTAAGTCCCAATAATTTTATAATAGTGGGGACTAACATTACTTGAGCACCTGCTGTCTACGAGTCCTGATGCTGGGTGCTAGGGGCATAGAGAAGAATCTGGTAGTTTCTTTGTTCTTTTTATATTTGGTGTGGTTAGGGAGACACAGTTGCAGTCACTAGCTATTTGGGGCTCTCAGAGTGTGGCAGAGGGAGACATGGGAGTTTGTGAGGACCTGGGAAGGCACCTAACTCTGCTTTGAGGAGCTGGGAAAGCTTTGTGACTCTCTGAAAAAGTGACCCTCCACCTGGCTGTCACAGTCATAGGCTCCTAGTCTCAGAGGGTCCTTATTTAATAAGATCCTCCTCTTTATTTTACAGCTATAGAAATTCGGACCATATAAATTGTGTGGTAAGTGGCAAAATTCATTAGGATTGACTCCCAGGCTTATAACTCCTTGAAACTTGTATTTTAGCAAATCAGAATTCATCTAAATACAGATGCTTGGACCAGGCAATGATGTAGTCATCATTGATGACTGGAATCCCAGGCTCTGTGGGGGATGGTGGCAGAGAGGTTCTGAGCCAGAGAGTCTTGATCTGACTCCTGATATGCCAAGGAATTCTGAGTCCAGATTTACCTGGCCCTGGGCTCTTAGGTAGCAGGGGAAAGGACATGTCACAGGTGAGAAGAAGATGTGGAGTTAAGATAAAGTCTCAGGTCCTACCTGGCTGAGCAGGTCAAAAGGTGCAGCCTAGAGAAGAGGTTGACATTTAAAAACTAAAAAACAACTTTCCCAGATAGGGCAGTAGCATTTGGCTGAATTAAGATAACCACGACCCTGGTCAAAGGTCTGGCTGGGAAATTATCATTGGCAGAAGAGGTTGTCAGGAGACAGAAGATGCTGGGATGGGTGAAGACATGCTTAGTCCTTCCCTCTTGGTAGCTGGAGTAATCTGGAATCTCACTGCTTCTAGTAACATTTACCTGTTTTTCAGTCTACCTTAATCATGCCCTTCTGAGGGCTTCTATGATCCTTATTATACCCATACCTTTTGGCACTTAGTAGATCTTCAGGACATTGCCTTCTGCTTTCTCTTATATCCAACTTGCCCTTTCACACCTGTATGTTCTGCCTCCTGGCAAAAGTGGAAGGAGGTGGATATCAGTGAACCATCTGGCGGACTAAGGACTTCTGAAAATTTTCCCCTTCATAAAGCAACAAGAACACAGACAAAAATGGTCAGAATAAACTTTTTCAGAACTCTGGAAACTAACCAAAGGCTTGCAGGATTCCAGGGAACATTAAGCAATGAAATCTCAGTAAAAACAGTAAGCTTTGTGGCGTTTTAACTTGCCCTATTTCCCATACGCCTTCAGCAGTAGCCTTGAAAACCAACACCTGCAATCCCAGTGAAAACCAGCAGCCTGGCAGTCACTGGCGAAGGAAAAACTGGGTTGGAACTCCTTCAAAATCTCATTCCCAGAGAACTGTCACTGTTTGACCCATCTGATGGTTCTCTGGACGATCCTACCCTCAATGCTGTCTGTATTTGATCTGACCTAAAGCTTGCTTAGTGCTAACAGCATTTTCCCCAGGGGTGTTTGTTGAAGACAATCAGAGTCAAATTTTTGAACATCACAGCAGTCTGAGGCATTTGAAAACAGTTGGATCATACAAGAGACTAACCAAAAAGTTTAAAAGGAAAAGCTAGGAAATAAGACATCCACAGGGGGCTCTGAAAAGCTCCAACATATTCCTGAGAATCTAGAAGGCTGCATGCAAGCATAGGGCTGTATAAATGCCCAGAGCTATGTACATGCTCAGGAAAAGACCTGAGAAGGCTCTAAGCTCTCACTTCTGCTAACCCTGAGGCTTTAAAACAGGAAGTGAAGGCTAAGGCAGAGTTGTAAACTGCATGGATGGGTGTTAAGGATGTGCTCCAACACACACACACACACACACACACACACACACACACACACACACACAGAGCCCTTCAGCAAAGATTGAGGGACTTATTGGTTCCAGACATTTAAATACATCTCTGTGTAATCATTAGCTGATCACAAAGCTAACTGAGCAGAGACTTCAATGGCTTTACAGACTTTACAGAATTAGTTCAGGGAGACGGGTGGATCACGAGGTCAGGAGATCAAGACCATCCTGGCGAACACGGTGAAACCCTGTCTCTACTAAAAAATACAAAAAACTAGCCGGGCGAGATGGCGGGCGCCTGTAGTCCCAGCTACTCGGGAGGCTGAGGCAGGAGAATGGCGTGAACCCGGGAGGCGGAGCTTGCAGTGAGCTGAGATCTGGCCACTGCACTCCAGCCTGGGCGGCAGAGCGAGACTCCGTCTCAAAAAAAAAAAAAAAAAAAAAAAAAAAAAAAAAAGTGACAACAAATAGCAAAGGCAACAACAAATCCTGAGAAGGGAAAAGAATCTGATTTCCAGATTTGCCACATTATATTCTTTTAAGTGCCAAATTTTCAACAAAAAATATTACTAGAAATACATAGAAACAAGAAAATATGAGCCATAAATAGGAGAAAAAAGCAGTTAATAAGGAGAATCTTTGAGGAAGTCCAGAAGTTGGACTTACTAGGTGAAGACTTTAAATCAGCTATTTTAATATGATCAAGGAACTAGGTAACCATGTCTGAAGAACTAAAGAAATGTATGAGAATTATGCCTCATCACATATAGAACAGTAATAAACAGAAATTATTTTAGAGAAAGAACCAAATAAACATTCACATATTATATAGTTGAAAAGTACAATAACTGAAATGAAAAATTCACTAGAGGAGCTCAAAATGTTTTAGCAGGCAGAAGAATCAACAAATTTGAAGATAGGCCAATTGGGATTATTCAGTCTGAGGAACAAAAAGATAAAAGAATTTAAAAAATGAACAAACATGGCACACCATCAAGTGTACCAACATATGCATACTGGGAGTTCAAGAAGGAAAGAAAAGAAAGAAGGATAAAGGATTTTGATGAAATAATGGCTGAACACTGCCCAAATCTGATTTAAAAACATTAATCTACACAGCTAAGAAGCTCAATGAACTCCAAGTATGATAAATTCAAAGAGATCCACACCTAGACATATCATAATCAAAATGTCAAAAGCCAAAGACAGAAAGAACCTTGAAAGGAGCAAGAGACAACTGAACCATCAGTTCACTTGATCAAAGCTCAGTAAGATTAATGGCTGATTTCTCATCAGAAATCATGGAGGCCAGAAGGTGATATATTAAAAAGTGCTAAAAGGAAAAGAATGTCAAGGAAGAATTCTATATCCAGCAAAACTATCTCTCAATAACAAAGAAGAAATTAAGATATTCTCAGATGAACAAATATTCAGATAATTTGTAACCAACATACCTTCCCCTCACTAAATGCTAAAGTGAATCCTTCAGGCTGAAATGAAAGGACACTAGACAGTAACATAAACCCAGAAAGAAATAAAGGGGTACCAGTAAAGATAACTATGTAGGTAAGTATAAAAGACAGTACAAATGAAAAATGAATTTTGAAGGGCTCTGGTTCTTAGTTCATTTATTCATTTGTAACTTTTTTCCACTGTCTGATTTAAAAGGCATAAAAGCAGTTACAAATCTATGCTGATGGGTTATATAAGGTACAAGGATGCAATTTGTATGACAATAATGGCACAAAGGAGGAGAGAGGAAAAGGAGCTATATATAAAAAGTTCTTATATATTATTGTAATTAAGTTGATATAAATATGAATTTATAATTCCCAGAGCAACTACTAGGAAAATTAACTCAAAATGCAAGTAGTCATAGACCTGGGTTCACATGACAGAGCTGTCATTTCAGTCTAGTTGACCTTGGGCAAGTCCTCCAGGATTGTAAGAAATAAAATGCCCCATTTTTTAATCTTAGTTTCCTTATCTTTCAAATGAGTATAACTATGCACAATCCAAGGTTTATCTATATCCCTAATAAGGTAATGAGTGTGCTGTGCATGTCAAAGAGAAGAGACTGACCTCCAGTGGACTCTGGGAGGCCACCCTTGTGGCCTGGCCTGAATCTTGCCCCTCAGCCTTCTTAGCTGTGTGACTTGGGGCAATCATTCAACTTCTCAGAGCCCCAGTTCTTTCTTTTGTGTAAAGGAGAAACAACAGCCCCTCATCTGGAGACTGCATGGAATTATGTGTGTTGTCCTTAAAGCAGAGTGCTTGGCATATAGTAGGTATCCAATAAATGCTGGTATCCCAGAAATGTTGGTGATTATTCTTAACTGTGAGCAATCAAAGAGGACAGTGATGCATTCATAGACAGAATGTTTTTGTCCCCTCAAAGTTCATTGTTGGAACCTAGTTCCCACTGTGATAGTATTTCTAGGTGGGGCATTTGGGACGTAATTAGGTCAAGTGGGCGGAGCCCTCATGAATGAGATTAGTACTCGTAAAAGAGACACCAGAGAGGTCCTCTGCCCCTTCCACCATGTGAGGACACAGCTAGAAGACTGCCTTTTATGAACCAGGAAGCACACCCTTACCAGACACTGTATCTGCTGGTGCCTTGATCTTGGACTTCCTGTCCTCCAGAACTGTAAGAAATAAATTTCTGTTGTTTATAAGTCACCCAGTCTACGGCATTCAGGTCCAGTAGCCCAAATGGACTAAGAAACCCTCTTAATCTGGGGTGCCCCAAAGCCTGTCATAGACTGGCTTCCTATTAGGTGGGGTGTTTGTTCACCGAACTGAAATTCACTGGCCTTTTTGTCATCCAGAGAGAAGCCTAAAATCCTGTGAAAGTTCACACCACAGGGGAGAGCACTGGGGCTCAGGAAGCCAGGACTGGGATGAGAAGAGTTGCTGGTGGGATCCAACCCTTTCCCTTGCTGGGCTCTGGGAGTCCTCAGCCAGGGCCAGCAGTACAGTGGACTCCTTGGGAGGAAATGTCATAACCTCAGCACCAAGAGGGAACAGATCTGCATTTTTCCCACATTAGGACGTTTTGTTAAGAATGGGCTCTTGGCCCTGAAAGATATTTGGGATCCAAGGGTGACCAGGCCTGCTTAAAATCTCTTAAAGGAACCCTTACACTCCCTCTGTCCGACGCAGCCCCATCTCCTTCACAGCCGATCTCAACAGTCTCCATTTCCTACCTCCCCATCTCCCCACCAGATTTAATCTGACTTCCACCCAGACCCTCCCACCTCTGCTCCCGCCAAGGTCTCCAAGAGCCTCCTGTGACTGGATCTGAGTTCAGCGCCTTGGACTCGCCTCCTGACTGTCTGTATCACCTTGACCAGTAGGCCTCTGCAGGGTGGAGAGAGAGATGAACCGGGCCTCTGGAGAATGCACCTTCCATGGCCCGAGTCCTCCTGAAAACTCTAAGAGTGATGAGTGGAAAATGATTCCCGAGGGCAATTATTGCACCAGGCTTGCACAGTGGTACAAATAAGCAGGAAAAAAGGAAGAATGTAGCCTGCTATAGGCCAGACCTTTTGCAGGTCCCTTCCATGGGTTTCCTCATTTAATACTCACAGCGACCCTAGGAGGCAGATACTATTACAACCCATGGTTCATCTCTTGAGGAAACTGAGGCACAGAGAGGTTAAATTATGTGCTTAAGTCCACAGAATGAGGCGGTGGAGCCAGCACAGGCATTCGAGTAATCTCAGGGCAAAGTCCAGCCCTTAACCAGAATCCCATGTAACCTCTCAAGGCTGGACACCTGCGCTGGGCCGGCCGACACAGTCCTGCCTTTGTGTAATTTAGGGCCAATTTACACAACACTCAAAGGAAGCAGTGAGAGACAGTCTGTTTGCAATCAGACTTTGCCACTGTCCTCCCTCTCACCCCACCCTTCTTCCAAGAACACTGGCTTCCCTTCGTCAGAGATATCCATGGCTGGTTTCTGAGCCAGGCTGACCTTTCTAGAAGTCATTCATCCAGGGACCCAAAGGCATCTGAGCAAGAAGGCAAATGTTAATTGTCCTGCTTGGAAGATGAGGCAGAGAAAGCTGAGGCCTGAGATTATCAATGCCCACAGCAGAATGGACTTCCCAAGGAGGTGGTGAGCATCTATCTCTGGAGGAGGGTCAGCAGGGTCTGCAGCCCAAGAAGAGCAGCTGCAGCTCATGTCTGAGGTTCCTGCAGGCTCTGTGAGGCTCTGATTCTGTCTGCAGCTTGCTAGGTGCTTTTGGGCACTTCATTAACTTCTCTGAATCTTCTGTTTCCTGGTCAGTAACCCAAGAGTGTTGAACAATAGTCCCTAAGGTCAGTTACAGCTGAGAGGTTTAGATATTCACTTCCAAGTCATCCACTGAAGAAGACTAAGTCCCTTTGGTGACATTTGAAAAGAGACACAGTGTAAACCACAAATGGTCAGTGTTGGAGAGACATGGCTATTGACTGATGCAGTCACATGGCTGACAGATGTGATGACTGAGACCTAGAAGAGTAAGGGACATACTGAGGGCCACACAGCAGATTCAGCACACTGGGGCCTGACCACGTAGAGAGGAGGAAATAGAGAAATGAGCGGTCGAATCAGAGGGTCAAGGCCGAGCCCTAAATACTCCTGAGACAAAACGGGAGAGATGTCCAGAGGGGCGAAAGCTGGATCTCCAGCTGGCTTGCGGACCTGGGCTGTTTCTGTCTGCCCTTGTTACTCTGATACCCTCATGTGGCGGGAGGGCGCTGGGTTGGCACGGAGGCTGTCAGTCCTGGTCCTCTTCTGCTGTGATAAGCCACACCCTTGGCATCAGGCCTTGTGGGATAGCTTGGAACGCTGCCCTCGAGATATTGTGGGTTAAGGTGAGCTCATGGATGCCAGGTGCTCTGGTGACAGGACATGTTATACAATGGAGTAAGCGTTGCCCGAGAGGTCACAACCCCACTGCAGAGTCTACTCTCAGAGAAGAGACTACTGCATAAAGATCAGGGGCCTGACACACACACCCATGAGCAAGCAGAGGAGTGGGCACGGGGACACACGGGATGGCCTTTAGCTCTGTGCACACCTCCACTGCACGTGCCAGGAGGCTGCCCCCTCACTCCCACCACACACACACGCTCACCCACACACATACACACTCACACCTAACCAGTCCCCCAGTCAGACTGATTCAGCCTCTTAAATGTCTCTGGATGCTATAGCCTTCCCTTTACCAAGCTGACACTACCTGGCTTCAGGCCTCATGGTCCTCCACCCAGACTAGCGGATCAACCTCCTCTCTGGATCCGTGCCATCCATGCTCCAGCCTGCAGCCAGAGGGAATTTATGAAATGCAAACTATACCTCCGATGGGAAGGGCAGAGAGAGAATGAGCTAAGGCTGTTCAAACTCAACAATTTGAAGCAGGCCCAACTTCTGTGTGGAGTGTGTGGGGACGTGGGGCAACACTGACAGTGTCCTTGCCATCATCACTACTGTTACTATAATGGCCAGCAATAAATGACGGGGGGAGGGTAACTGCTTAACTCCTGTCACACCACTTAATCTCTCTCTGTGACTCTCCATAGCAGTAAAGTAGGGCCCCTGGCTACCTGATAGAATAAAGGTGAGGGTGGTGAGTTGGACATGGGCAGTGTTAGTTCTGGCTGCCCCCTCCATCGATGGCCAAGCTTGTTGCTGCCACTGTCATCAACCTTCCTGTAGGTCCAGGGTAGTGTGGACATCTCCCCTGTGAGTTCCTGGAGAGTGTTTACCTCCCTGGATTCTGTTCTGGGGCCTGGGGTGCAGCCCAGGGCCTAATGAAAGTCCAGGTTTGCTGAGTGAACAATCTGAGGATCTTGGTCTCTGGACCATGACCATGAGTCCTGGTCACCATCACAGCAGATGGTGGGCGCTATCATGTAGGGAGTGGGGAAGTTAAGCACGCCCACTCCAGGGCCGTTCTTTCCTCAGTCAACTGATGGGCACTCGCTACATGCTGAGCCCCTTTGCATACATGGCCTTAAGCAGCCTTTGACAAGGCCCCCAGAGGCATGCACCATCCTCTCCATTTCCAGTAGCGGAGACTGACGCTCTAAGAGATTCAGTCACTTGTTCAAGGTCACTCCAGTCAAGCTGGTAAGTGTACAGCCATGATTCCAAGGCAAATCCTCTGAGTCTTCCTCTAACATTCTTTTCTCTGCTCAGACAGACCCTATAGGCCCAGCCTCCTGTCCCTCCCTGGTCCACGGCATTCTTCAGAGCACTCATGTTGGCAACA
This sequence comes from Theropithecus gelada, assembly GCF_003255815.1. Lineage (NCBI taxonomy): Eukaryota > Metazoa > Chordata > Mammalia > Primates > Cercopithecidae > Theropithecus > Theropithecus gelada. The sequence goes on from NC_037668.1 coordinate 75,640,143, forward strand.
GAGTTTGGCAGACCCACTGGGATTAATTAATGACAGGCCTGTCTTCAGGGTGGCCCTGGCGGCTATCGAGGCTGCTTCATACCTGTTGATTGCATAATCCATAAATATATTTGACATCTTTAATTGGAATCAGGTCCCCCCAGGACCTGACCACAGTTGAGTTATGAGCTCCAAACTCCCTGCTGGCAGCACTGAGCTTCTGCCTGAAGTGGAGCCCAGGGAGAAGGAATCAACTTGGGACGTGATGACATTTCTCAAGGATTAAGAAAAAGAAAAATTTGCTGCTTAAGTGTAAGGATAGAGATCTCCCTTAAGCTCTGTGGCTGCAGCTCACCTGCCAATTCCATATCCCCTCCTCCAGAAAGCCTTTTTGGACCTTCTGAATCCTGGGCTGCTGGACCCATATAACAGGGAAGGAAAGAGAGAGAGAATGAACGAAGGCTATTCAAACCTGACAGTCTGGAGCAAGCCTACCTCCTGTGTGGAGTGCTTGGTGACTTTAGGCAACACTGACAGTGTCCTTGCCATCACCACTGCTGTTACTAAAATGACCAGCAATAAATGATGAGGGGAGGGCAACTGCTTAACTCCTTAACTCATTTAATCTCTCTCTGTGACTCTCTCCATAGCAGTAAAGCAGAGCCCCTGGCTACCTGCTGCCTGTATCCATTTTAGGTTTGACATGGGGCCTTTGGACTCTCTTGCTAGAAAACTGGGTAAGGCACCCAATTTTCCTTACCTGTCTTGTCTCCTAAGGCAGGTCAAGGCTTTCCCCAGCCCAACACACATACCAGATGCTTCAGCAACAAGGTAAGATTCCCTGCTCCCCTGGATACAAGGTTTTCACCTGTTCCTATATCTGCAGGGGCAGCCAGGCCTGAATCCCTGAACTGTCATACAACCCATCCCTATCTTCATTCACTCATTCATTCACTTACTCATTCATTGTCACTGAATGCTTACCACTTGCCAGGCTCTCTGGGAGGTGCAGGGAGAGGCATGGATGGGGAGCTACACTGCCGAGGAGCTCCCCATCTAGAGGAGCCCACAGCCTGATGGGAAATGTGTGAGCAGAGAAGCCAGGGGAGGCACAAGCCAGGGACTAATGAACTCAGCTTGGGGAAGGGAAGGGTGGAGGAAAGGGAGGTTCCCAGAGCCAGGGGCAACCAGTTGAGCAGAGTCTTTCTGGACAGGTCTTGCAGGGATGACCCAACCTTCTCCTTTTTCTTTTTCTTTCTTTTTTTTTTCATTTTTTTTTCTTTTTTCTTTTTTTTTTTTTTTTTTGAGACAGAATCTCACTCTGTCGTGCAATGGTGTGATCTCAGCTCACTGCAACCTCTGCCTCCTGGGTTCAAGCAATTCTCTGCCTCAGCTTCCCGAGTAGCTGGGATTACAGGCACCTGCCACCATGCCTGGCTAATTTTTTTGTATTTTTAGTAGAGATGGGATTTCACCACCGTGGCCAGGCTGGTCTTGAGCTCCTGACCACGTGATCCACCTGCCTCAGCCTCCCAAAGTGCTGGGATTACAGGCGTGAGCCACTGCGGCTGGCCAAAACCAACCTTTCTCTTTACCTTGTTTGATAACAAAGCTGGCTGCTGTGACAATTTAAACAAAAGGTTTGTAGAAAGTGCCTGGCACAATGTAGCTGTTTGATTTTAGGTTCCCTTTCCGAGCTTTTCCCCATCTAGACTCTCATAGAAAATGGTGATACAGGCAGGAGACACTGGGGTAAAAGGCAGAGGCTGCCCATGCTTGGAGGTCACTGGTCCAGGGCCACCTCAGACTTTGTTTGACCACCTCCAGGGCTCAGGGGATCACACTCTGGCTCACCTTGCCTCAGGGCAGGAGACTCCATCTGTCCCCAGGCTCCCTCCCTTGCCTTTCTTACTCTGCCTGGTGCCTGATGGGGTTATACCCTCCCAGGGGGAGGATACTGGTCCTCAGACATCTGCCTTTCCTCTCCCTCCAGCACCAGCCTCGGTGGAAATCTTCCAGGTGACATGGTTTGGAAGTTCAGACTCCAGGAAAGAAAAAGCATGTTCTATAACAGAACAAGTATGCAGCCAGGCCTAGATTCAGTCCCCAGCGTGGGCACTCACTTGGGCAAGTGGTTTACTTCTCTGAGCTTCATTTTCCTCCCTGCAATGCTTTTGAAATAGCTAATTGGATGATTCATTCCTATTGATGCGTCTGCCCCATTCAGAAACTGTTTTTGGCAATGAACAAAATTAACTATCTAATGTGTGGAGATTTCATTGTAGCAGAAGAGAAGAATTAACAAGTGGATACTTGGTGTGTAGGGTGGTGATAACCACTGTGGACAAACATAAAGCAAAGTAAGGGAGATGGGCAGGGGCTGTTCTGTTTAGTGTGGCTAAAGACAGCTTCACTGGGATGGGGACGTTGGAGCTGAGATCTGAAGAGGCTGAGAGAACTGCCCCAGGGAGATCTAAGGACCATTTTAGACAGAGTTAGTGCCATGACGAAGGAGCATGGCAGGCTGCCCGAGGGACAGCAGGACGCCAGTGTGGCTGCTGTACAATGAAAGGGGGTGGAGGAAGGAGGTGTGAGATGAGGTCAGTGGTGACAGCAGGGGTGAGGTGATTGTCAAGCAGGACCTAACGCCATCCTGAAGACCCTGAATTTTCCTTAGAGCAAGGAGGGAGCCACTGGAGGGTTTTAAGCCAGGGGCATAGGACCTGATTTGCATGTTAAAGGCTTCCTCTGCCTGTAGTGTGGAGAAGAGAATGCCAGGGGACAGGGCAGGAGCAGCGACCCTGGTCCAGAGGCTTATGAGAGAAGGGGAGAAAGTGAGCAGGTGTGTTCTGGACGCAGACTGAAGGTAAAGCCAATAGGGTCTGCTGACCAACTGGATGCAGGGTGAGAGGAAGAGGGGTCAGGATGAGCCCCGTTGACCTGGCCTGAGCAACTGTTGGAGTGGAGCAGACTTGAGAGTAGGGGAAGATTTGGAGTTTGGTTTAGGGTGTGTGCATTTTGAAGTGCCTGCTGAACAACCAGATGGAGTGTCAGGAAGGAAGTATAGGATGGAATTATACATTCGGGACATGACTTTTTAAAGGAAGGAAGACAGAGGAGAGGTTTATGGGTGGAGACCTTAATGTTTAGAGGTCAGGGCCATGAGGAGGAACCAGCTGGAACACTGTGAAGGAGTGGCCAGCCAGGCAAGCAGTGAAGAGAGAGGGGTGGCCTGAAATTCAAGTAAGAACCGTTTTAAGAAGTTGCTGACTCAGTCAAAGGCTGCTGACAACAGGACTCCCTTGCAGGAGAAGACAGATGAGTGGGGTGTGGAGCCTGAAAAGAAGAGGGAACCAAACATGAGGTAGTTTATCCCCTCCCAAGATGCCAACTCAGTATGGATCTTTTTGGAAATGGAATTGCCAGGGCGGGGGAGCCCATCTCGATGGGCACCCAGCCCCAGGCCCATAACATATGGAAGAAAGCCCCAATAGAAGTTGACTTTAGCCCTAACTCCTGGAATGTCTTTGAACCCCACAAGGAAAAGCTGGAGCTCGGAAGCAGGTAATTTCAGCCAAGTGCACTGTGTTTGCTTAGAGTTTGGGTGCAGCAACCAGTTAATTACTCAAGTAAATCATGTCACCGTCCCCTGCAGCCCCAGTGCAATAACACCGTGCTGACCACACTTTAAAAAGTGATATAAGCCTCTGAGTGCAAGCTAAGAGGTTTTATAGGCCACCCTTTGAATGGGCCTCTTTCTCCCGGAGCCCACAAGAGTCGTGTGTGTCCACGCCTGCCCAGAGTTGGGGAGGGAGGGTGGCTCTTGGGGGCCACCTTCTTAGACGAGGTCCATATGAGTTGGGGCCCATCCAGGGCTGGCTGGCAGCCCAGCTTGGGGGTGGGAGAAGTTCCTCTTTTCTGTGTCCTCTGATCACATCAATGTGATGTGTTTCTCTCACTGCCCAGATGCTGTTGGCCCTCCAACTCTCATCCCCATTATCTCAATGAACATCTTCTGGGCCAGACTCTGGCCTGAGTGCTTAGGACTCAGGTGTGCCAAGGTACGGTGCTTACTCTCTGGCAAACACAAGAGATGGGCAGATGCTCTGCTCCAAAGGTAAGGCAGAATGAACTAAATTCTTCACAGGAGACAAAAGCATAAGGTGATGTGAGTCCCAGAGAGAGGATGATGGATTCAGGAACATCTGTTGGGCCTACGAAGATAAGATTTCAACAGACAGGATTCGTGGTAAAGGAATTACAGGCAGTGGAAGCAGCATGAATAAAGGTCAGGAACTTGGGTATATTCTCCAATCGTATATTCACAGAAGCTGAGATCCTTTGACTTAGACACTCAGAGTCAGACTCTCAGGTGGCTTGAGTCACAGACTGACGGGCCCCTGTAATGCAAGAACTACAGTTCTTTGAACAAGACAGAAGTACACCTGGACACATCCCTCCCCCAGGGCAGGAGATCCTCCAGCAGTCACCAACAGGTAGCACCTTCGAAGACAGGTGGAGACAGGGCGAGGATTCCATTCTGTACAGGCATCCACCAAGCATCACTGTCCCCCGTCCATCAATCTCCAGACGCTGGTCAGGTGTGTGCTTGTGACCAGCTTTGGCCCCTGTGTTCCAATGACTATGCCTTGCCCCTTCCACCTCCAAGAAAAGCTCACCTTCCCACCCCTTTTTCTGCCGCATGTCATGGAAAGAGCATGTCTATTAGCATGGTAGTGATTGATAACTGGAGATGATCTCACTTAGGAGCTTGGTCTCAGGTCCAACCCTACCCTGACATATTTTACCTCCTTAATCCACACTTTCTCTTCTTAATATTAGGATAATAACAACAAAAATAGTAAGTAGTTATTTTGCCCTTATTGAGTGTCTGGCACTGGGGTAAAACCTTGATAGGCATGATCTTTGCTAATTTTCAAAACAATCTATGCTACAGACACTATTATTCTCCTCTTACATATTAGGAGACAGGCACAGAGAGGTAAAGTAATTTGGCCACAGTCACCCAGCCAGTAAATGGTGAAACTGGGATATGAACTAAGGAAGTCTGACTTCAGAGACTGCTATTAATGACAATGAGAAGAAAAATTGTAATCATAATCATAGTAAACTATCTTTTCCCACGCATATGTGCAGCAAATTCATTACAGAGTGGATGCTTAAAGTCTGCTTTTAGGGGCTTTGGATAAAAGGTATATGAATATATGGCCAGAGACAATGTGGCTGCTGAGGGACTATTTTTGTATAATAAGGAATATATTTTTATAATCTGAATAGTTACCTCCTACTGTGTTTAGTCCTCACTGAACTGCGGGCTTCTTAAAGGAAATGAACATGCTTTATTCTATTTGAAATCCTCAGAACAATGCCTGGTACATAGTAGGTGCTTAGTAAATGCTTGCTGAATGAACTGACACACACAGTAGGTTTTCTCTTTCCAGGGCTGACCTGCAGGTTGGGAAAGTAAAAGGGTGGAGGAAGCGTCTCTATCTTTATAAATTTGCAAAGGGGATCTGCGTGAGTAGCCAGGCCTAAGGACTTCCCATACCTGGCTTTATGGCAATACTTTAATAGCTGCTATGCAAAGACCACTAGAGCTTCTCAACGAAGAAGTTAAAAAAAGAAAAGAACCAGCATATAGCTAATATGTGGTTAATACATTCAGCATGCTTCCCCCTCCAGTTAATTAGAAAACTTTATTACAGGAAAGTTGAAGTGGCTTTTCTTTCCAAGGGAAATGCACCAACTTCTGAGTAGTGGGGAAGAGGGATGCCAAGAGCTGCCCCACTGCCGTTTCCACCTGCTAGAACTGCCCATCCGGCTCAGCTGTGAAATGAGCTTGGCTTGCTCCTGGGCTGAGAGAAGTTGCTGATGTGGTAGAAGTGATATGTGCTCGTCTAAGATCAGAAGGCCTGAGTTCCTAGCCTGTTTCTCTAATTCTCTGCATGACCATAGCTGGGACTGTGCCTGTTTGGGTCTTCATTTCCTCACCTGTGGAGGGGACTGATTGTGACCCTCATGTCTGAGGTGCTGGGGAGGTTGGGTGAGACAGCAAGAGTGAGATGCATGAAACATAGAGGCCGGGTCTTAGGGAAGGCAAGGCATCTGGTCAATTCAGGGAACAAAAGGAAAAAAATCCCTGCAGGGGCTCACTGAGTCCTGTAGATGAAACATCTGGGGGACTCACTGTATTTTTCAGTTTGAACCACCCTTGAGTTGGAATATGGACCATGGGTGACCATCCATATAGACCATCCACCTAGACTGGGAGTGATTTACATCCTGTAACACATTCTGGCTTAACATAATGCAGGCCAGGTTAAGTTAAAACATGCACACACACACACACACACACACACACACACACACACGAATGAGGGCTGGGTGCCCTCTGACCCTCGGCTCGATAGCTACCTCCCGGGCAGTGATCTGCGGGAGATAGGAGTGTCCAGATCAAAGGATGGAGGGGGTACATTTATGGTGTGCCGGGGTTCCTCCCAGGTGTTTGTGCTCTGGCCTCCTCCCCATTGGAGCATCTGGAGAGGAGGTGTTGGCCTTGAGAAAGGAGAAAGAATAAGGGCTTCTCCTGGAAACTGCTCCTTCTTGGGAGAATTTTGGGGGAACTTGGAGGTGGTTTTGCACTCGGGGAGGCTGGGCCTGCCGCCAAGGTCTTAGCTGAGGTTAAAGAGGACACTACCTCAACTGAAAAGCTCTGCAGTGGGTCATTCCTGGCCAGGCAAAATGGACTTATCCTCCATGGTGTGCTGCCACACCACCGCCTTCACAGGCAGGACTGGTCCCCTCTATGTTCTGAACGCATGCAACTCCTTTCAGAGAGTTCTTCCATCTTGGAGGGAGGGCCCATATTGATTATCCTTGTGCCTCCAATGGCCAGCACAGTGGCTGGCATGGGTCGTTATGCATGAAATGTGTGGGGTTGCAATGAGTTGAATGGTTTTGACATTATTATGTTGGCTGACATTGAATGATGCCCTCTCGTGGGACTGATGGGGAAACTGAGGCCCAGAGCTGGGAAGTCAATTGCACACAGTGGCTGCAGGAGTCAGCAGCAGATGCAGAACTGAGCTCAGTATTCCCTCACGTCTGCTCCAGTGCCCTGCAGCTCTGGCACACGGATCTGGGCCTCAGAAAAAAGCTCTCCCTCTCCATCCTGCCTTAATCCAGTCAACTAGGCTGTGCACAGCCCAGTCAAGAGGGAGAAATGTCCACGTTACCAAAATCATACGAAAGAAATTATGGATGGAAAAATCATTACCTTATAAATCGGCCGAGCTGTTCAGAACTTGTAGGAACCAGGGCATATAAAATTCATATGGCACGTTAGGGCTTTGATAGCGCCTCATTACAGCCCTCAGACTCCAGTGAAAAATGTCCTCACCCAGAGAAGGCTAATTTTCCTTTATTAATGACATGGGGCGGGGCTGATGCCATAAATTCCAGTTACCTGAGAGCCCTGAACTTGAGACAAACTCTTCTAAGAGACGTATCTCTCCAGGCTAGGCTGCTCCACGCCATTTTACCCTGTTGTATGCAAAGGAAGCAAGACTAGAGAAGACAGCCTCCTGCTACCACAGGACCCCAGCCCCCAGACTAGAGAAACACATAGAGAGACAGCAAGATCTCTCTTTTCTCTATGAGGGCCAGACCCAAAATGTTAAGTAATTCAGCCCCTTAATAGAAAGTAGAGGGCTGAGAAAAGGGGGATACACATATTACTCCCAATTTTACATGTGATTTCTGTAACGGAAGTTGTGTGCATTCTGCCATCCACATTCCTCACAGCCAGTCTGTGACCAGGGTGAGGGGTCAGCTATGACCAGGATCAGGGCTCTGGCTGTGACCAGGATTAGGGGTCAGGTTGTAATCAGGATCAGGGCTCAGGGTGTAACCAGGATCAGGGCTCAGGCTATCCTGAGTGGGCAGAACTATACCCTTGTCACAGGCCCACAGGGGATTTAAGAATGTAGTCACAGTCATCATATCAGAAAACACTCAACCAAACCTGGCCCCTAAAAGCAAACATGGCTTCTAGCCCATGGTTTTGCCTTTGTAACAGATGCATGAACCTCCAGAGTGACACAGCTTAGCATCTTCTAGTTTAAATTCTCAGCTTGCTCATGACACAAATGAGGAAACTGAGGGCTGCAAATATTCCCTGAATGTTGGGTTAGTAACTGGAAGGGCAGGGAAAGTTTGTCCAGGTCACCTGACCTCCAGCTGAACACAATTTCCTAGCTGCCTTCACTTGCTCCACAGCAAAGGAATAATGGGAAATTATGGCCTGTCAAGTCCGGCTGTATGGTTCTAGCCCTTGACCACGTGTCCCCAAGGGAAAAGAAAAGGGAGAGTTTGTCTTCTCAGGTAGTCACATGTCCTTAAGGATATTAGGCTATCTTCCCTATGGACATGGCTCCCTGAAATGCCAAGGGCCTTCATCCCTGTGGGTCCCCATCGGCAACCCTTCCTGTCTATGTGTGGCTATTACAGGCTTCATGCACATTGCCTGATGTGAGCTCTGCAGCAGCCTTCTAGTCTCCCGTACAGTTGAGAAAATAACTGAGGATCAGAGCAGTTAAGTGGCTGATAAGGCTGAATTGTGTCCCACTCCCTCCTGATTCATATGGTGAAGCCCCCACCCCCGGGACCTCAGAATGTGATTGTATTTGGAGATAAAGCCTTTACAAAGGTAATTAAGTTTAAATGAGGCCATTAGGGTGGGCCCTAATCCAATCTAACTGTTGCCCTTATAAAAAGAGGTGGATTGGGAAACACAGAGACACCAGACATGTGTACAACTGGACAATCATGAGAAGAGGCGTCCGGAACACTGCCCTCTGTGAACCAAGGAGGAAGGCCGCAGAGGAAACCAATGACGGCAGCACCTTGGCCTTGGACTGTGCCTCCAGGACTGTGAGGAGGTGCATTCCTGTTGCTTCGGCCACACAGTCTGTGGTTCTTTGTTACGGCGGTCTCAGCAGATGAATACAGTGACTCACCTAAGATTTGCCAAAATAAGACAGGAAAATCTTCTGACTCCCAGTGCTGAATTCTTCAGAAAGCCCCAGCTAGCTAGAATGTAAGTTCTGAGATGGCAGAAGTTGTGTCTTTACCTCTCTGTCTCTGTCCGGCATTGGGCATTGTCAGTCTTTGTTGTTTTGTTTGACCTGGTGTGAGCCGGTGGGGTTGGCTGCTGAGTGAGGGGATGGGGTGGGAGAAGGAAGACAGGGCAAACCAGGCCCCTGAAGGTCAACGTGGCTCCTGCCCGGGGTTTTTGCTTTTGTTACCACTGTGGTCAGCACCCTGCCTTACACAACTGCCTTCCTGCTCCATCCCCACCCACTGCAGCCCAAAGTAGAATCCCCTGATGGGACATTTGGCTTAACCTAGTGTTTCACAGGCTTGTTCCTTCCAGAAGAAGCTGCAGCCCCAGCCAGCACTGGCCCACAGACTCACAGGAGAATTGCAAAACCGAGGCATGCACTCCAGATCAAATTCCCCTGCCTTGGGTCTTTGAGCTACTTGTTTATACAAAAGAAAATCTATTTCCCACCCTCAGCTGGGAGGTGGCTGGACCACAGACAATCCTGTCATTGGGGCCTGCATAGGAGGTGTGGCTTCTAGGGAGACTTCCCCTAGTCACAAGTCCTGGAGGATGCTGTAGACTACTCACAGGAGCTGGCCCAGCCCCTCTCAGCCAGGACAGGGGCAAAGGCCTGAACATGGAGTCAGTAACCAAGAGGACGAGTGATGGAGGACTTTCTTACAGTCGGTGCTGTCTCATGATGGAGTAGGTTGTCCCAGGAAGGGCTGAGCTCGCCAGCGGGAGTATATGCAAGCTACTGTCAGAAACTGAGGAAAGGCCCCTAACACCATATGGAAGCTTGGCCAAAATAATCCAAAAGGCCTCTTCCAACCTTGAAAGAGCAGGGGTCTAAGAATCTAGATTCATGCATTCAATGAACACTCAAAGATGCTCTCCACCCTGTGGGAACATTGCATGGACACTGCAGAGCTGAGACTTGACCCTTGGTCTCCCAGACTCCAGCTTGTGCCCTTCCCTCCAGGCCAAGCCACCTCCCCATCTTGGTGCCCCAGTGCCTGACTTGGGATTTGGCCTGGACCAAGGGGTGAGTGAGTGTTGCCTGGCACCACCAAGTAGGAAGTGTAGACAAGAGGGAGGGAATGAATGAATCCTGCAGGTGGGCCCCTGCCCACTCTCCGTCTCCTCTGGCTCATGTCTTCTATATCAGCAGTCTCCACCCTTTCTGGCACCTGGGACTGGTTTCATGGAAGACAATTTTTCCACGGACTGACTGGGGGGTTGGGGGATGGTTTAGGGATGAAACTGTTCCACTTCAGATCATCAGACATTAGATTCTCATAAGGAGCACACAACTTAGATCACTTGCAGGCACAGTTCACAATAGGGTTCATGCTCCTCTGAGAATCTAACACCACCGCTGATCTGACAGGAGGCGGAGCTCAGGCAGTAATGCTCACTCACCTGCTCACCTCCTGCTGTGCGGCTGGTTCCTAACAGGCTATGGACACAGGTAACAGTCCACAGACTGGGTGGTGGAGAACAGGGGTCCTGTTCTATATGGATGTTCTACCTGAGAAGGAGGGCAGGAGTCTGGGCTCACTGAGGACTGACTGGTGACAGGCCCCATTCTTCTTGTTTCAGGCTGTCTTGGACTCTGCTGCACACTCATGGCTCTCCTTCCCACCCCATGCTCCACGGCCTACCCCAGCACTTCAGAACTAAAGCAGCTCATTAGCACATAAAATATAACAAGTTATAAATAATCAAAATGGGAAACCAGTCTCTTAAATATCAAGGCCTCTTGGGATGATAACCATGTCCCCCAACCTAAGGAGAGTCACAAGAACGATGTGAGCCTGTGGGGTGGTGTGTTTAGTCACAGAGTGGGACATGGGTGAGGGAAGAGAGGGAGGAAGGAAGGGAAAGAGGGAGAGAGACTGGTTTTTGACATTATGCTCAATAAGAAATTTAGATCTTCTTTTGAGTTATACTGGAGCTGAAGAAATGTCACAGAATCTTTTAGAGTCAGAAGCTTCTGTTCCAAGTCCCTCTCTGTCATTTGCTTGGACAAGTGATATTCAGTGTCCCAAGCCATAGTGGGAGCGACAATCCCCACTTCCCAGGGCCACTGTGAGAATTAGCTGAGTGTGTGTGTACATATCCCACAGAGGCTGACTTACTAAGTACTAGACATGAGCAAGTCACACCACATGCATCACTGTCTTGAACCTTCCCATTGGCTCTATAAGAATTATCATTTTATTGACGAGGAAGCCTAGGCTTAGAGAAATTGCGGAAATAGCTCAATATAACTCAACTAATGTGTGCCAGAGGTGGGATCTGAACCCAGACTGTCTGGCTCCAGAATTTGTGCTCTTAATCAATGTGGTTCACACAGTAGGCTCTTGACAAATGTCTATGAAATGACAAAAGGGCAACCCGAAGGCAGAGTAAGCAAAACCAGGGGAGGCTAGCAAGAGTCATTCTAGAGCTCTGTGCTAAAGGAAAGGAAAACAGAACGCTAGAAACTGTCCAAAGAATAACCCCAAACCCAAACACCCACCAGCCACCGCCATGGGCCCTGGGGGACGAGGCTCCCGAGAAACCTTGGAGGCTCTGGAATGAGGGCTAGGCCCAGACTGCGGACTGAGATAGACGAGGCCAGGCGGGGGTTTGGGGCAGAGTCCATTGGTAAGGCCTGAGGGGCTCCCAGCCCCATGGAGCCACACACATAAAGATTCTAAGGCTGCCTTTGTTGCTGTTGGAGACTAGGAATTCCAGGCCAAAGTAATCTAACCGACCATGAACAGAATTAAGTTTCTGCCTCCCCCACCTCCCGACCCACCATGGGATTCATTTTCACGATTCCCTTTCAATGGTGTGAGCCTGTTTCAGAGAACTGGAAACAGGCCCCATGTGGCTGCGCAACGCCAAGAATCTGAGGCTTCCCTGCAGCCCACCAGGGCCACCATTGCTGGTCACGTCTGGCCAGAACTCTCCGGGAATGTCAGCTCTCAGCAGGACCAGCAGACTCTCAAAGCACGCTGTGATTGCCCGAGCTCCCTCTGAGCCTATCCATTTCTGCTGTGTTCCAGGCACTGGTTACATACTATTTCAATAATCCCAGAGGAGGAGGTACCATTGTTATCCCCATTGTGCAGATGAAGAGATGGGGTGGGTGGTTGTGGTGCTGTTGAGGTTGTCATTCATCCAAGCTCATTTTCCCAAGTGTCTTGGACTGAAGAACTCTTAACAACCATAATACCTGCCCCAAAGCTGAGTATTTCACAGTATGTATACATTTTTTGGTCATCTTTAAAACAGGGCGATGGTGACTAATACCTCTTTGAAGGCCCAGCTGAGTTCTCATATTCTCTTTGATGGGGTTTAAGAGTTTCACTTCCACGGCTCCCCAAAGGCAGCCAGGGCTGGTGGGGCAGGTAAAGGGGGGTGGGTGGGAAAGCCTCCCCTACATCCTGGAAACATGCCTAGCAGAGAAAAGCCTTTTCTAATGAATGTTGGCTAAGCAGAGTGGCCACTGAGCAAATACCCTGAATGGGGGCTTGGTTGATGCTAGGGCCGAGGGCCACTCACTGGGAGATGGTCAAGCCGGGGAATGTCAAGCTCTGGGAGTTGAGCAAACACATATCCCCGGGACTCCACATTCCTCAGCCTGCAGCCTGGGGCCCAAACCCACCAACGCGCCCCGGCATTGTCCAGCAGTGGCCTGAATTAGCCAAGGGGCAAGATCAATATTTGCTAGTACATATTGGGTCCCACCTCCGGCAGCATCTGTATTTGGACAGTGCTGCCTCCCACTGCCCAGCATCTTTTCCCAAATGCACTCAGGGCCCAGCAGGTCTCCACAGGGTGGTGGTCACTGAACTTGGAGGCTGAGGATTGGGGATAACTCTGGTGGGATTTCTCATCGTGTCTGACCTCAAACCTTTCCACGTATTTCAGAACCAGGAAAATCATGCAGGGAAGAGTCTAAAAGGATCTCTGGGAGCCTAGCCCAGGGACTGTGTGGAGACCATGATGGTTAATATGGGTTATCTTGGGAGGAGTCATCTTTGATTCCTCTTCTCTCTTTCCATTCCACTCACCCATCCACGCATCCAATATTTATTAGACTTTCTCTACCATCCACTCACCTATCCATCCACCCACCCATCCACGCATCCAATATTTATTAGACTTTCTTTACCATCCACTCACCCATCCATCCACCCACCCATCCACGCATCCAATGTTTATTAGACTTTCTTTACCATCCACTCACCCATCCATCCACCCACCCATCCACGCATCCAATATTTATTAGATTTTAAACAGCTCTGTCAATCTGTTTTCTTCTCAATTGTCACTGGCCCTACCCAAGCTTAAGCCCCTCTGGCCGAGACAACCATAATAAGACTTCTAACTGGGCTCTCTGTTTCCCACCTCTTACTCTGCAATTATTCTCCAAGTTGTAGCTAGAGTGGACTTTATAAATCACAAATATGATCACATCTCTCCCTGTTTAAACCTTGCAATGGCTCCCGCTGCCTGCAGGAGCAGGCAAGCCTAGTTCCTTAGATGGCTTACAGAGAGACCATAATGATTTCATTACTGTTTCCTTCTCCCTCTAGCCTCATTCTGGCCTATCTCCCACAATTCATATGATATAGTAAGTTACAAGCAGAGCTTTGGGGTCAGAAAGACATGGGTTTCAACTCTGCTACTTACTAGCTATGTCATTTTGGGCAGGCCACTTCAATTTCTGAACCTCTGTAAAATGAGGATGGTCTCCTGGGTTTGGAACTAGGAAAATATATGTCAGATTCTTAGCACAATGCCTACTGCCTAGAGTTGGCAGGGTCAGTCATGCTACCTCTTGGGAAGGAGTTACTAGGAAAGGGTGTGAATGACTTACCCTCCTTTGGCCTCTCTCATGAGGCTTTTGCAGTCCCTGTTCTCTTCCTTCAGCTGATCTGAGAGTCTGGTTCTGTTTTGATCAGGGAAGGAAGGTATTGCGGATGATGCTTCGGGCATCTGAATTAAGGCTTTTTTCCTTTGAGGTCATATAATCAAGATGTAACTGGAGCAGAAAGTTTTATCCAATCAATGAAACTAAATCACTTTGCTAATTGCTTGGAATAAGTCATAGTCCTCTGCGATTTCATGGTGAGGGTCTCAAATCAGAGTGTAGGGTGCCACAAACCACTTTAGCAAGTAATAATGACACTAACAAGGTGCTTTAGGCCCTGCTAGGGAAGTGACCTTGCAATTTGCATTTTGCATTTAGAGCAAATAAAGCTGAAAGAGGGAAAGTAGTTCACCAAAGGTCACAGATAGGCAGTAACAGAGGTAGAATTCAAGGTCAGGCTCTGCTCTCTCACCCCGGAGCTGGTTTGCATTTTGTTTGGTGTTTGTTTATTGAAGTGTGTAGTATTTTATTTAAAAAGGCAGCTTGTATAGGTGGTGAGAGGTTGGGGAGAGATTGTGCCTTTGGAGTCACATGTAAAAAAGTTTGGAGCTCACATTTTTCAAGTGAATAGCTGTGTGATGTAGGGCAAGCTGTTTACCACCTCTGAGCTTATTTCCTCATTTGTGAAATGAGGGTAATAGGCCTTCTCGGGATCATCAGAAGATATGATATAAAATGGCTCAGAGTACTTGCACAGTGCTGAAACTTCAGAGGCCCTTAGACTGTGGTTCATGTGGGTTTTTGAATAAGACTGGGTTTTGTTTAAACCTTTTTATTTAAGATGAAGAAGAGTACAGAGAAATCTAATAAATACATATGTATTTGCTACCGAGAGTTAACACACATTGATCTTCCACTATACTCGTTTCCCATATTTTTTTTAAAAGATTGATCTTCTACTATATTGCTTTCACATGTTTTTTAAAAACAAAATGTATAATCGTAAGTTCCCTTGCCCCTCCTTAATCCCAGTCCTTTCTCTTCTCCTCCAGAGGCAATCACTTCTGAGGCTGGAGTGTATCCTTCTCTGCATTTTTATTCTTCTATTACATGCACATATGTGCATAAACAGTATGGGATATTGTTCTGTTTTTAAATTTGCATAAATAGAAGCCTGCACATATTGTTCTGATTTGCCTTTTTAACCCGATTATTATCTAAGTAAGATTTACCCTTGTTGACACACATAGGTCATCCATTCTAACAGCTGTCTAGTATTTCACTGCGTGAACACAGTATGATTCGTTTATCCATTTGTCCACTGCCATGGATGGAATGCTTGTATTTTCCCAAACTTCCTGTGCTGAGATGTGATGGTAATTGGAGATGGGGGCTTTGGGAGGTAATCAGGTCATGAAGGTGGAGCCCTCATGATAGGATTAGTGCCCTTACAGGGAAAGACACAGAGGGCTTACTTCCTCTCTCTTTCCACTTTGTGACAGCACACCAGAAGACAGCCATCTGCACACCAGACAAGGGCCCGCACCAGAACTTGACCATACCTACACCCTGATACAGCACTTCCCAGCTTCCAGAACTGAGAGAAATCAATGTCTGTTATTTAAGCCACCCAGTTTGTGATATTCTGTTATAGCATCCTCAGTGGATGAGGGTGCTTGCAGATGAACAATGCCCAAGACCCTGGCCCCTAGTTTTTCACTGTGCTGTCATGAAGAAGAGAGACGTGAGGAGAGGAGAAACCATTTTCCCTGGAAGGATGGACAAGCCACTTTCTAAGCATGAGATGGGACTCAAAGAAAGGCCCCCGAAATGGTGTTCAGCCTGGATGAGTGGCACAGAGATAGCTCCCTTTCTGCCTACCATGTAAGCGGGGTCTGCGGGCAGGACCTCTGCCCACTTCCAGGCACTCCTTCCACACACACTGTGGAGTGCTTCCTGCCCCTACTTTGGGGTCTCTCTGCCTCCCTTGCCGTGGATCCTGCTCTACCCTCTGCAGTCCTGCTGCCGCCATGGTGCTTGGCACACAGTATGTGCTCAGTAAATATTAGTGAGTGAATGCATAAGAGTGTGAAGTGAAAATGAATGAGTGTGTGAATAATGAAAGGGCTCGGTGGATGAATGCAGTTAGTTCTTGGATTTAGGATACGTTTGGGCTTAGAAAACCATCTCCTTCAACTTTGAGAAGGCATTTTGAGGTGGGCTGAGAGTCCCAGTCCCTGATTCTAGGCCCAGCTTTGCCATCGTAGGACATAGCATGGTGTGTAGAGAGGCTCAGAGCTTTTCCAGTCATGATGTCCTGATGGTCTAAGTGGACCACTTCACTCCAACCATGCACCCACCCTCAAGCTCTGGTTACACACTGTCCACACACAGCCTCTCATTTTTCAAGAGCACAGTCTGGGATGAATTCCTTGCTCACCACCTATGGTAAAAGAGATTTATTACTCCCACAAACTCTTTTTATCCTACTCCTTTTCAGAGACTTTGATAGATCTTTATCTTGATAAATGATGAGGCCTGGGCCCTGCAGGCAGAGAGAGAGGTGAGCGGTAAGATGTGAGCCTGGAAAGGAAAAGGAAAAGGAAAATGTACTAGAGGCTGTCAGCCACTGATGTGCAGAAGAAGCTGTCACTCAGAGCTCCTCCTAAGTCAGCTGAGAATAGCTGAATAGGAGGTTTTTTGACAGTTTCAGCAATGGTCCAACAACTTGCCAGGGGACTGCAGTAGCACTGCCTTCGGTCCTTGAGCCTGTTGGGAGATGGCCTTTGCAGCCAAGCAAACTGTGGCCTCTGTTCACCTTTATGTTTTGGAGTTGACCATCATAAAGGCACCTTCTGCATCTAAGTGGGCAGTCTTGGTGCATCGCAAGGATTTTCCTGAAGTGGATTCCCCTTCCCTGAGCCCCTGGGCCTTTAGCAGGTGTTCCCTAATCAGAGAAACCCTGGCATCGTGGACCCTCCCCCTTCCTGAAGCCACTCCCAGAGCTAGGTGCCTGAGCTCTCATCTTCTTAGCCTGCACACTTGACAGGTGTTCCTGTTTAGGCACAATGAGCCGGGCCAGCCACGGTTGCTGCATTATCTCTGCCCTACCGTGTGCCTACCTAGCAACCTCCTATGCCTCCTTCCAGGCACAGAACCATAGACTTCTCCTTGGGGAAGACTTCCCTGATCCCATGGGCAAGGGGGTTAAGGCCTCCTTCTCAGTACCTACCTCTGGGTGTCCCTCTGAATTCCTCCTGACTGCTATGCCGAGGTCTGTCTGTTCACTTGTCTGTCCTTTCAGCTGACCTCCTAGGACATCATTCTGATGGATGTCAGTTTCCCAGGGCTCTGCCCAGGCTGGGCACAGAGAAGGCCTCCAAGAATGACGAAAAGAGTGAGGGAGTGAAGGAACTCTCCCCGGATCCCACTCCTACTTTTAGGTGGTCTACTCCCTGGATGTAGCCACTGGCCCTTGCTTCTCTTAGCATCATTTTGACACACAGGAAGTCCTCATTAAGCAGTAACTGCTAATAATGTCTGTGTGCAAGGCCTGTGCCAAGCACTTTGTATCTTAGTTAATACAGTACCTCCCTTACCCCTTATCCACAGTTTCACTTTCCATGGTTTCAGTTACTTGCACACAGCTGAGTACACACAATAAAGTATTCTGAGAGAGAGAGATAGAGATTCCATTTGCATAACTTTTATTAAAGTATATTGTTATAACGGTTCTATTGTATGATTAGTTATTGTTGTTAACCTCACTGCGCTGAATTTATAAATCAAACTTTATCATATGTATGCACTGGAAGAAACAGCATATACAGCGTTTGGTACTATCTGTGGTTTCAGGCATCCTTCGACAAAGGGCGACTGTAATAGTCATTCATTCTTTATTTTATTTTATTTTATTTTATTTTATTTTTTTGAGACAGGGTCTTGCTCAGTCACCCAGGCTGGAGTGCAGTGGTACAATCATAGCTCACTGCAACCTGAAACTCTTGGGCTCAAGCAATCCTTCCGCCTCAGCCCCCCGAGTAGCTGGGACTACAGGCATGTGCCACCATGACTGGCTAATTTTAAAATTTTTTGTAGAAACTGGGTCTTGCTATGTTGCCCAGACTGATCTCATACTCCTGGCCTCAAGTGATCCTCCCCACTTGGCCTCCCGAAATGTTGGGATTACAGGTGTGAACCACCACACCTAGCCATACTGTATTTGTAATAGCCTTACAAAGTGAGATTATTAATCCAGTGTCAGATAATGAGAGTAAGCCGCAGCAAAGGGAATGACTTCCAAGTTTCCCACAGCTAACAAGTCAGGATTCAAACATGACTGCCTTGCCCCTGAAGCCATGTGCTTGAACTCTGCCTCATCCTGAATGGTGGTAGGCAGCCAGTGTTGCTGTCTCTTCCAGAAGCCTGCCAGACAAGAAGAGGCCTTTGCGCCGCTAGAGTGGCTGAGTCTGCAGATGCCTCTAGAGAAAGGTCCTCAGACTGGCAGCCTGGTGGACTAGTGGGATAACTGGGCACAGCAGAGAGCTTCTGTCTGGGCATGGGAACCGTGGTAGCTTAGTCAAGGTGGGCAAACTTGTCTGCTCCTTAAATCAAATCCAGCCACAGTTACCACCCCTCCTCATTCACATACATATACTCACAGGCTGGTCTTTGAGCCTGCTTGGGGGTGGTCTTTGCAATCAAGCAAGCTGTGGTCTCTGCTCAGCTGGCAAGGAACAGAGGGGTACTTGCTGAGAGTTATCATTTTCAGGGACACAAAGCTGCCCCTCTTGAGGCTGGCATG
This sequence comes from Theropithecus gelada, assembly GCF_003255815.1. NCBI lineage: Eukaryota > Metazoa > Chordata > Mammalia > Primates > Cercopithecidae > Theropithecus > Theropithecus gelada. Next base: position 75,658,920 of record NC_037668.1, read on the forward strand.
GTGCTTCATTCCAGCAGACTGCAGCTTTGCAGGCCTGACCCTTTTGTTTCCCCCATCCTTCCCTCCTTTTTCCTCCTCCTGCCCTCTCTAACCCATCTGGCTGCTCCTCCCACCTCTGCCTTCCCACTGACTTTGCTGTGGTCTGGTGGTTACCCAGAGCCAGCCAGCCACACACTGGCTGGGAAATGGATGGGGCTAACCAGGGACTCACCTGGCCTTGGTGGTTCATCTGAGCTCCAGTTGGACCCCAACCCTGTACTCAGAATCAGCCCCATAGCCCTGTCTACCCCACACCCTCCCTTTATACTTCTTCCCAACAACTATGTCTGAGGATAGGCTCATGTAGCCCCTGGGCATTACCTGCCTTAGTTTTGACTTGTAGAGCTCTGGCCACAGAATTCAGAAGTCTTTCTGCAGCAGCACCTTTCTGGCCTGACCCTGGAGTTTGGGGAGGTTTCTGCATGCACCAGCAGGCATGTGGCCAGAGCACACCTTAGCTGTTGCTCGTCATGGTGGAAGAGGCAGTGATCACATCTCCTGGCTCAGAGTGGCCCCCACTTCCCCACCATCTCCACCTGCCCAAATCAGACCAATCTGACAAGTATCTCCCCAGCTTCTCCCTTGAGGATGAAGTCCTTAGCACCTTCCAGCCTTGGCACTTCTATCACAGGACTGACCTCATTCTATTTTGTATGATAATGATCACTCCTCACATCGACAACTCTTCATGGTTAACCAAACCCTCAGATTCAGGAGCTCAGTAAGCCCTTACTGCAACCTGGTTAGTCCTGTTGACAGATGTGAAATGAAATACTTCACCTCAGGGAGGTGAAGTATCTTGCCTAAGGTCACCCAACTGGAGATGCAGTGGAACCAGAGTGTGAATCTGCCTGGTCAGATTGCATTACCTTGTGTGCCTCCCAGGTGCTAGACACAGTGCAGGTACCAGGGCTGTGATGGTGGACAGGGCAGGCACTGGGCCTTGATGTCCTGAAGCTTTCATTCCTGGAGAACTAAATGCTGATTGATCTAAACAGACTCAAATCACCATCTCCACTCCTTCATTCCTGCTGTTTCCCTCTCTTAAAACTCTCCTTCAAATTCCTGAAGGTTGATTTCTCCAAGAAGCCTCTCCCACCTAGTTGTTACTAAACACTCACCCTCTTCCAAGCTACCACAGCTGCACAAGCTCACTCTGATGGTGTGCAGCCATTACTGTGACCTATGTGAGTTTGGTCTACCTGAACATTTCTATCTCCTCCTTCCCTTTGTCTCTTAATGAGTGTCTCCTGGCATAGGACTGGACACTCAGAAAATATGCCTCACAGACTACCCAGGGGCTTAAGTCTGCTTGAGAAATGGTCCCAGGTGCCAAATCCCTGTTACAAATGACATAGGGACCTGGGTGAGTCCTGGATTCCTGAATGACTTTTCTCCTCTGGGCCCCAGCATCTTATTAGTAAAATGAGAGTGTGCTATGGTTTGAATGTGGTTTGTCTTTGCCAAAACTGATGTCAAAGTTTAATTGCCAGTGTGGCAGTATTGGGAGGTGGGGCCTAGTCAGAAGTGTTTTGGTCATGGGGGGTCTCTCATGAATAGCTTAGTGCTATTCTTATAGTAATGAGTTCTTGCTCTTATGCGTTGTTATAAAGCAAGGTTCCTCCTCCCATTTGGTTCCTTTTGCACATGCCTGCTCCTGCTCTGACCGTTCACCATGTTATGATATAGTAGAAAAGCCCTTGCTAGAAGCCAGCACCATGTCCTTCAACTTCCCATCCTGAAAAATCATAAGCCAAATAAACCTCTTTTCTTTATAAATGACCTAGTCTCAAATATTCTGTCTAAGCAACATGAAATGGACTAAAACAGGGTCTCATAGACCAATGGAATGTTAGCCTTGGTAATCATCTCTTCCAATTCTCTTGTGCTACAGGAGATGAAACCCAGATATATTTACTGGTTCCCAGAAGAACCAGGACTACTTCTGGTCTGGCTTAGGTGACCTCAATAATCCCTTTTAGGTTTAAATTATTTGATTATTGATAGCAGTGGTTCTCAATTTAGGGACAATTTTGCTATTTCCCATCTCCAGGAGACATTCAGCAATGCCTAGAAGGCATTTTTGGTTGCCACAAATGGTGGTGGGTGGGGGAGAAGCAGGGAGATGTTATTGGCATCTAATGAGTAGAGGCCAAGAATGTTGTAAAACGTCCTACAATGCACATGGCAGCACCCCTCCCCCAACAATGAATTATCCTTCCTAAAATGTCAATAACGAGAAGACACAGATAATTAATATCAGAAATAAAGGAGGGTACTTCCTACAGATTCCATGGACATTAAAAGGAAAATAATGAGCTACAACTTGATAACCTAGATAAAATGGGCCAACTCCTTGAAAGACCCACAATCTGCCAAGACTCATGCGAGAAGAACTAGACAATCTGAATAGGCCTATTTCTACTAAAGAAATTGGATCAATAATTAAGAATCTTCCAAAACAAAAGGCACCAGGCCCTGATGGATTCACTAGTGAATTCTGCCAAACATTATAAGAGATTATACCAAGTCTCTAAATCTCTTTCAGAACACAGAAGCAGGGGGATATTTCCTAGCTTACTCTGTGAGGCCTAACCTCAGCCAACCTCAAATCAGACAAAGACATTACAAGAAAAGAAGGTTACAGACCAATAGTTTTCATGAATATAGATGTAAAAATCCTCAACAAAATATTAGCAAACTGAATCTAATAATGTATAAAAAGAATTACATATCACAACCAAGTGGGATTTATCTCAGGTATTTAAAAATCAATTAATATAATTCATCACATCAGCAGGCTAAAGAAGAAAATACATGTAGATAAAGTATTTGACAAAATCCAACACCCATTCATGATAAAAGCTCTCAGTAAACAGAAATAGAGGGGAACTTTGTCAAGTTGATAAATAATAACTAGAGAAAACCTACAGCTAACATCACACTTAATGCTAAGAAACTTGAAGCTTTCTCACTAAGATCAGGAACAAAGCAAGGATGTCCCCTTTTATAATTCCTTTTCAACACCATACTGGAAGTCCTAGCTAATGTAATTAAGAAAATGAAATAAAATATATACCTAGTGAGAAGGAAGAAATGCATCTTTTTTTCACAGATGACATGATTATCTATGTAGAAAATCTGAAAGAATTGTCAAAAAACTCCTGGAACTAATAAACAATTATAACAAGTTTGCAGGATACAAGATTAATATACAAAAGTCAGTCGCTTTCCTATTTACCAGCAATGATGATGATGAACAAGTAGAATGTGAAATTTAAAACACAATACCGTTTACATTAACACCAAAAATATGGAATACTAGGTATAAATCTAGCAAAATATACACAAGATAAATATGAGAAAAACTACAAAACTCTTATGAAATATAAGAACTAAATAAGTGGAGAGATATTCCATGTTCATAGATAGGAAGACAATGTTTTCAAGATGTCAGGCCTTCCCAACTTAATCTACATATTCAACACAATCCTAATCAAAATCCCACCAAGTTATTTTGTGACTATCAATAAACTGATTCTAAAGTTTATATGGAGAAGGAAAAGACTGGACAGTGAATACAATATTGAAGGAGAAGAACATAGTTAAAGGAATGACAGTACTCAATTTCTTTTTTTTTTTTTTTGAGACAAAGTCTTGCACTGTCCCCCAGGCTGGAGTGCAGTGGCCAGATCTCAGCTCGCTACAAGCTCCACCTCCTGGGTTCACGCCCTTCTCCTGCGTTAGACTCCTGAGTAGCTGGGACCACAGGCGCCCGCCATCAAGCCTGGCTAATTTTTTTGCATTTTTAGTAGAGACGGGGTTTCACTGTGTTAGCCAGGATGGTCTCGATCTCCTGACCTTGTGATCTGCCTGCCTCGGCCTCCCAAAGTGCTGGGATTACAGGTGTGAGCCACTGTACCCAGCCGACAGTACTCAGTTTCAAGACTTATTATAAAGCTACAGTCATCAAGACAGTGTGGGCCGGGCGCGGTGGCTCAAGCCTGTAATCCCAGCACTTTGGGAGGCCGAGGCGGGTGGATCACGAGGTCAGGAGATCGAGACCATCCTGGCTAACATGGTGAAACCCCGTCTCTACTAAAAATACAAAAAACTAGCCGGGCGTGGTGGCGGGCACCTGTAGTCCCAGCTACTCGGAGGCTGAGGCGGGAGAATGGCGTGAACCCGGGAGGTGGAGCTTGCAGTGAGCCGAGATCGCGCCACTGCACTCCAGCCTGGGCGACAGAGCGAGACTCCGTCTCAAAAAAAAAAAAAAAAAAAAAAAAAAAAAAAGACAGTGTGGTGCTGGTGAAAGAAAAGACAAATAGATCAAATGGATCAGAAAAGGGTGCCCAGAAATAGACTCACATAAATGTAGTCAACTAATCTTTGACGTAGGCACTATGGCTGTCTTTTCAACAAATAGTGCTTGAACAAATGGTCATTCACATGTGTAAAATAATGAATCTAGGCACAGACCTTACACTCTTCACAAAAATTAAGACGAAATGAATCACAGCCCTAGATGTAAAACACAAAACTATGAAACTCCTAGAAGGTAACACAGGAGAAAATCTAGATGGCTTTCAGTTTGGTGGTGACTTTTTAGATAGGCCCCAAAAGCATGATCCATGAAAGAAAGCATTGATAAGCTGGACTTCATTAAAACAAAAAATCTGCTCTGTGAAGGATGTTGCCAAGAAAATGAAAAGATAAGCTACAGACTGGGAGAAAATATTTGCAAAAGACTGATAAAGGACAGTTATCCTGTGTGTGTGTATATATATATGTATCCTATATATGTGATATATATTTGAGTTTTTTATATATATATATTTAAGAGTTATACACACACACACACACACATATATATATCTTAAAACTCAACAATAAGAAAACAAACAACCTGATTAAAAGATGGGCCAAAGACCTTAATAGACAACTCACCAAAGAATGTACAGATGACAAATAAATATATAAAAAGATGCTCCACATCCTATGTCGTCAGGCAAATACAAATTAAAATGACAATGAGATACCACTCAACTATCAGAAGGGCAAAAATCCAGAACACTGACAATGCCCAATGCTGGAGAGGATGTGGTGCAATAGGAACTCTCATACATTGCTGATGGAAATGCAAAATAGTACAGCCACTTTGGAAGATGATTAGGTCTTACAAAATTAAACAATTAAACACACTCTTACCATGTGATCCAGCAATCACACTCCTTGGTACTTACTCAAAACGTTGAAAACTTATATAAAAACCTGCACACAGACATTTATAACAGCTTTATTCATAACTGACAGAACTTGGAAGCAACCAAGATGTCCTTCAGTAAATGAATGGATAAATAAACTATGGTACATCCAGCCAATGGACTATTACACAGCACTAGAGGGAAATTGGCCATCAAGCCATGAAAACACATAATGGAAACTGAAATGCATTATTACTATGTGAAAGAAGCCAACCTGGAAAGATTAGTTACTATATAATTCCAACTATATGACATTCTGGAAAAGGCAACAAAACTATGGAAACAATAAAAAGATCAGTAGTGGCCAGGTGTTTTGGGGAGGGAGGAATGAACAGGTGGAGTATAGATAATTTTTAGGGCAATGAAATAATCTGTATGATACTATAATGGTGGATACATATCCACCATTTGTCCAAACCCACAGAATGTACACCACCAAGAGTGAACCCTAATGTAGTCAACTAATCTTTGGACTTTGGGTGATGTGTCAATGAGCTTAATCAGTTGTAATGATGGACACATGTCCATCATTGGTGGACACGTGTCAGTGGAGGTTCATCAGTTGTAACAAATGAACCACTCTGGTGGGAGATTTATAATAGGGGATGCTGTGCATGTGTTGGGCAGCAGGTGTACGAGAACTCCATAATTTCCTCTCATGTTGCTGTAAACCTAAAACTGTTCTAAAAAAAAAAAGTCTTACAAAAAGGCCAATAGTGTTGAGAAACTTTAGTCTACACTAAGGAAAATTATTCAGTTTTCTCAAAACTTCGTCCTTGTGATATCTGTGGCCCTTTCCAGAGTGGTCTGAAGTAGCCTTAGTTTGCTTCTTAGGAACAGATGGTGCCTCACTGGGTTTTCCTCTTGGGTTAACTTCTTCTTCTCCTGCATCAGGCCTCCTAGGAGCCTCTCCCAAATCCACATGGCTGCCTGATGACACGCTGAGGGTCCTAGGTGGGGACATTGCTCCTGCTGTGGGTGGTAGTGGGGAGGGAGCCCTACTGCCTGAAAACTAGCCATCTGCCTGGAATCCCTGCCTTTCTCCTTTCCCTCTGTGCGTTGGGTGGATGATCAGGACTCAGTTATCTCAACAGCACCCAGGTTTCTCCTTTCTTGTCAAATAGCCACTCCTGAACCCTGCCCTGGATGTGTAGAGCCCCTGACCGCCCTCTGCCCTAGGCATACCACCACTGGCTGGAGACCTGGCCTTGGCTTCTGCAGCTCTCAGATCATGGGGGTTGGGGTGGGGTGGGGTGATCTCCCAGGGAGGCAGATGGGACTCTGCAGAAAACCTGACTGCTGGCGGGAAAGGAGGTTGCAAGGGGGTCCTCCCCAAGAACTGGGCACGAGGCCTGGGAATCTGCTCCCTTCTCTTCAGCAACACTCCTTTGAGAGTTCATTGCCCATTTCTGCCCTCAGCATCACAGTAGGGCCCAGGCCTCCTCTCCGCTTGCAGCTGGGACCAGGAAGCCAGGAGCAGGAAACGAGGCCCTGGTTTCCTTCTGGTTGGTGGTGTCTTACTCCCACCATTCCTTCCTCTGCTTGCTACTTCTATTTTACAAGCTGACCTAAAGGCCCTATTCCTCGCAGTACTGATTTATAGGGACTGACCTTCCACCTGAATACTGGGATATAGGGCCTGCCAGTGGACTCTTTACCTAGCCAACTAAAGCTTCTGACCAAATTTCACTGAAGGTTGAACAGTTACGTGGAATTTTGTTAGACATCTGATGGTTCACTTTTATGGAAGAGAATACAATTTCATAGCGTGGGCACTTGTCCCAGGGTTCAGGAAATATGGTTTGTGGAAATATAAAAGAAAAGTTAAGACACTGGATTCTCTGCCCAGCTCCAGAGAGGTTCTCATCCTCTTTCTGAGCCTCGTTTTCTCACTTTAAAATAAATGGTTTAGTCCTGCAGGTTTCTAATGGCCCTCTGGCCTTGCGGTGCTTGTCACATCCTTCCAATGGTGATGATAATTCACACCAGACTATGGCTCTGAGTCAGATATGCAGACAAGTGACAGTGGCAGACACTGCCAGGAGGCAGAAGGATGTGACTGTGTACACAGTGGGTTTGGAATCAGTTGAGCCTGGGTCCGCATCTCGACTTTCCACTTATTCTCTGTTGCCCAGGCAGGCTTCCCCTGTGCTTCAGTCTCTTCACCTGTAAAGGGAGCGAGTCAGGATTGCTTTAAGAATTAAAAGTCTGAACATAAGGCTCTAGTAGAGTGCATGAATAAGTACTTTGACTATTGTTTATCATCATCACAGGCCAAAGAGCACATTTGCACTGCCAATGTATTCTGCTCTGTGCGCAAGCAGGAAGGTAAGCCCTGTCCATGTGCTCGGCAGCCCCCAGTCTGAAAGATCAGCCTCGGCATATAAAACATCAGAAACAAGCAGGAACGTGCAAACTCAGGCTCTAAAGTCAATGTCCGAGGGACTCTGTCCCTTGGAAGTCATAGTTCAAGTCCAAGGGAGGTAGACACAGGAAAAGTATCTCAGTTCAGGGCTGGCTAAGATGGTCAAGAGCAAAGAGCAAATTTCTCTATTAAAAGGGATGCTTTAATTCCTAGGAGATCAGAGAAGACTCAAGAGATATAATTTTGACTTTAGGCATCTTGACCATCTCTACACCCTACCCTTTTTCAGAGGGTCACTGTGAGGCCACGGGGAAGCCCCTCCTGACTGCTTCCCACGCTCTGAGAGAGAAGACACTGGCTCAGTTTCCTTGATGCTTCTGAACAACTGAGTGCCCAGCCAGGACAGCGCTCCCTGTTTGCCAACCCTACTATCACCAGCACAGACTTCCCAAACCCTTCCTAGTCTAGGAGAGTCCTGGAAAATTCCCAAGGCACGTGCTGGAATGAGGGTGAAGGATAAGCCAGAGGAGGCCCCTTGGCTGTGTTCCTCCTATGTTGTAGAACTTGGCTGTGCCTGTGATGTAATTCAATGGTTGTGCTCCCCCTTGGACCCCTCTCCATCCCACTCAGCCCGTCCAAGCCTGTTATTCCCTGACTTTCAAACAAACACCCAAATGAAGGCAGGCTGAAAGGCCTTGGGGGCCCCAAGGTCTAAAAATGAGCTGTTAATAGATTTCAAAAGCCCAGATTTGATTGCAAAGCTGCAACCAGCTAGACCCCCATTCTCAGGCCCTGTCACAGCCAATCCGCCCCTTACCTGCCGGTAGGAGGAGGCCGCTCTACACTCAGACATACAAACTTCACAGCCACCCACCTGTCTCCTGCAAGGAAGTGAAATGTGTAATGACAACTGCGTTTACAGCGCTGCCCTAGATTGTGGACCCAGATGCTCTGAAATCACTTTGCTGTAAGGTTTGCAGAGGCACATCTGCTTACAAATGAGAAAACATGGTCTTTAGCCAAGAGGGAAGGCAAAAATGTTGGTCCTTTTCTAGCCTGTACCAACATCTGGGCTTCCACATCTATATCTTTTTCTACAAAGTGGGGAAAAAATGGTGTGGCGTTAGGATATGAAACTAGGAGCTGGTGGTGGTAGTAAGGGAGGAAACTGATAAAAATTCAACAAGATATGGGCTGCATGTGCTGCTTCCTCGTGGGTGACTTCGTCAAGTTAGCCAACTTGTCTGAGCTTCAGAGGGGCTGCTAGGAGGATTAAATACGATAATGTTCGCAAAGTACTTAGCCTTACATACACTGGCTTCCTTCCATTCTTCGGGAAGGAAGGAGAGAAGGACAGAGGGAGTGAAGAAAGAAAATGGTGATCCCTTCCAAGGACAGGTAAACATGCCTAATGGACATCACAAGTGTAAAATTGTGTTTTTGCAGCTCCAGAATAACTTTCTTGTGACATTTGGGGTTTTAATGGATTCCAGAAACCTGAAAGTTTCTCTGCAGTCAGAACAGGATGTTTAACTTTCGTCCTTTATGAAAAAAAAAAAAAAAAGATTCACTCACTAATCTCTTCATTCACTGGAAATACGTGGGAAACAATAAGAAATGGGCTCAAAAAAGCAAACGTGAAATGTGCTATTTTAAAATACTAGCAACCAACAGAGTGTTGCAAAATGTGGCTGGAATCAATAACAAAACTTTTGGAGATGGACCATTGAAATCGATGCTTTATCAGGGCTAAAATGCTTGGGAAACTCCAAGTTTGGAGGCCTGAAATGGAATTTGGACTTCCTTTATTATCTCGAGGGCAGGAAGAGGAGATACATTTGTCAGAAAGGAGTAGGAGGTGAACTTGATTGCTGAAAAACACCATCTCCTTGTTTGTTTCTCTTGAATTCCTACCTAATGTGAAATGAGGAAAAGGGAACTATTTTACAGAAAACCTCAATGTGGAGAAACTCAGAAGTCCCCAAGCACCATTGGCGTTTGGTATCTAGAGGGACAGGATCATTCTTCAGTTTAAAATGACAGGAATTCCTGAACTAGATGCTTTATGAAGCCAAGGCCTGTGTTGACTTTAGATATCACTATTTCCAGAGCCTAACCTAGCATCTAACATAGGCTGGTAAACACTTTTCAGTGAAGAAAGAAAGGACAGAAGGAAGACAGCAAAGGAGGAAGGAAGGACAGAAGGAAGAGAGAATGAGGTCATGGTTGGGACTCTGTAGACTCTAAAGCAGGGGTGCCCAATCCCGGGTCATGGACTGGTACACGTGCATGGCCTGCTAGGAACTGGGCCACACAGCAGGAGGTGAGCGGTGGGCAAGTAAGCGAGCATTACCGCCTGAGCTCCGCCTCCTGTCATATCAGCAGCACATAAGATTATCATAGGAGCAGGAACCCTAGGAGCAGGAACCCTATTGTGAACTGCGCATGCGAGGGATCTAGGTTGCATGCTCCTTATGAGAATCTAATGCCTGATGATCTGAGGTGGAAAAGTTTTATCCTGAAACCATCTCCTCCACCTCCTTCACCCTAGACCGTGGAAAAATTGTCTTCCACCAAACTGGTCCCTGGTGCCAAAAAGGTTGGGAACTACTGTTCTAAAGCATGGTCCAGATTTGGGGGACATCACTCTACTCAAGTGCAATCTGCCTAGAAATGTAAAGGAATTTTGAACTGTGAGACTTCACCTTCCCCAGCTTGGCAAGTATCCACAGTCATTTTTGTAAAAACTGAGATATTCATTTGTTGGTAAACTGGGGACTTTTCATCCCAACAGTCCCTTCTTGGGTCCTCACTCTGGACTATGCCCGTGAGCATCACAGAGCAGTCAGAGAAAGGTTTGATGCCTCTGGGAAGGTTCCCCTAATTGGTCCCTTTCTTCTTTCCTCCCTCCCTTCTTCCCCCAAAAGAATTAGGCTCATCCTCTATCTGTGCTTCCTCCATAAGAATTCCATGTCACAGAATTGTCTCTTAAAGTGTTCATTTCTCCCACCTTGAGGGTAGAAACTATCTTAACATATTACATTCATATACATACATGTATACATATATACTAAACCATTCATATTAAGTTGGTTCTCAATAAAATTTTACTAAATAAATGGACAGATATTCCTGATTAGCAGGAAAAAGAAAAGGAAAAGTCTCAAGACTTGTTGAACCTAAGACAAATAAAAACATTTTCTGATTTCCAGCAATAGGTCTGCAATGCACTGGAAAGGAAACTCATCGTAACCACCAAATCAGTCAGCAACAATAGGTGTGATCACCAGTTTAAGCAAACATGTGCCACAGTGGTCCCCAAAAGAAGATGATGCTATGATGGCATGTGTCTTCCCCAAAGGGCACCCTGTTTTCCATTCTGGATATCTGCAGTCTCCTAGGTTCAGAGATCCAGCAAGGGGAGGCAAGGACTGGTTTGCCAAGTCTTGGGGCTGCGGAGTTGACCAGTTATTGGCCAGGGTTACTTCCTCTTCATCAAGGGAGAGGGCAGAGAGAGGGCAGGCAAAGAAGGCTTGAAGAACCTATTTCTGAGGCTCAACAGCCATCAGATAGTGCAAAATCGCATTGCTTTTGAGCACAGGAGAGCTGAATCAGAAACACATGGCAAATTCCCTCCCAATCACAAGTGGTTTGGGAAATCAAGGTAAATCACAAGCAAAGAACATTTGGAAGCCATGGAGGCAGCTGGGGCTGGGTCCCAGCAGTTGTGCTATGGAAGGGGTATGAGGGTGGTGGAGGGGGAGATTCTCCGCAGACCTAACCCATCAGACCGACAAAAAAGTGGGAGCCCTGGGTATCAGTCAGGATCCAATCAGGAAACCACACAGTAATTTGAGCAGGTGATACCTGGCACACCTAGTGTCCCAAGAGCTGGACTGAAGATCCCCATTTCTCACCTTGAATAATGATTGCCTTTGCCTAACTGGCAAGGAAACCTGCAGCTAAACATTTAACATTTCACCAATCAATGTGTTATCTGGTATTTCTTGTACTCCCATCCCACCTGTAACTGCAAGGGAGAAGCAGGCCTTCATCTCAGAATGGAAGTAGAGATGGGAGTTAGGGAGGGGAGCCTGGAGATCAGTGGATAGATCACTCCCTATTAGACATGCACACCTGAATCCAGCTCTGATGACGATAAACAACACAGCATGATGATGTTCTTGCATTACACAGAGAAAACTGATGGGAATTCTGTGTTGGTGGTTGCTGCAGAACAATTTACACCTATGAAGCACCTCCACAACTAGCTAGGGGCTCACAGCCTCACCTCATCTTCCTCAATTCCCCACACCCCTTCCACCCAGCCTCAATCAGAATGAATCTTTCTCCCAGGCACCCACCTATGTCTGTCTGTGTCTTTATGGTGGCACTTGTCATCATGCATCAGGATTGGTCATGCACACGTCTTGCAGCACACACGGAAGGAAGGAAACACGCACACAATTGCCTACATTGCCTACCTCAGGCCTTGTGCTTGTGTTAGTGACACAAAAGTGAATCAGTTGTGGTTCCTACCCTCAAATGGCTCAAGGTCTAGTGTGGGAGACAGACATGGGAGGAGGTAGATCACAAGCTAGCATGACCTATGTTAAATGGGAACAAAGTGCAGCAGGAAGCCTGACTAGGACGCGATGGACTCTTACATTTAGTGTGTCAGGGAGGATGGGTCAGTTTGAGGTAATCTTGAAGGACAATGGGATTTTCTAGGCAGATCAGACCAGGAAGGGCATTTAGGCAGGGAGAAGAGCATACGAAGAATGTGGAGGCACTGAATTTTATAAAGCATCAGGACTGCAGGGAGACATTCCTTTGGGTTAGAGCATACAGCATAAAAATAATCATCATCAGGGTAATAATGATAGCTACACTTATGTCTTTTCTTGTTTTCTATATGCCACACTATTCTAAGTGCTTTACAAGTGTTAACTCTTCTTAATCCTCACAAACAAGCCTATGAGGTAGATAATATTATTCCCATTTTACAGTTAAGGAAACTGAGGCACAGTCATTTGCCCAAGTAGTGACTGAGAGTTATGAGAGTTACAGGGTGGAAGCTAGAGAGGTGGCCAGGAGCAGGAGAATGTGCTTGGGTGAACTGCAAAGGACCCAGGAAACCCCAGCATACCTGCCATCAGTGTGGCCCCTCCCAGCACCTGCCCTGCCTTCAATCTCTGCAGTAACCAGAACCAGACCTGGATTGGGGTTTGAAATCGGATAGGAGGCAAGTTGGCTCAGAGCCAGCAAGGAAATTCATTCACTTCCAAAAACAAACCAGCCCGCACACCCACCCCGCCACACATAGACACTGGATGTCTACTGAACAGAATGACTTGAAGCCCTGAATGAACCACCCTGAATGGCTGCCCAGGGAATGGAACCCTTTTCATCCTGTGGGCTGGTTCCTGCAAGGCTCATACCTGCCGCTCACACACTCAGAGCCAGAGATGGTCGGGACAGGTGGGAAGATGTGTTGGACGGAGCTGACCCCTGCCCACTTCACACGTAGGGAAAGCGAAGCCCTGAGAAGGCAGTGGCTCCCAGTGAGCTGGTTAGAGACAGAGCCTGCTTAAGGATCCTGGTGCTCTGACCTCCATTTCAGTGCTCTGTCTTTACATCCCTCATCCATTTCCTCCTGGCCCCGCAGGAAGTCATTAGCTCTCTACACCAGCAACACGGGGATCTTGGTACAAACAATGGCCAAATGGCCTCTGGGGTAATCAGGGACTTCTCCAAAGAGGGAGAAGGACCAAGTGGGTCAACAGGTGCCTGTGTGTCAGTGCACTGGTGCCCTCCCAAGGGATATCTGGGATATGAGTCATCTCGCATCTGCCCTGGGGAACAAAAGTCTATTAATGAGACCTTGAACTCTGGGCTCCTGCAAAGCAGGGCAGTTCCAGGATGGACCAGGTCTGTGATGTGCTCAGGATGTGTGGTGTGTCGGTCTGATGCACCTCGGGAGGAGAGCAGCATGCAGGGTCATGGTAGTACTAGTCCCATCCTCTCTGGGGCCCTATGTCTGTGGGCTCAGACCTATTTTGCATCTATAGTCTAATTTACTCCAGTCCCTCTGGACCTGTGTCTGGCCTCCTAGGATGACATTCCATTCCCTTTCTGGGTCATGGCTCAGGCTTGTAAGTCAGGCTGTTGTGGTTTCAGATGACCTTGAGCAGGCTGCTTGTATTCCTTAGCCTCATATACCCCACTGGCTGCCACTCTCCCTGCCACCTCCGGGAGACTGAAAAGAATTAATGAATGGAGGAATGGATGGATGGATGAAGAGGTAAATGCCAGGCCCCACAAAGAACAGGGGCAGTGACAGAGCCAGCAGCCTAGGGTCCCAACTCCCATCCCAGGTATTGCATTTGCCTCTCTGGTTTCAACTCCCCATGTGCATGTGGGGAGGCGGCTGAACAGAAGTGGGTGGGTAGTTGGTATAGATGGGGAGAGAATGAAGATGGAGAGAGGGAGGGGTAAGGCCAAGAGACAGTCAGAGAAGGAGTGAGATGTCTACTAAGAAGCTGTTCCATGAGAACAATCTTTATATATTATTTACCTTATCTTGGGGAGAATCTGGCTCCCTGGAGGGATAGGGAGTCCCTCGAGAAGACTAAGACTGGGTCAGGGGGAAGGTCCAGGGAGTAGGGGGAAGGTTGGGAGTTTGAGGTGTCTGACCTGGACATGGTGCTGCCTGTGGGGGCCCTCAGGGCTCCTGTACCTGACAGAAAATGATATCTTCATCCTTTGGGGCTGCTATAATGAAATACTATAGATTGAGAAATTTATAAACAACAGGAATTCATTTCTCACTGTTCTGGAGGCTGGGAAGTTTAGGTCAAAGCACCGGCAGATTCAGTGCCTGGTGGGGGCCCGCTTCCTGGTTCATAGACGGCGCCTTCTTGCTGTGTCCTCACTGGTGGAAGGGGCTAGCTAGCTCTCAGGGGTAGCTTTAATCCTACTATTAATCATTAACAGAATTAATCATTAACAGCATTAATCCTATCATGAGGGCAGAGCCCTCATGACCTAATTACCTCCCAAAGGCCCCACCCTAATACCATCACCTTGGAGGTCAAGATTTCAACATATGAATTTCGGGGGATGGAAACATTTGGACCATAGCACCTCCCATGCTCAGAACCTGAGAGAGGGATGAGGCTGGTGTGTGGCCCACCCAAGTACCAGTAAGGGGGCTTTCCCAGTGTGTCCACAATGTTGATGTTAGGTAGTCTTTATTTGCCTCTCTTTACCAAATCGATGGGGTGGATATATCCATTTCTGGCTCACTGTCTAAAGAGCTCCAAACATACACTCTTTACAAGCCAAAGTCAGCAGGGGCAGCAGACAGCATGTGGCTGGGGTGAGGGCGTGTGCTACACAGAGCAAGCTCACAGGGCCAGGACAATGAGGGAAGCAGGGCGTCGGCTGCATCATCTTCCAGATGTGTCTACACCACCAGATTTTCCGGTCTAGACCATGCGACTGATTTTCCACTCCCAGTGGAGAAGGTCTGAACACATGTCAAGCCATGCTTGGTGGCCCTGTGAAGCCTGAGAGAGGACCACACCAAGAATCTATTGTGCGCCAGGCCCTGGGGACTAGAACATTGTCCAGCACATTATTTTACTATTTCAGAATCTGCATGAATTAATACAAAAGACTACACACCAAGAGTGGGTTTGGGAGTCATTCTGACACTATATAAAGTAGGTGTTTGCTTTTTTTCTCTCCTTTTAAGACAAAACACTGGCTTTCTGTGTAAGAACATAAGTTATGAGAGGACACAGATGCTAGGGGCAAAAAGCGTGATTGGAGAACTTGCTGTCACTTGCCTCAAAGCCGACCATGGCCAGACTGTGACCCTGTCTCAGAGAAAGAAGACTGCCTGCCTAGCAGAGTTCAGGATAGAGTGCGTAACTTGTAAAAACGGAAACTTGCAGGGAAAGCCCCATCTCTACTGCAAGGGGTAAGTGGGTGAATTCCCAGTGGGCAAGGTGGCCTAATAAGTGAGCAACCTGGGACCTTAGCAGTAAAATAATTCAATTCTCTTCCCTAACTCCCAGATTATTTTATTTTTAAATTGATTAATTATTATTATTATTATTATTTTTAAGAGAGAAGGTCTCCCTGTTGCTGGGGCTGGAGTGCAGTAGCAGGATTATAGCTCACTGAAGCCTTGAACTCTTGGGCTCAAGGGATCCTCCCACCTCAGCCTCCTGACTGGTTGGGATGACTGACATGCACCACCAGGCCTGGCTAATTTTTTTTTTTTTTTTTAAAGAGACAGGTTGATCTCCAACTCCTGGTCTCAGGTGATCTCCCTGCCACAGCCTCCCAAGTGCTGGGATTACAGGAGTGAGCCACTGTGCCCAGCCTGCACTCTCATTTTAGACAGGAGAAAACTGAGGTCTTGAAATGAGAAGTGGTTATTTTCGCCTCCTCACTCACTGCTTCTGAACCCAGGAGCTCCTCGACTCAGTCTCTCCTCACACACTTGCTCATAGTGACTTCGAGATCCTGGTGGGGTTTTGGTGATGGATGTAGTGCTTTCACCCAGGGCTCTACATGGGAGAAAAGATCAGTGCTGTAAGGCTCATGAGCTCAGATGGAGAGGTTTGTAATATGTCTCTAGGGCAGGCTGAGCTTTAGGTGTTAAAAGGAGATCAGCCCCTCCCAGATAGGAAACAGTCTGTTCCAAGTTGTTAAAAGCATATCAGCACTCCATGGAGACTTCTTCCTGAGTACAGTGGAAGACTGAAAATTTCCTACTACAATAGGAGCTGAGGGTGTTCATTAGTACACACACACACACACACACACACGTGAGCGCACACGCGGCAGCACTAGATATGCTGCCCTTAAAGCTGAAAAGTCCTAGATTTCAATAAGCTTTCTCTTAGGCTAAGAAGGACAAAGTGGGCTGGGCATGGTGGCTCATGCCTGTAATTCCAACACTTTGGGAGGTGGAGGCAGGAGGATCGCTTTAGCCCAGGAGTTCAAGACCAGCCTGGGCAACATGGCAAAACCCTGTCTCTACAAAACATATAAAAATCAGCTAGGTGTGGTGGTGCATGTCTGTGGTCCCAGCTACTCAGAAGGCTGGGGTGGGGGCATCACTTAAGCTCAGGAGACGGAGGTTGCAGTGGACCATGATCGTGCCACTGCACAACACAGTGAAACCGTCTCAAAAAAAAAAAAAAAAAAAAAAAGAAGAAGAAGGAAAGGAAAGAAGAAAGAGCAGAAAAGAAAAGAAAAGGACAAAGTGACTCCTGTCTGCATGGAGGTCATTATACTTCCTCAATATCCCAAGTCCCCTGAGAGTTCTGATCCTGGCCTCCAGGTGAGTTCTCAACCCAGCCACAGACCCGTGCCGGCTCTGGCCACAGCCCTGGCCTCTATGCACACTCACATCTATTTATATTTGTGTTTCCCACTGAACCTTCCACGGTGCTTTGTGCTGCATCAGCACGTGATGTATATTTACAAAATGAACATGTGAAAGAACAGTGTCACAAAGCCAAGACAGGCAGATATACTTTTCCATAACCAAAGGGAATGGTGCTCCCTCCAGCCCAGTGGAGGTCCCAGCCTCCCAGAACATCTACTCCACTACTCTACAGTAACAGGAATGAAAAGAAGTGTCTGGAGTCAGACAAGCCTGACTTGTCATTGAGCTGTGAAACCTTGAGCAAGTGCATCACCCTCTCTAAGCCTCAGTTCAGTCAACTCAAGTGGGGAGCATAACCCTGAGATCACAGGGCTGCTGGGAAAAATCAAATCAAATAACTCATGGGAAAGAGAAACATAAACCCAAACATAGAACAGTGTGATGTCATCATTGCCCTGACTTGAGAGAACAAAGCACAGATCCAGTGAGGGGACTTCCCGTGGCAACCTGGGAACCATAACTGTCTCTGACTCCTGGCCCAGGGCACAGACTCTAGGTTAGCCAGCCAACCCCATCTCTGCAACATTAATCATTAAGTCAAAGGGTCAAGAGGCCTCTAGTTGGGAGACAGACTAAGTACCTAAAAGTGGAGCTTGTGTGTGGTGGTGGGGAGGGGCTAGGAAATCCCCAGACCTTCAGGATTCAGAGCTCTCTGGAGAAGAAGTACAGGTTCATGGAGAAGGAAGGCATAGCCCTGTTCCTCAGAAGCCTACTTGCAACATGCCAGAAACTTCCCCTGGCCCAGCCGGGGGCCCACAGCCTCCAGCAGGGTTGGGAGGGGTTCCAGGAGGGAGAGAGTGCTGCCCCACTCAGAGAGCACTGACAGCAGCAGGCAGCACTCATTCATGTCTCTGCTTACTCTTTAAATATGCATATACTAAGCACCAACTGTTTGCTAGGCACTGGGCTACATGCTAGGTCATTCATGCATTCATTCATCCACTCATCATTCCTTCAATAACAACTGTCTATCGAGCTCTTCCTGTGTGCCAGGCACTGTGCTAGGCACTGCGGATCTGTAATCGTAGCTAGTAAGTCATGCATGGTCCCATTCACATTAAGCCTACAGTCAGGTAAGGAAGACAGACAGATAAATATATGTTGCAAATTGTGATAAGTATCATGAAGGGATCAAATTGGGGTTGGGGAATAATGATGGAGACAGGAAAGAGGCACTCAGAAAGGGACATCTGAAAAGGACTCTTTGAGTTTGTGAAATATTAGCAGGGGCCCAAAGGACTAGAAGTCAGCTCTATGTATATTTTGGCAATGGGGCCGGGGAGTGGGCAGGTGAATGTCTCAAGCAGAGCAAACAGCCCGTTAAGGTTGTTGGGAAGACAGCTTGGTGTGTTAAAGGAGTTCACAGGAGGCCAGCTCCAGGGCAGCTGGAACAGAGGGAAGGGAGAGAGTGGCCAAGCAGGGGACAGTGGTCTACTCTAAGCGCATATCCAGCTTCAAATGGCAAAGGCTTGGGTCCTTTGAAAGAGACAGATATGTCTGTGTCCTCCCTTACTTCCCTCTCTCCCTTTTCTGTCCCTTGAATAAATGATGGTACCCCATATTGGCAGGTGTTGTGAACACAGTGATTAGTGGAAACCATCTGAGAGTATCTTGCCATCTCTATTAAAAACCATAAAAATGTTGAAACTTTCTGAATAGCAGTTCTACATCTCAGAACTCACTCGAAGAAAAACACACTTTGGAGGCATGCAAAAATTACCTGAAGGGATGTGTGTAGCAGCATTTATACAACTATAAATAATCTAAAAGCCAATCGTAGAGAAGTGATTTTTAAAAGATGCAGTCTTCTATGAATAAAATATTATGCAGCTACTGGCAGATTGCCTGAGGTTAGGAGTTCAAGACCAGCCTGGCTAACATGTTGAAACGCTGTCTCTAATAAAAATACAAAAATTAGCCAGGTGTAGTGGTGCACAACTATAGTCCCAGCTACTCTAGAGGCTGAGGCAGGAGGATCACTTGAACCCAGGAGGCAGAGGAGTGAGCCCGAGATCACACCACTGCACTCCAGCCTAGGCAACAGAGCAAGACTCCGTCTCAAAAAAAAAAAAGAACGTGTTTGTGGTCAGGCGCGGTGGCTCGCGCCTGTAATCCCAGCACTTTGGGAGGCCTAGGCAGATGAATTACCTGAGGTCAGGAGTTCGAGACCAGCCCGGTCAACATGACGAAACTCCGTCTCTACTAAAAATACAAAAAATTAGCTGGGCATGGTGGCAAGCACCTGTAATCCCAGCTACTTGGGCGGCTGAGGCAGGAGAATTGCTTGAACCCAGGAGGTGGAGGTTGCAGTGAGCCGAGATTGCGCCACTGAACTCCAGCCTGGGCAACAGAGCGAGACTCTCCCCTGCCCCCAACAACAACAACAACAAAAAGTTTGTAAAAGTGTTTTCAGTGAGTAGGTTATAATGAGACAACATGATGTGCCTAGACAGAAGGGATTACACTGTGGCAATTCACACAATGCAGCATCACACAGCCACCAACCAGAGGGGCCACCAACACAGGCAACATCAGGGAAGATTTTTAGTGACACGATAGTGAGTGAAAAAGCAAGTCTCAGACGTCTTGCATGACATCATTCTCTCCTTAATGACGTCAAAAAAGCAGGCATGATCAAGCAATAGCATTTATATGACACTGCTATATTTTTAAAAATTAAAGGAATGAGAAATACAAAATCTAGAATTGAGTTATCTCTTGAGAGGCAGGGGCCAGGAGAGCAGGTGAGCACGCAGGTAAATGTGAGTTACTGATAAGATTTTAGTTCTTGGGTTAAGTGGTAGGTTCAGAGTTGTTTATTATGGTATTTACAAATAAATAAGCAAACAAGGAAAAATAAATAAGGTTATGGGCCAGGCACAATGGCTCCTGCCTGTAATGCCACCACTTTGGGAGGCTGAGATGGGAGAATTGCTTGAGTTCGAGTTTGAGACCAGCTTGGGCAACATAGTGAGACCACATCTCTACAAAATATATATATATATATTTTTATTAGCTAGCTGTGGTGGCATGCACCTATAGTCCCAGCTACTGGAGATGCTGAGGTGGGAGAATCACTTGAGCCCAGGAGGTTGAGGCTGCAGTGAGCTGTGCTTGTGCCACCACACTCTAGCCCGGGTGATGAAGTGAGACCTTGTCTCAAAAAAAAAAAAAAGTTTATGCATAGATGATAGTATGACATGTAGGAAGCATTATGATAAAAAATATTCACCAGTATATGGCCTACTATCAATTTTATTTTAAAAATACACATACATATAAATATATAATCATGGGCCACATGTTGATGTTTTGGTCAATACAGTCCACATATGCAACAGTGATTCCATAATAAATAAAAATTCCATTATATTTTTACTATGTAAAAATTTTATTTTATTTTACCTATGTTTAGATATGTTGAGATACACAAACATTTACCACTGTGTTACAGTTGCCTACAATATTCAGTACAGCAACATGCTGCACAGGTTTGTAGTCTAGGAGCAATAGGCCATATCAGATAGCCTAGGTGTGTAGAAGGCTACACCACACCTTCCAGATTTGTGCAAGTATGCTCTATGTTTGTGCGACTATGAAATCATCTAACAACACATTTCTCAGAGCGTATCCCTGTCATTAAGTGATGCATGAGTGTATACCTGTTGAAAATAGGTAAGTAAGCAATACACTCACATGGTAACAATTATTTCAGAATGATTTTTACATTATTTGTACTTTTCTATTCTACAATAAATTTATATTTTACAACTAGAACAAAAAGTTGTTTAAAAGAGATAGCTCATTTAAATGTCATGTATAGGGAGGCCAAGAAGGGCCAGAAGTGAGAGTGGGGAGACCCCAGAGCCCAGAGGGTTGATGCAGTGTGGGGCTGTTACTGATGTGGCTGAGACGTAGACAGGGAGCTGTGGGGAGGCCACCCCGCCAGGCTGACCCCTCTCGTGCTTCCTCCCTCCCATTTTAGTCATCTGTGTTGATTCTTTGTCTGGAGTAACAACTGTTTCACTCCTTTTCCACCCTTAGCTTCTAGGAGAGAGGAGGTTCCTTAAAGATATAAATACAGGCCAGGAGCAGTGGCTCACGCCTGTAATCCCAGCATTTTGGAAGGCTGAGGTCGGCGGATCACTGGAGGTGAGGAGTTTGACACCAGCCTGGCCAATGTGGTGAAACCTGTCTCTATTAAAAATACAAAAATTATTGTATATTTGGGGATGGTGGTGGGTACCTGTAATTCCAGATACTTAGGAGGCTGAGGCAGGAGAATTGCTTGAGCCCAGGAGGTGGAGGTTGCAGTGAGCTGAGATTGTGCCATTGCACTCCAGCCTGGGGGACAGAGCAAGACTCAGTCTCAAAAGAAAAAAAAAAAAGATGTAAAAACAGAAATGAATTGATCATCAACCAATCGATCATTCAGTCAATTCCCTTTGGGTGAAGGTTTTTATTTTTATTGTTTGAATCAGGAAACAATAATTATGCAGAGACTGTGAGACAATCAATTTTGTTTTAAGTCGCTAAGTGTGTGGTCATATTGTGACACAGCATGGAACATGGATACCAGGTCAAAACAGAGGCTATGAGAGAACAGAGTGGGGAGTGGCTAGGTTTTAGACATCAAGGAGAGATGTCTGGGGAGGTGTCATGGGGAAGCAGTGTGGAGGCACAGCGTGTGCACAGGTTCTCCTCTGCCCCTCTGTGCTCTAGGTCTTACCTGGGGAGGTGCTCCATGGGAGGTCTGCCTCCTCTGCCACTGTCTGAATCCTGGGACGGGGTCTACCCAATTCTGGGATCCAGTTAGCAGGCTCCTCTGCCTCTCACAATAAGCTATGAGGGCCAACCTGAACTTTCTTAGTAATAAAGGTTCTGCCTGGGCCCCATTTGTTATTTGCTTTTATTCCCAAATCGTTGAGAACTAGAGGGTACTGTTCACTGGAGGCCCTCTCGCAGCAGTGAGAACAGCAGTCCAGCGGGGAGGAGTGAGGTTGGGAGAGAGACGAGAGCACCACATGGAGGTTCAGAAATTCAGGCTCGAGCTTAGCTCTTGGCCCATAGGCCATGGAGAGCCACAAAAAAGTCTGTGTGTTTCAGCGGCTAGAGACTACACCGCAGGGCATGGGCCTCCACAGCCAAGAATCTGGTTCTCGGGCATGGTCTGGGCACATGCCCATGATCAATTTGGGTTGCAGTGGTGGTGGTGGGCCCCGGAGTGTGTGTGCAAGCACAGGCCTACGTGAGGCAGGTCCATGTGGGCTTGCTGTGAGCTCCTGTGAATGGATCTGTTGTCTCTGTGTGTTTCCCTGCGTCACTTGGTGCAGATGTGTGCTTGTGTGTCAGAACATATTTGAGTGTCCCATGTTTATGTGTAAGCCCATAACTTGGACGATGTTAATACAGAATAATATCAGTTAACGTTTGTGGAGTGCTTGGTATACACCAGGCACTCTGCTAAGAACTTGATGTTCATTTTCCCACTTTTATCCTCATAATGACACCATGAGATTGGTACTATTGTTACCGTACTTTACAGCTGAGGAAACTGAGGCACAAAGAAGCTAAGAAACAAACCCAAAGTCACAGTTCTAGCAAAAGGCAGATTCAGGAGCAGATTGAAGCTTTCTGGTTCTGAAGCCATGTATCCTCGCAAGTCTGTGGGTACGTGGCCACGTGCCTGGGTGACCGTGTTCTCATGGGTTCTGAAAGCACGTGTGGCGGGCTTATCTGAACCTATGTGGCCAGGCTATCTGTTTCACTATGTGCTTATAGGCACCACGTGTCTGCATGGCTGGTGGCATCTGTCTTTGTGTCTGTATGTCCTGATATAACTGTGCATCCTGGTGGCCCATGCTTACTTGCATGAATCAATGTGTCTCTGTGTTTCTGCGTGTCTCTGGTTGCCTGTATGTGCCCGTGCATCTGCACACCCCCATGAGGAGTTGGGCAGGGCTCAGAGCCACATCTGGCTCTGACACACTGCCTGTGGGGAGAGGGTGACTGCAACAGTAATCCCCGCCCTGTGAGCGTGTATGCCTTCTGCCTTCAGAAGCCTGGAGAAATTCAACAGACGCCCCGCTCTGCAGCAAGCAGGCAGGCAGGCAGGCTGCACTGCTGGGGGCCTGGCTGGGTTTATTTTCAGCAACGGAGGAGGCCCTGTGGCATTTAATTAATTCCACTCCCTATGTAAACACTGGCAAACACAGGGCTCCAATGGCAGAAGCACGTACTGCCTCATGTTCCCCATGCTGTCGTTGCATGTGGGACTTCACTGTAGGGACTGCACGTGTGTGCCTGACCACCCACCACAGTGATAGTGCTCATTCTGCCACTGCATTTCCCCCAGGATCTGCCCCGAGTCTGATTCCTCATCCCTCTCCTCCAACCTGTGACATCTCCCCTGGCTCAGGTCTTGACAGCTCTAGCCAGATCTTTGCAAAGGTCTCAGGATGGGAGGTGAGGGGTCTCTGTTCTCAGCTCCATCTGGTGGTCCCAGGGTGAAGGAGAAACTTATAAAATGCAGGTCCATCAGATGTTTGGTTCAGATAGTCTTCTGACTTTGGCAAGCACATAGGAGTGTTTGTGTAAGCAACAGTCACCTTGTATCTAACACAGACAGCACCTATGTGAGGAGAGGCAGAAAGCCCACCATAGCCACCAAGGCCCTGGGTTTCAGTCCTGGCCTTACCAGGAGAGCTCTGTGAATGCTAACATGTCATGCAGCTCTTGGGGGAGCAAGGTCCACAATGACCTCCAAATCAGGTCATCAGAAAATAGCCATAAGTTGGTAGCTTGCGAGGAAATTTTTCTTTGAGGAATGAGCAAGGCAAGAGTGAGGAAGGAGGCGCCTGGAGGGGCAAAGCAGAAGATGCACCTCAGGAAGCAGGCAGGTAAAGGGATTGGGAGAGGAGTCCTGGAGAAGCTGCTCATTCCCACAACCCCTGGCAGGTCTTGCACCACCATGTGGTAACAGCATGGCCCTGGGCAAGTCACTTAACACAGAAATCTTTCTCCAATGTGACCTTTCCTTGAAGAACTTACAAATAATAATTATCACTCTAGTAATTCTCATTTCTCAAGACATAGTGTCAACTGCCTGATTTGTCTTATCTCACCCACTCTTTACAATGTCCCTATCAGCTCTCTACCTCCATATCCTCAGCCTATAGGCCAGGAAATAGAGGTCTGGAGATACTAAATACCTTGTCCAAGGCCACACCTGGGTTGAGCGGCAGAGTTGGGACTTAATTCTAAGTCAGGCTTCTCCCAGAGCCCTTGGTCTTGACACCGTCTCAAAATTGAGTTCTCTAGCTCAAAATGCTGGTATTTGAGTTCTGTAGCTCAAAAATGCTGCTATTGTAGGTTTGATGTTCAAGTTCATGTCAGTCATCATGAGAATTTTAGTTCCACTGAAACTCATACCTGTTGACAACAAGATAGAGACATAACTAGGGGGAAGGGAGTAGAAAAGGAAGGCTGAGACAAGAGAGCTGGAGGAGACTCAGAGATGGAAAGTAAATGTAGCCCTGCATATGGATGTGCATTAGGGCAGCTTCTCTGAGGTCTTTGACGGACCAAGAGCCTGAAGCCCTCAGTTGCGTCACACAATCAAGACATCTGGATGGTTAGCCAGATCCAGAATAAATAAATGCCCCAGTGCATATGTAGTGTCTTCACCAAAACACATTTACAACCTTCTTGTTCCAACTATAGGGAGGCAGATGGTCAGAGGGATGGCAAACGCAAACCCACTGTTCAGTCTCCATGATGTCTCACTTAGATGTGTAAATGCCACTGGCTTTCTCTTTATTCAGCAAGTTGCTTGTACTGCTCATTTTAGTGAAAGTAAGAAACGTGCTCAAAGCATCTGGGAGGTCCATGCCTACTCAACTTTTCCAGAAGCTCTGAGGTTCCCGAGCCATGATCTCTGTCTCCGTGGGGATTTAAGGAAGCTGAGCCTGGTGTCTTGGAAAGGATGATTGTGTCTGACTCCCAGGGGAGGTGGGAGGATAAAATGTGGCCAGGTACATGGAAATAAATTCTAAAAGCACTGGATCAGCATCTGTGACAGTTATATAATGGGAAAGCCACAGAGCCTCCAGTCTCACAGTGCTAGTCATTAGGTGCCCAGTCGATAAATAGCCTGGTTCTGCAATCTTCCCAGAGCCCTGTAGGGTGGCTCTTTCCTATGCTCTTTAAAAACAGCAGTGGCCATGTGATGTGCTTTGGCCAATGACATGTGAATGGAAATGGTGCCTGCCACTTATGGGTGGAAGCTTTAAGAACCAGTGTGGAATTTTCCTGTTCTTTTTCCCTCTCCAAGTTCTAGACAGTGGCGGATCTGAGGCCCCCAGCAGATCTGTGGTGTTCACGCAGCACGGTGAAAAATAACTCTTTCTTGTTTGAAGACACTAAGAGTTTCAGGGTTGCTTGTTCCAGCTGCACACCCTAGCTATCCTGATGGTAACTCCTTACAACCCGCACACCAGCTGGTAAGCCTCAGAAGCAAAGTGTGAAGGGCATGTGTTTCATCCTAACTCTTCTAATGGAGTCCAGCCTCAGCCCCAACAGTCCACTCTCCACACAGTAGCCAGGGTCATCTTTTTATTTATTTATTTTATTTTTATTTATCTATTTATTTTTTGAGACGAGGTCTCACTCTGTTGCTCAGGCTGGAGTGCAGTAGTGCGATCTCAGCTTACCGCAACCTCCACCTCCCAGGTTCAAGCTATTCTCCTGCCTCAGCCTCCCAAGTAGCTGAGACTACGGTGTGCACCACTATACTTGGCTAATTTTTGTATTTTTAGTAGAGACGGGGTTTCGCCATGTTGGCCAGGCTGGTCTCGAACTCCTGACCTCAGGCGATCCACCCACCTCGGCCTCTCAAAGTGCTGGGATTACAAGTGTGAGCCAACGCACCTAGTCAGGGTCATCTTTTTAAACTACAAACATTATCATGGCACTCTGTCTCCCACTTTAAGTGCCCAGACATTCAAAACCTGAACACAGCACCCCTTCCCTCCCCCTGCCACCCAGCTGCTCAAAACCACAAAAGATAAGGCTCAAAGATACCACGGACCTGGTCCAATTCACCTCTCCAGCCTCAGCTCTGGCCACCTCTTGCTTCATACTCTAAGCCCTGTTAACCAAAATTACTTCATTACAAGGTGCCATGCTTGCTTTCATCTCCAGAACTTTTGCACATGCCATTGCCTGTATCTAAAACACTCTTCGCTGTCCTACTCACTTAACCAACTCCTACACATCCGTTGGGCT
The DNA here is from genome assembly GCF_003255815.1 of Theropithecus gelada. Taxonomy (NCBI): domain Eukaryota; kingdom Metazoa; phylum Chordata; class Mammalia; order Primates; family Cercopithecidae; genus Theropithecus; species Theropithecus gelada. Next base: position 75,685,342 of record NC_037668.1, read on the forward strand.
AAGCTGAGCGCCCACCTCCTCCAGGAAGCGCTCGCTGACTCCCCGGCCAGGCTAGGTGTGTTCTCAGTGCCTCCACTCTTACCATTTGTATCACTGTGGACCGTCTATTTACTTACAGTACCCCCTTTCAAGCTGTGGGCTCCTTGAGAGAAAGGGCTGTGTCTGCTTTTTTCCCCATGGTATCTCCAGTGCCCATCACAGCATCTGCCATCTGATAACTGTGGAGCATCTACTGAATGAATGGACGATGAGTCCCTCCACACACAGGTCCGTTGTTGGTGGCAGGGGACAGTGATTTAACGAAGCAGGGGTAGTTTCTTTATGTGCTCCCCCCACCAAATCTCTGGCTTGAAGGGGGAGGCAGGGAGTTCATGGTGATAAATGGAGCCCTTTCAAGTAGCTCGGTGGCCAGGACACTTAGAGGGCAGCAGCCTGGGGCCTCCTAGGGAGCTAATGGTTTTCAGGAGCAGTTTGGGAAGGAGTCCTGCAAACAGCCAAAAGAAAACACAACCTCTCCAGGCTCCTTCCGTCCTGAGTGCTCAGCTGAGATAGAGCTCAAAGGAGCTTAATGAATTATGATGTCCACATTGCTTGCTGATAAATGACAGTCTCACGCTCCGTTACCAAACACTGGTTGTAATATTTAATCAAAGTCTAGTTTTATGCATCAGTTGGTTTTGAAAATAACATTTATGGGTCTGGAATGCCTTCAACCTTCAGGCATATGGCTGAAGAGAATCTTTATTTTGTAGCAATTGGATAAGAATATAGGAAGTGAGACAGAGAAACTGAGAAGTTCACTTTTGCCTGCTCAATGCCAGGTCCTCTACCAGATGTCAGAGATGCCGAGATGGATACTAATTCCTTCACGCCAAGGATTCATCCTCAGGTCCAAACCTTTTCCCTAAGATCCTTCCATCCTCACCCAAACCTGGTTCATTATTTAACCTTCGTCAGTTCAAACCTGATTCATCATCTAATCTACCTCCTCCAGAGAGCCCTACATGACCAGTCCAGTCCGCAGGGATCTCCACTCCTCCAAGCTCTGCTTGCTCTCTGCCACTGTGCAGAGCATATGCACTGTTCAGCACATTGGATGAACTTTACCTGCTGAAGTCTGGTGGTTCCACTGGGTGGGGGGCTCCCGTGGGGCAGGCGGGGTTTGCTTCTTGTTCCTTTCTACCTCTCCTCACTGCTGGACACCTAGCTGGTGTTAGGGAAATTTCTATCAAATGGTTGATCTAACTGAATTCATAGTCTCTGGGTTTTGCACACATACGAAGTTCAAAAGTTATCTGCGATTCTACTATATATCACTCCCTGAATTTTGTCCTTTTCCCTGTTCTCTCCACCTCAGTGACTATGCCAAGCCAGACACCTGGAAGTCATCCATGAGTCCCCCCTCTGCCTCTTTTAATCGTTTGTTCGTTCGTTCATTCATTCATTCTTCTATTCCTTCAGAAATAACAACAAAAAATATTATGTTTACTCACTGCCAGGCCCTGTGTTAGGGGCTGGGGACAAACATGATGAATTGGCCAGGAATGGTCTAGGGGGAATTTTAACTTCTAAACAGTTTTTCAAACAGTTTTTCTCCTGTAAATACCAAGGGCCCACCTTGGTCTGGGGCCATTTCATCTCTGACAGGCTTCTAACATGTCCCTGGCCCCCTGCTCCAGCCTTCTCCACCTCCACACTGTCATCATCACACTTGGTAAACAGTTTTGAGAACACGGAAGTGGGAGCGGGGTGGCGCAGAGAAAGCACTGGTCAGGAAGGCCGGGTTCTAGCTCCCTGTGAGAAGCTGGATAAACCCTTCCCTCTCTAAGTCTTAGTTTGTTCAAAGGTAAAGCGGGCTAATAATCTACACCTTGAGTGTGCTCTACTTTGAGGTAAATCTGGTGATAATAATTCAATTTCTAAGCAGGCCAAGCACATTACATGTATTAACACAATCCTCTCAACAATCAGGGAAAGGCAGAAGTTCCTATTACTGTTATTCTCATTCTGCAACATAGCAACTGAGGCTCAGAGAGGTTAAGTAGCTTGCCCAAGGTCACACAGCTATAAGTGGAGAACTGGAATCCAGTTCTGGGATTGACTGACCCCAGAGGACCCTGATCTTAACTTGGATATTCTATTAGCTCTCTCAGTCTGTGGAGGATGCCCTTATGCCTAGTGGTTTTATCTGTGGCTTTGAGTGGGGTGGGGCTTGGGAGTCATGACTCAGTTTCCCCTAAGGAGGGACCAAGAGACTTCCTATGTTTTGAGAGAAGCACACTTAAATCTCCCACTTGTCAAAACGTTTTCAGGTTCTTTGCCATAAGTGAAGGGTGTGAAAGTCCTGGGGCGGGTGGGTGATTACATGACAAAGCCAATGAACAGCCTTAACCTGAGCAAAGTATGTGGGCTGGGCCAAGGGCACCAAGTGCAAACAGTGTTGCTGCAGGCAGGGGCACCCGGGAAAACCAGGAAAACTGCTTCCCATCAGTGTTGAAGAGCAGCGAAGAAAGGGTGTAAATCAGGAGAGGACAGGGCCAGGTTCCTGTCTCCCAGAACCGCCTTTGGTCTTCTTCCCCAGCTCCCTCCAAAGCAGTCCTGGGTGCTCCCCGCCACCCCTGACAGCTTCCTCTCTCATTAGGATCTCCCTGACAACCCTGAGGATTTACAACGTGAAATGTTTCCATTTCCCTGACAAGATGTCTCTGCTTCAAAGCGCCTGCGCCTGCCCTCCGGAGCCCGGGATGAAGGTGACTTCGCGAGGGAGACAAATGAATCAAAGGGCTGACACCCATCCCTTTCTTTCCCCCCATAATACATCTGTTTATTATTGAACAGGGGCGTGCATGGTTTGTGATGAATTGTCTTCTCCTCCATAGCCATGTCCCCAGACGGCTGGGGAGGCTAAAGTGTCTTCCAGGAGCATCTGCTTTTGATCTCTGGTCCTTTTAAATCTTGGGTTAAAATCTTTAGCCTGACGGGCCTGAAAGTCAGCCTCCAGCAGCAAAGCAGGGGCAAAGGCATATTACAACCCTGGAGAGGATCATCTGGGTTCTTCCCAGATACAGCCCTTTGGAATTTCCTCTGACGGGCTGAAAACAGAGCAGGGGGCTTTCTGTTCGGAGGGAGGCCCTTGCTTAGGTCTGAAGGCAGGGTTCTCATCTGCAGGTGCAAGGCCCTTGGGACCCTGGGAGGGGAGTGGAGGCTCAGGCTATTCAGCCCATACAAGGCTGGGCACTGGATGCAGAGAGGAGGAGCCTGTTGTCCTCTGGTCAAAAAAGCACCAGTCACCTGCCATCGCTACCTCTTGTCCCTTCTTCAGATCTCTGAAATGTCACTTCTGTAGGGAAAATTGCTCTTGATCACTCCAAACTGGGAGTGACAGTGACTGTCACCTGCTCACCACACCTATATCCTCTTCTTTCCAGGTACACAACTCAACTGCCTTCCCCCAGCCTCCCCTGTAGGTAGACAAGGCCATGAGACCAATTCTGGCCATTGGAGCATGAGGCTACTTCCAGGCCTGGCCCCTGAGACCCTCCCAGTGTGATCCTTGTCCCTTCCCACAGACACTGACTGTTGTCTCTGCCCACGGGAGAGCCTCTGTCCACCTGGGGCCCTGAGTTTTCCCTGGCCCACTGGGAATACTCACATTGGAGGTGTGAAGCCACTGAATGATGGGGGCTTGTCATTACAACAGTTAGCATCACCCACCCTGGGTCAGGTCCCTGTGGCCCACACTCCCCGGCCCCTGTACTTCTGGGTTGCACTTGGCACCTTTGCTTACACTGCACTCTCTGGAGGAATTCGTATGGCGTCTGTCTGTCTCAGGAGACAGTGTACTCCCTGAGGGTAGAGACCGTCTCTCTTCTTCGCCACTGAAAATGTGGGCCCAACACAGTGCCCAGTGCACAGAAAGACCCAATAACAGCTACCACATGACTGATGGACTGGGTGACGGTGAGTCCTTCTGAGATCCACAACACATCTCAGCCTCATGGAAGCTGCCCAGAATGGGAGGTCAGGAGCCCTGGCTTGGATCCCAGCTCTGCCCCACCATGCAGAAGCCAAGTGTCCTTGGTCATTTCACACCACTTCTCTAAGCCTCAGATTTCTTATTTGTCAACTGAAGCAATTTCTCACCTCTCAGGGTTTGGGGGGAAATAAAGGACAGAGAGCCTGTGCAATTGCCAAGCACAGTGTGTGTCTTGTAGGTATTCATGTCGCATTGATGGCAGATATCTGAATCTTATTGCCAGAGGTGGGGATGAGACCTTGGAAGTGACTGAAGCCACTGCTGACTCTGCCAATAGCAAACTGTGAGGGCAGTGAGGCAGATGTCACCAGAAGATGGTCAAAATAAGACTCATACAGGGTTATCTATTAGGTCAAAGATGCACAGCTGCTAAGAGTTCGTGACCGAAGGATTCAGTGTAAGGATTACTCTCCAGGTATCTAGAATCCTGGACTGGGGCATTTCTACTTAACATCCTGTCCTTGGCCCCTAAGGCATGAGCTCTGGAGCCAGGCAGTATCCTGCCACTGCTCAGCTGGGCAACCACGGGCACAACCTTTACCCTTTCTGAGTCTCACTTTCTCCATTTTATAAACGAGGAAGACAATACTTAATGTCTTAAGGCGCAGTGTAGATTACATGGATCAGAATTTGTAAACGTGCTTAGGACAGTGTCTGATCTAGAGAAAGCCAAAGTAAATTATTAGCTCTCTTTGTTCGCTGAGCTTTTTGCTACCTGGATGGAATGAAGCTGCTGAATATCTCTGGCTGAGTCTCCTTTTTCTCATCTGGTACAGGTTACCCTGCCTGCCTCACCCACCTGCTGCGACTGTCAAAGCAAGCATGGATGTCACTCTGCTTGTACAATGCAGAGTATGCTACACAGGTAGGTTGTTAATAATAGCTACAACTATTAGTACTAGTAATAGTAGTGTCAGTAGCTGTGGCTGGAAATGGTAGAAGTATCTACAGAAGACTTGGGAAACAGGATCAGGGGTCAGGTGGTAATAGCAGCAGAGGCTGTGATGGATGTAATAACAGTGAGGGTGGCCAATGCCTAACACTGCCCCAGTTAGTAGCAGTGGCCATGACCAGCATGGTCATGGAGGTGGCAGGTACAGTAACAGTAGCAGCAGTGATAGGCTGGTGGCAGAAGAGGTGACAGAGGTAGTCATTGTGCTCAAGCCTTGCTGGCCTCCTTTCTGTTACCAGGCCCGTGGAGCCTACTCTTCTGGGAGATGCTGCAACTTCCTGAGCATCAGTGTTCTACAGGGTGACCAGGCAGTGAAGGAGCATTCCTTCAGCTTCCTGCTGCTGGGGGAGCCCAGGTGTCCACAGGTGATTGAGCACTGACAGGCGGGCCAAAGGATTCACAGACCTGATGCTACAGGCCTCTGATCCACCAAATGCCTTCTCTCATGGTCACTCCTAGGAGCCTTTGAGAATCTCCTGAGCAAGGTTAGGTGTCCACTGTCCCTTTAACATTCATTCAACAAATATTCACTGCAGCCTACTGTAGGCCCTGAAGAAGAATATGATTCCTAACTTCCAAAAGGCAACAGCTTCGAAAGAAATCCCCTGTGCATCTTCATTACAGCACGTAGGTTGCTGTATTAAGGATGTTTATGTGGCTATCCTTGGCACTAGTGCAGGTTCCCATCCTTATCTTGTTTGGTAGGGAGTCTGGAGGTGCACAACAGCCACTCACTTGATCCCATTCATCTGAGAGGTATTTTTGGAGTAGTTACCCAAGGAAAGGCATGGGAACAGTGGTTGAGTTCCAATCCTGGCTCACTGTAACGTTGGGCAAGTTGCTTAGTCTCTGCCTCAGTTTGTTACAAGGATGAACTGAATTATTATTACAAGTAAACTGTTTAGAATAGTGCTTAGTGTACATAATAATGCTATAGAAGTATTAGCTGTGAAAATGTGCCAAGGATCATACTAGGCACTGTTCACATAGCAATGAGTCGAACAAAGTTCCAGCTGTCATACAGCTTACATTTTAGCAGGGGAACAGATGAGAAACACATAAATATACATGCCATGTAGGAAAAGGTGCTATAAGCAATAAAGCAGAGTGCAGAGACAGAGAGTAAGGGGGGCTACTATGCAGGCAGGGGATGCTTCTCTGGGCAGGTGAAATTTTAACATAGGCTTGGATGAAATGAAGTATATATGAGCCACAGGACTACCCTGGGTAAAAAGGGTTCCAGGCAGAGGCAAGAATATGCTTTGTGTGTTCACTAAGAGCCAGGCATGGTGGTTCATGCCTGTAACCCCAGCACTTTGGGAGGCTGAGGCAGGAGGACTGCTTGATCCCAGGAGTTCGAGACTAGCCTGAGCAACATAGTGAGACCCCATCTTTACAAAAAATAATTTTAAAAAATTAGCTGTGTGTAGTGGTGCATGCTTGTAGTCCCAGCAACTTGGGAGGCAGAGGTGGGAGGACTGCTTGAGCCTGGGAGGTTGAGGCTACAGTGTGCTGAGATCATGCCACTGCACTCCAGCCTGGGGTACAGAGCAAGACCCAATTTCAACAAACAAACAAACAAACAACAACAAAAACAAAAAGGGAAAAAAAAGAAAGAGCAAGGGACTAGTATGGCTGGAGTAGAGTAATGGTGTCAGTGGTCCAAGGTGAGGTCGGTGAGGTAGCCGGGGTCAGATAATGCAGAGGCTCTTAGGCCACATTAGGATTTAGCTTTTGCTAGAAGTAAAACAGAAAGCCAGTGGAGAGTTTTCTGAATTAATGTTGTGAAGGATGGCTCCAGGCTCTGTGAGAAGCACAGCCTCCTGGAGTGGGAGAAGTTGACAGAAGGGAGACCCGTTTCAGGCAGCTTATTACATGCAACTGTGATTGTGGCTGGGGCCATGGTGCTGAACGGGAAGGGTGGGGAGAAGCAGTGGAATCCTGCTGTCTGTAGGATGTAGACATGACAGAAACTGCTGGCAGACTGGATGGAGGTTAAGAAAGAAAGAGAACAGTCAAGGATGACTCTAAGACTTTTGGCCTGAAAAACTGGCAGAATGAAACTGCCATGTGCTGAGTTGAAGAATTCTGGTAAGAATCAGGACTGGGAAGCCATGAGGGAGAGAATCTACTACTGGTTAAAAGTTGTTAAGCTAGAGATGTGTATTTGCCACCCAAGTGGAGATTCTACATCACAGCTGGATATATGAGTCCAGAGTTTGTATGAAGAGAAAATTTGGGCTACGGATTGAAATGAAGGCCTCCTTGGTAGAGAGTAAGAATGGGTAAGTACAGAAAGAAGAGGACTGAGGACTGCGCCCTGGGACCCTCCAGAGTTTAGAGGTCAGAGAGGTGAGAAGGAACCAGCAAGGAGACTAACAGAGGCTATTGAGGTAGGATGAGTGAAGGAAGTATTTCAAGAAGGGGTATGTGTTGATGGGTTGAGGAAGATAAGGACTGAAAATGACCCTGGGATTCTTCTATGTGAATGAATGGGGAGGAGGTGATAACAGCTGAAGAATGTATCACACAATGGAGGAAATGGAGGCCATAATCAGAATGCAGGTTGACCATGTGGCTCTGGGAAGGCCAGCACCATGAAACAGCAGGTACAAACCCAGTCTCTAGTTTTAGAGCCTTGGGAAGTGCAGTCTGACATGCAAAGCTTTTAAAATTTTACGAGGGCATCCAGAGGAATAGGAAGAGGAAAAAAGGTAAGCTGGTGGGGAGTGATTTACACACATTACAGAAGTATATAAACGGTACCAAGGGCTTCCGGCACCCTGCAGAAGCCACTTTGAGGTCAGTGGTGAGACAGGTCTATGTCCAAATGCAATGTCATCTGGCCAGATGGCCCCTTAGCTAGTGGGTGTGTTTCATCTCCCCTGGGTTACCAAGAGAAGTGGATAAAGTTAGTGACTCATTTATTGTTTTCTGTTTCACATTTAAATTCAGTTGATTAAATATACAGTTTTCAAATATCTTAAAAACAAAACGAAACTGATTTGCTTTCTAAAATTGTCCTCATCCCAACTCCTGGTGTTCTATGGGACAGAGTGCATTCACAGAACCGCTGGGGGGCCAGGCCGAGGGAGTGGCCAACGTGTGGAAAGAACACCCTTTGAGATCAGACTTAAGCAGAAACCCTCGCTCCGTCACACGCCATCTGGGGGGTGTTGAACAAATAAGAGCCTCCCTGAATTCTACTTGCGTTTCCTGGGTGTTGCCTTTTTAGGAAGGCCCTACTTATATCTGCTCTTAGCCCAGCCTGATGTAGGTTCTCTTTACAGCCATGCTCTTAGCGCATCTTGCCTCACATTTCAACGCTTGAGAGCTTGTTGACACTTGGCTATAAGCTTTTTGAGGGGAGCTCTTGTGTTTGATTTGACAGTGAGTACACTGCAGAGAGAAGTTGCCAAATATGCTGTTGTTGATTAAATGCAGAGTCACTACCTTCCTAGGGTTGTTCCAGGGACTAAAAGAAAAGAGTTATGAAAAAGTTCCCTGCCCACAAATCAACAGAGGGCTCAGGCATGTCTGCAAACTGCCTGGATTCTTCAGAGGGGCAGGCTCTTGGATTCTGGGAGGGCCCAACTTCTCTGGCTGCTTCAGGATCCTGGCTTTGATGATGGGATCACCAAAAAGTGATTCGTGAGACAATGGTCTTCCAAGCCTGGCATTATCCCCAAACCCCCAATAACCTGCTGTGGATCCTCTCTCTGACAGCTGATTGTTCTCCTCCTTTGTCAGCCTATATTCATTCATTTATATTCTTTCTTTACTTCAGCAATTCAAATAGTATTATCGAGTGCTCAGAGCATGGGGAGGCACTGTTCTGTATGCTGGGGATACAGTGATACGCAGTGTGGGTGGGGGTGTTGTGGATGCAGCCTATAATAATACTTAGGACTCTGCCATTGAGAGCCAAGCCGCCTTGGTTCACATCCTGGCTCTGACACTTAGTAGTGTGATGTTGGGCAAGTTACTGAACTTCTCTGGGCTTCAATTTCCAGATCTCTATAATGGAGATACAATGGTACTTGGTTACTGGGTTTGGGAGGATTAAATAAATTCATCACATAAAGTGCTTTGAACAGTGCTTGACACATGGCAGACACTCAGTAAGTTCTTGTTATTCTTATAGCAGTGAACACAGAAAAGTCACTAACCTCACAGGGATTACATTCCAGTGGGGAGACACACAACAAGCACCCTGACAAGGAGCTACCTAATACCAAGTGCCACAAAGAACAGCAGAGTGAGACGATGGAATAGAATGGGACCAGGGTGTGCTCTGTGAGATACGGCAGTCAGGAAGGTTTCTCTGAGGAGATGATATTTCAGCAGGGCACTGAATGCATCTTGGATCATATGGGATCAAGTCATTATGTCAGTTAGCACCCCACCAGCAGTATGTATGAGTGCTGGTAGTGAAGGAGGACACTTCCAGTAGGAGAAAGAACAAGCCAGGAGCGAAGAATAGGGACAGGGAAGTGAACATGACGTACCACTCCTTCCACAAAGAATCTGATGCACCGTGACACATGCCCTGCAACATGTGCTGAGGGCACAGACATGACTCAGATGGCACTCCTGCCCTCAGGGAAGTGGCCAGACATGGCCACAGACAACCAGAATACTGAGTAGGAAGAGTTCAGGAGAAAGAGCGGGGCCAGTGCAAGGGCAGGAGCCTCCGACCTCCTCCTCCACCACCCCAGTCCTGGCTCGGCTTCCTGCATAACAAGGGATCTAAAAATGCATCTCAAAGGGTTGGGAGATATTCAAAAAGCTCTCAGAACAAAATCAGATCCTGCAGCCCCTGCCCCACCCCAAGGATATAGATTTGACGCTCAGCTAAGGAATTCCCCAGGAGAGAGCCACAGGGAGGAAGACCCGAGTTTCACAGCCTGAGCCCCACACTGGACACAGAGGGTGAGCCGAGGGGACGTGGATAGTGTCTTGCAGCCCACTGACCCCACCCCCCAGCCAAGAAGCCCAGCCCAACACCCGCTTTTCACTGAAGTTACCATAAAGCACAGCCTGTATCTGATCACTCTGTGTGAGCACTGAGTGAGCTATGGGTTGCTCTGCCGAGCCGAGGGAAGCATGTATATTTCCAAGTTCAACAACCTTGATGCCTGGCAGTGGGTGCCCTGGGACTGCCCAGCTTGGACCCCACTGCCCTCCTCCCACCACAGTTAAAGAAAGGCTCCTTGTTGAGGAGACGAGCTGGTCAGGCTGCCCTCAGGTCTTACTTCCCCAAGGACCAGGTGTTTTACTCGGCAGCAAACCAGAGCTGTCCTGGAACCAACCCTGTTCAGACTTTATCACCCTGTCCATCACCCTGGCTTGGCTGCAGGGCCCAAGGTGGCAGGAGACAGAGTTCACTCCTCATTTATTTTCAACATCCACTCTAGGGAGGTTGGATTAAAAGTCTCCTGGAACGACAGTGCCAGAAAGCCCTTGGGTGATCCTCTGGGCTGAAAGGAACCCATAGGGCAGAGATTTCCTCAGGTCGCACTGCTGAGGAGAGAGGGGCAGAGATGGTACTGGCACAGATCCCCTGCCACCCCCCTCAAAGTTTCCAGGCCTGCCTTCTGGTACTAGTGTTTGCTTTCCCCCAGGCCTGTTCATATTCTCCATCACTGGGACTTGCACTACCAGTGAAGCGGGGAAGGCTCCTGTGTGCCTTGGCCCCAGTGGCAGGACTCATTCCAGCAATGGCTGTCGGGGGCATGGTGCCCAGCACTGGGCTTCACAGGCACACATTGTGATCTCTAGCCCCTAAACCGCAGGCTGTCCCTGCATCTGTCAAATGCGATCTCTCCTGGCCCCTGCTGGCCCCTCCAAACAAGCTATCTTTATGAAATGCAATGACTGCCCTCCATATATTAAAATAACACCTCCCCAGGAAGGACCTCACGTCAGGGCTGCCGCACAAAGGGACATTCACAGGATGGCAGAGGGAAGCCAGTGGAGGCTTGGCCCAGGGCCTAGAAGGAAGAGAGGATGGGGAATTTGGGGGTCTTGGGTTACAGAGAGAAGGGTGGGTTAAGGGAGGCAGGGATGGGGCTGTGGAGGCTCAAAACTAACAAGGAAACTCTGGGCTCAACAGAGCCACACAGCCCACTCCACACTGATGAAGCAGACCCTGGGCTTGGCTATTTCCAGCCTGGGCCCAAATGTCATGGCCTGTACTGCCCAAACCTCCCTCTGAAACCCAAGCAGAGACCCTGGTGGGAAGTGGGGATGCAAAAGGCCTCAGATGTTAGGATTTGCTTCCCAAAGATGTTGTAGTGAGAGTGGGCACAGAAGCCCAGTCTGCGCATCACTAAAATTGGGCAGGCTTGGGAACTGGGCTTGCCAGGCTATGTGTGTCTTGCCCACAAGCTGAGCTCACCTTCTCTGAAGTACCTCTACCTCTCAGCCTACAGAATACAGTCTAGATTTAGACTGGCCTGGGTTCCAATTCTGGTACTGCCACTTCTTGGGCAAGAAACTCCATCTCCCTTGGCATCAGTTTCCTCATCTGAAAAGTGGGGATCATGACAACTCATCTAAAAGATGTGTTATGAGGATTAAGCAAGTTAGTGCCAGTAAAAGTAGTTGCATAGTGGGCTCTTTCTCTCTCCCTAACACATATATACTGAGCCCCTAGTATATGTTGAGCACTGTTCTCAGTATGTGGGATACTCAGCATGCAACAGGCCCAAATCCCTGCTCTCCTGAATCTCACAAGGTATTGTATGTGATAGGGTAAGATGGTCAATAAACAAAAAGCATAGCAAGTAAATCATATAACATGTTAGATGACAGGAAGTGTTATGGGAAAGGAGAAAGTGGAGCAGGAACAGGGGACAGGTACACTAGGCTGCAGTTTTAAATGGAGCAGTCATTGAGAAGGTGACATTTGAATAAAGATACATAAGAGATGAGGGAGAGCAAAGACCCTGAGACAAGGTCATGCCTGGCATGTCCCAGAAACAGCAAGGAAGCCAACATGGCTGGAGGGGAGGTAGGAGATGATCAGAAAAGAAGCAAGCTGGGGGCAGCTGATCATTTTGGGCCTTGTAGGCTACTGTACAGCTACTTCCTAGGTGGTCATAGAAGGAGTAACCTGCAGAATGGCCCTGATGGATGAGGAGGAGTTCACTGAGCCAAGAAGCAGACAGGCTCAGAGGTATATCCAGAAAAGAGGCTCTTCCACAGGGGGAGAACCCTGGAGGGCACCTGGAAAGATGGAAGATTTTTGATGTGACTTTTTGTAAAAGGTGAACTTAATCTGAGGAAGAAATAGCTCTTCTTTTAAAAGGTGAGGTAGGGCCACCATATCTCAGATCCTGTATTCACCACTTTTTCCCTAACTACATACTTGCCCTTATCACAGCTCAATCAGTTTCCTCCCTGCCCCTCATTTGCATCACACAGGTGTACACACACACACACACACACATACACACACACACACACAATCTGACCTGCCCCTGCCCAGCTAGAGAGCAGGTACCTAATGGGTCAGACACTGCAGCCGACCTACTCCACCTCTCTGAGCCTCTGTATTCTTAAGCTGGAACTAACCATATCTTTTTTACAGGGTTGATTATTGGTAAGGATTAAATTAACATGTGCGAAACTCCCTTGCAAAGGATAGCATCCTATACAAATAGAAGTGCTAGGTATTGACCTGATACAAGAAAAAAATAACTGCAAGTTACTTTTATCCTATAAGAATTTTCCTTCAGTATCTACACTGTCCCAATTCACTGATAATCACTCCAACACCACACAGTAGGGTGGCACAGAATACTGGCTCAGAACATTTTTGTTAGATGAATGAATGAGCAGATGAAGGACGGGAAGAATCCAGGCATAAAAGCAGGCAGGTAAGCTGCTGGTGAGGAATGTGGAGGAGGCAACTTGTCAAGCAGGGGCTGCTGGAGCCCTGAGCCCTAACAATGGCAAGAAAAACAGTCATAACCTCTCCCATTCCCAGAGGCCTCCGCCCCAATCTTTGAGCCCTGGCTGCTCTGCCTCTCCCTCTGATAAAAGTCACTGCCCTCTCACTTAGGTGCCATTAGGACGCTAATGATGTGTGATTAGACCTACTCTGAGACTCCTATTTGACTGACCTCAGGATGGCAGAGGTTTGCCTGGAAGCCAGGAAAGAAAAACATACAGAAAAGGAGAGACCCAGGGAGCTGAGGCCCAGCTTAGGCTCTGAAGGGAAGCCAGGGAGGCACTGGGTGGGCACAGTCAAGAGCAAGTTAGGGGCTCTGCATCTTCAAGGGGACTTTTTTGAAGCCAGAAGGAACCTTGTTGGTCATACGAGCTCTAACTCCCTTATCCACAATTCTGAAATCCAAAACGCTCTGAAGAATGTCTTTGGTAACTTGACCTGAACATATCCAAGGCTATATATAGCCTTGATTTCCCCCACTTTTTGTGAATATTCATGTTTTGCTGCACAAATGTTAATGTATTTGATTAAGAATGCTGCTCCAGGCCACAATGGTGTGTTAAATGATGTATGGATATATATCATATTTTGCCATCTAACATTCAAAAAATTCTGAATTCTGAATTCTGAAACAAATGTGGCTTCAAGGGTTTCGGATGAGAGACTGGAGATCTACTCTACTCAGTTGTGAATTTCTTTAAATTGCTTATTCCTCCATTGACTCATTCATTCATTCATTCATTCATTCATTCATTCATTCACGTATTCAATCTTCACAGCCTTCACCACCTACATGTATCCTTTTGCTGTTGGAGAAGGCCCTACATCCATATTTTTCCTCAGCAAGTGCCCACTGAGTCTTTCTGGATGTGAGACCCTAGCCTGGGCCCATAAGGGCTCATCTTACATGTCTTTCGGTCTCTGCATTTGTCCACTGGGCTATGTCCTCTGTTTCCATCTGACTTCCACTCCGGGTGGGGGTTCTTATGTGAACGGGCATGATCTTCTGCTTGCCCCACAGATCTTGGCATGCATGTTGGTCTCTGCAAGTGGAGTGCGCTCAACAGCCTCCTACAGACACGGAGAAGGCCCAGGCCCTGTTCTCTAAGGTGCTCATGCACACCTGGAGCAGTGGGCCACCCAGAGTGGCACCTAGAGAATCACAGACCAGTAGGGCAAGAAGGACCTGCCAACGCTTCTGGTTCAGCCCCTTCTGGTGCTTTGGTTCCCTGAAACAAGGCCCTGCAAAGCCACCTGGACACTGCTGTGGCCCATTCCATGACATACAGTGCCGCCTCTGGAAAACTGCTGTCTGATGAGAGGATACCTGCCTACATGGCACTCTGCCCGTGAATCCTGGGAGCAGTGAGAGATGCAGTCATTCAAAGTGGGGGAAACCAGGGAAGGCTTTCTGGAGGAGGTACTTTTAGAACATTTTGAAGAAGAAAAAGGATTTTGGTAAGCTTTGTGTGTTTGTGCAATAGTGGTGGTGGTGGTGGTGATGTGTGTGGTGGGTAGATACAGCATTCCAAGGGAAGCTTTTGGAAATAATAATGAGCCCTGGTTGTGGTGGACAGGGCGATGCAGCCCCCAGGTCCCCTGTCAATGAAGAACTTGTTGCCCCAGCTGCTGTCAGTGCTATCAGAGTGCAGCCTTCCACTGACGGTCTCTTTTGCCCCAGTTGCAGAGCCTCCTTGCTCAGAGATGGGCCCTTCCATGCATGACCCATATCCAGTGAGAGTCAATCCAATGAGGAGGAAAGGCAGGTATGTAAAGGCCCAGCCAGCTATTTCAGATCCAAGTTTCCCTGTGGAAATTGCTAGGGCTCGCATCTCAGCTTGACTTCTCCCTCTGCTCAATTTGTTTTCTCCTCCCACTCCCAGTGACCTCCCTAATAAAAATGCATGGAAACCATCTCAGAGTCTGCTTCCCAGAGAACTCACCTGCCAGACTTGGGGGTGGTGGGGAGGAGGTCAGAAGAGGGTGTTCTTGGCAGACTGCTGTTGGAGGGACTGTTGGCAGATTGGGCTGGAGAGGCAGGACCTGGGCAGCCCACAATACTCCCTCTTCCTGTTTGGGCTTAAGGTCCCTAATGCAGGGACCACTTGCTCTCACAGAACTTCAGGAGAGGGTGCTAAAGCCATGAGTTGGCAGGAATCGAGTACGTGCCACCTGCCAGGCACTCTGTTAGGTACTTAGTGCCTGTTATTTAGTGGGATCTTCACACTGACTCTACCTGGACGTTTTATAACTGCTTATCTTTAATAGATGAAGGAACGGAATACTGAGGAGTTTCAGTCCTTGCCAAGGTCATGCAGCTAGAAAGTGGGAGCACCTACAACTGAAGTCTGACGCCAAATACACAAGCCTGTGTGTTTCTTCCAAGAGGCCCCACCCCTCCATAGAGCAAGAGCACTGTTATCTCTGATGGCCAAACCTGTTGAAAATTTCTATGTTTGCTAAATAAACGAAGTAAAAACCTAGTTTCCTTTTCTTGGTGTCAGCTAAGTGCTCCGACTATGGCCAGGGTCAGGGTTCTGTGCCTCACCTGAAGCCAAGGTCCAGTTGTGTGTGTGATTTTGGGTTCATTCTGAGACCACAGGACAGCACTTTTGTCTCGGTAAAATTAACTAACCATGACACTACTGGAGGGCTATCCTGCTCTCTCAATCCAAACACCATCTTTTAAGAGAGAAAGAAAGCAGAAACGGGTGGGAGTGGATGCCAAGGAGTAAGGAGATGGATTTGAAGGGGTTCTATTCAACCTTTTATCCATCATCAAAACCCTCCATCATTAGGTTAGCTGGGCCCGTCTGTCCCATAACATTTACAGACAATCATAAAAGGGAGGGTAATGACTGCAATTACAACTGAAGGACTGGTTTAATGAATATTAAACAGCTTTGAACATCAAAGTATTGGCTAAAGTGGAAACCTAATATCTCTCCTCTCAGCCTCTGCTGCCCTGCAAAAGGGTAAGGCAGATGGCCTGGCCTTCTGCAGGGCTGTCAGGAACAATTTGCAAGAGTCACCAAGTGGCACTTGGAACAAGTCCTTCTGCCTGGAGGCCGGCCCAAGAAATAAAGGGATCTGCCATTATCTTCTCTGCAGCAATCAGCAGGGGAGAACAGTCATCTCACAGAGGAAACAGAGTCCACGAGAAGCAGAGTCTCCCTCCTAGGGAAGTCTGCTCAGGTAGAACCACAGGGAAGCCCTTGCTCAGCCAGCATGGCTCAGTGGCAAGGGGCATGGACAGCCTGCTTTCACCCCTCCACCCCTTCCAGTCCCTTTCCTGATTCTGTCTGCACACAAGTCCTCTGCCTCCAGGCTGGCTGCTCTTCCAACAGCCTCCACCTCCCTGACTTCACTCATTCATTCAGGTATTTAGAGAGCTGAACAAAATGTAGCTCCTGCATTCAAGGAGTTCATGGTCTAATGGAAGCAACAGATACATAAGAAGTAACACTGATATAGATTGATTACAGCCATGGGGGCAGACTTCTGCGGAAGAGTGGTTCAGGCTAATGGAGCAACATAATTAACCAGGCAGGTCTGTGTCCTCAAAGAAGTCCAGGGTCTAGTTAAGGGGACAGCCACATTGGCAGTCTGTGGGACAAGTGCCATGTGAAAATCCAGGATGAGGGGCAGTTTGGGGCTCCTTGAGCAATCAGAGAAGGCCTCACAGAGGAGGTGACATTGAAACTGAGCACGGAAGACGAAGAAACTCATCTGTGGGGCAAGGAGCCATAGGATGCCCTAGAAAACAGGCAGCTACTGTCCTGGTAAGTTTCCTCCTGATCCCTCCACCCACTTTTCTGCCCACTCCCCCAGCACAACCTTCATCTGGCCAGCCCCTCATGGTTGCCCCAGTGTCTACTGTTCATGAATGGCCAAATATTTTGACCAAGCCTCCCACAAGGTGCATCTTCCCTGGTTGGCCCTGACTGGTCTTTACCAAGAGTTTATGTAGGACAGGTGCTGTGCTCACTGCTTTCTCATAGGACCCTTGGAACCTCATGGCTTGCGGTTCTGAGGAGGCTTCTAACCCTTCTTCCGTAACCAAGTTCTCAGGCATGTGCCTCTCTTGAAAACCAGGGCACAATAGGTGCTGATAGGATGAAAGAGAAGCCTCTGTGTTCCCAGGGTGACTGCCAAGTAGATGGGCAAACAGGGGGTCTAGAGAAAAACCGAGACCCGTGAGAAGGAGTCCAGAGTCGTCAGGCCCTTTAGGATCCACAGTGGCTCTATACTCTAAGGCCAGCACTGGGCAACTTGACTTCCCGTGATTGGAAATTCTTTCTTTAAGAGACAAGGTCTAGCTCTGAC
Organism: Theropithecus gelada; assembly: GCF_003255815.1. Taxonomy (NCBI): domain Eukaryota; kingdom Metazoa; phylum Chordata; class Mammalia; order Primates; family Cercopithecidae; genus Theropithecus; species Theropithecus gelada. The sequence continues at coordinate 75,702,613 of NC_037668.1, forward strand.
ACCTAGGCTGGAGTGCAATGGCACCATCATAGCTCACTGCAGCTTTGAACTCCTGGGTTTAAGTGATCCTCCTGCTATATCCACCTCAGTAGCTAGGACTACAGGGTTATACCACTATGCCTGGTTAATTTTTATAGAGACGGGGTCTTACCATGTTGACCAGGCTGGTCTTGAACTCCTTGCCTCAAGCCATCCTCCCACCTTGCCCCCCACCAAGGTGCTGGCATTACAGGTATGAGCCAACCTGCCTGGCTTAATGATGGACATTCTTTAGTCCATGTGGCTGTTGAGCACCTGAAATGTGGCTATTGAGACTAAGGAATATAATTTTAATGTTGTTTAATTAAATAGCCACATGTGATTAGTGGACAGCACAGGCCTAGTCATAAATTCATCCTGGTCTCTTAAACACGCCAGATTTTTTCATGTCTCATGGCCTCTTCTGCCTGGAAAGTCATTCCCCTCTTCTCTGTCTGGGTTCATGAAGTCACTCAAGAGTCACCTTCCTGGAGGAGTGTTCCCAAGGCTAAGTGAGATGTCTCCTCCTGTCCCCCAGAGCTCTTGGGCTTCCTCTGGTCATGTTGCTTATTTATATGTCTATCTCAGCTTCTAGACTGGTGACGTCTGTTGGAGGGCACCCTTGAGAGTGTACAACAAATTGCCTTGGGGCTTCTACACACACCCTCCACCTGCAACTTCTGCACACCTCATGTCAGGGGGTTTCTGACACGCCTCTGCCTAGGGACTTCCAACCATGGCAGAGACCCAGCCATTGTTGGGTCTATGCCTTGCCATTCACAGAGACCCAGCTGTGCCTCTCCTACTGCCCAGCTGTGCCTCAGGGTCTTGGTGTGAAGACCTCACTGTGAAGTAGAGGGTAAGAAAAAGGGTTGGGAATCATTTTCAGAGAAGGGGCTCCTTGAGGAGAAGGAGCTTTGTCTGCATCATGTCTGTGCCCCCAGGGCCCAGCAGAGCCAGGCACAGAGATGGAGTGGGGATTGTGTGAGGAGAGAGGGAGGGAGGCACTGGGAGTTTCCTGTGGGGTCGAGTCAAGCCTTGAGACCCTGAGAAAATAGTTGGAAGGGAAGCCAAAGTGGAAGCTCCACTACCACAGGGCTTCCTGGGCAGGGGAAGTTAGAGTCAGTACAGTTCTGAACCCAGACTGCAGGCAGGTGGAGGAGTTTCCTTTCCAAATCCCCCAGGGTGGCAATGCCTCTCATTACCATAAATGAGAATGGCTGCTAAATCCTGCATTAGGCTAAAAACTTAACACCCAGTAAACATTTATTGATCACATGTAACCCTGATTAACCCCTAGAGCACCAAGGGCTCACCAGGCCAGGCTACAGGATCTACCTGCCTGCTCCAATTTGGTCAGATCAGGTCACTCTCCTGCCTCTGCCTCCTGCTCTGAGGTGTCTCTCCTTGGCCCACACCCACTGAGCACACCCTTTGGGCCAGGCCCTGTGTGATGAACCCACAAGCTCATTCTGGGGAATAAAAGAGATGGGTATATTTCCTCTAAACCTAACTTGAGCACAAACTAAAATAAGGGCTGCAGAAGAAGCTGTAACAGGGCACTGATTGTGAGATTTGGAGAGTGGGATGATGTTTGCAGAGGGTAAATGAGGGAAGGCTTCCTGGAAGAGGAGTGATCTGAATCTAACCTTGAAAGATGGGTGGGAAGAAGGTGATAATAGGTCAGGGTCTTGGAGGCCATTAAAAGAGATGGAAATAGGGTGACCAATGGCTGGGATGGGGGAAGCACAGGGTGTGGTGGAGAAAGCACTGGGGGCTGAGAAAGCAGACAGGGGAAATCAAGGAGTCTAGATTTTACTCAGTAGGTGAAGACATTTAAATGATGGAGCCTTTCCCATCCTGGGGCAACTCTTATAGGAGCAAATATTCAACCCCTGATGGAAACCATGTTACTACGTTACAACAGTGGAGCAGTCCCAGGGCTCTCGCTCTTTACCTGAGAGAATCTCATCTTCACAATAGGATCATGCACTCCCAAGGGAGACACCATGCAGCCTCCTTTCTCTCCTGCGAAGCCTAGCACAGGAGAGGAGGAGGGTCCTGGAAAGCCATGTTGACCCACAGCCCAATTCCTCCCTATCATACTTGCCTGCATGCCAGAAATTCCACCATTAATGCTGTTCTTCTAATTGAGTTAAGCATTACCCTCCATACATTACATCCTCACTCTGCTTGCTTTCAAAATATAATATCCTCTGTGCTCTCTCCTGGTATAGGCTGACTCCTAATGCTCCAAATCACTTAAATGATATTCAGTATGCTCCCTAAAAATTCATCAGATTTAAGTTAACATACTCTGATTCTACAGAAACCAGCTGACACATTGAGCCCATAGCCTGGGCTCTCTGTGGAGGACACAAAGGAAGACACAGGCTGAGCCTGCTTTCGGGGAGTTCATGGTCAAAGAGGAGGACAGGAGACAGGGAACAAGTAACCGGAGAGAGGGAGAAATCATGACTGCCAAAGCAGGGATTCACAGGACAAGGGGTGCTTGAGAAAAGCAAATGGAATGAGGCAACACATGTATAAGCATCTGGCTCATGCCTGGAGGGCAGCAGGTTCTCAATAAATAGTGGCTAAGTTTAAACTCCATTCCTTCATTCTTCTCAAAGGATCCAAGACCTGGGGACTACTATGGTGTGACGAGCAATGAGAACCAACTTCCCAGAAGAGCAGGCCTGGCAGCTGGGGATGGGGAAGGGAGTGGTAGCTAGATGTCTGAACAGGGAAGCATCTGAAGGTTCCCTTAACCTAGCCTTATCTTTGGGCCTGTTTCTGGTTGGGGTTCTCAGGGAGTACGTGTTGCAACTTACCCCATCCCACGCAGCAGAAATATACTAGCACCCTACATCTACATGGTTCCCTAGCCACCCCTGCCCCCAGCATCCCATGGCTGTGCCTCCACTTCAGATAAGAAATCTACATTTCACATCCTTTGCACCTGATGCCACAATTCTTCCGCTCTGCTGCTCTACATAAACCCTCTTGACATTCTCCTTTTCCCTCTCTGCATGTCTATCTCTCTGCCTCCTTCCCCCTCTCTCTTTTCTTTCTCTTTCTACCTCCCTTTTGTCCCCAGCCCTCAATCTCTATGGCATATGGTGTGAGAAGATACAGCCATACATATTTGGGAGGGGTCACCTCCCTGGCCCCCAATACTGAACCAGCTGCAGAGACAGTGAGAAGTGCAAGGCAAGGCTTTAATTCTGGGGAAGGGCTACCTGATGTTTGCTGCTTCCCATTCGGAGTCTCACCAGCCTCTGCCCCTTGCACCTGCCGCTCTTAGCCCCCGCACTCCACATTACTTCTGGGCTTAGGGGTCTTCACAGCACTCCTACCATGTCTCATTATTTTATGCCCCGAAACCAGTAAACAATGGCTAAGAGAGTGGCACACCCTTGCTCAAGGTCATACCACAGGCCTGCGGCAGAGCTGGGATCAGAAGCCAGGTTTCCTGAGTGCTCCCTACTTCAATGCCCCTCCTGTGGCACTGACTAAGGCCCCATGAAAGAAAAACACTATTGGTTACATCATGTGGTGTGCACACAGTGTACCACCCACAGAGCTCCGTGCTTTGAATGACTCATTGAAGAAACATAACTCATTTATAATGAGTTATAGTCTTGATAACCCTACGAGGTGGATACTATTATCATTCCTATTTCACAGATGAGAAAACTCAAGCTCAGAGAGGTTAAGGAACTTGCTAAAGGTCAACAGCAGTGAGTTCACATTAAAGTTTGATTCAATCCAGGTTTTCTTGCACCATGCTCCATGCTCTTAGCCGTGGTGAGATAATGCCTTTCTAAGAACCCAGGAATTCTGATCCCAGTCTTGAGGCTGCCTTTCTTCCCCTCTTCTCAGCTCCATTCTCCCTGACAGGATTTGAGCGTAGCAGGGCTCCATCCAATCTCCCTATGGGATGAGACTGATTCCCCAAGCCTAGACGGGTAATACTGCAACCCCGCTCGGTAGCAGCCTGGCTGGAGGCTGTCAGCCGGCTGTCAACCACACCACAGGAAAAGCTGGATTTCTCCACAGCTGCCCCTGCAGTTCAAAGGAACAGGGGCCCAGAATCTTGGCTAGGATGGCCTGTATTATGACAGGTCCAGGAACCTTAAAAGCAAAAGACAGCTTAATAATGCAGCAAAGAAAACACAAGCCCTTTGGCCTGGCTCTTGAGGGCAGCCAGAAGCTTAGCAGGGGGACCTGCCAACTCCAATCCCTTGTGCTGTCGGTCCCTCTCTGGCAATAGGCACAATGTTGGAAAACACGGTGCCTGCCCAGTTTCAGCCCCTTCCCTGGACAGTGATGGCCTGCTCCCTGGAATAGGCTTGGCAGTCTCCTGCCTGCACATGACGGGCAGCCCGTGCGAGCACCAGCCGGCCGCTGGCGTGGGGAGGGAAGGGAGGGGGGAGTCTGGCTCCAATAACACACATTTTCCAGGCACAAAAGTGTGGCTATTCAGGCAAAGATGCTATAAGCTCCAGCAGCTGGGGCTGTGGGCCCCAGGCTGCCTTCACAAATACACTTTCATGCTTATTAGAAACACTTTCTTTCATGACCAGCGATTTGTTCATTAGTCGGGCTGGGCTACTAATGTGGCTTTTTACAAGAGAGTCATGGTCATTGAATTTGGTTTTCTAGCTCTCCTCAAGCCACTGAATAATGGAGATATTAAAGCAAGAACAGGTGGGCCCACCTCTCTTAAAAAAAACTTCTGCCGGGCGCGGTGGCTCAAGCCTGTAATCCCAGCACTTTGGGAGGCCGAGGCGGGTGGATCACGAGGTCAGGAGATCGAGACCATCCTGGCTAACATGGTGAAACCCCGTCTCTACTAAAAATACAAAAAACTAGCCGGGCGTGGTGGCGGGCGCCTGTAGTCCCAGCTACTCGGAGGCTGAGGCGGGAGAATGGCGTGAACCCGGGAGGTGGAGCTTGCAGTGAGCCGAGATCGCGCCACCGCACTCCAGCCTGGGCGACAGAGCGAGACTCCGTCTCAAAAAAAAAAAAAAAAAAAAAACTTCTGAGAATAGGAAATGATATAATATCAAAAAGTATTTGTTGAGTATCTATTCTGTACCCTACACCTACCAGGTATCCTTCATGTTTCTTGTGTTCCTTCTACTTAATAGATGAGGAAACTGAGGCTCCAACATGAGTTACGACTTGAGGTTACCCTGTAAATAGGGAGGGGAACTGGGATTTGAACCTGGTTTGTATGACTTTTGACTGGTGCTTTCTCCGTTACGCCATGTCAGGAGGGAGAAGCCAGTTGCCGGGTGCATTCATGTTTGTTCTCACTCTTTATCCATCTAAAGGAGGAGGAGCCCAGGCCGCTGGAGGCCATGAGAAAAGCAAAAGAAGGAGTCCTGATTCCAGAAGTCAAATTGGTAGGAAAACCCTTGCAATGTTTCCTTTGATCTGCCTTCCCTTCTATGTAATAACTGATTGAAAGAACTGAGCTTTAACTGTCTTTCTAGCAATAATGTTAACTGCAGGATTCACTGGCGTCATAATGTCATAGAACCCACTTAGGAAGGCAACTTGAGGTACCTGGTTGTGGGTGGCACAAGGAGAGGGACTAGTTAAAGTTTTTGCCTCTTCTCTTCCTCCAAATTTTCTGAATTTCTTTCTTTTCTCATCAAAAAGTAACTGGAGAAGTGTTTCCTCCCATGAAATTGTGGAAAACTGGGAATGACCTAAATGTGGTCTGTGGCCATTAGAAATGAGACCATGGATATGTATTTATCCATAGTGGGAAGATGTTCATGATATATGGTGAACTAAATACAGGAAGTTTCTGAAAAGTATGTATAATAATAATCCCATTTTTATAACTATGTATTCATCTATATGCACATATAGAGAGAGACACAAATTTGCAAAGGGAAATGTCTAGAAGGATATTCATCAAATGTTAACAGTGGGTATCCCACCAGATGGTGGAATTTTATAACTTTTTTTATTTATGCCTTTTACGATGATTACATGCTATATAACAATACATATTGGTATGGTTTGTTTTTTAAAGAGAGGAAAAACTTTGCAATCAGATAATTGATTGGGAGAACTCAGGCCAATCAAGAAGTCCTCTGGGCCTCAGCTTCCTTATCTGTAAAATGGGCTTCCTACTCCACCTCCAGAGTTGATTCAAGGGTTAGATAAATTCTATGGAGGGACCTGGTGCCCGGGACTACCCAGTCTGCACAGGCTCCTATTCTCTCCCTCCCGTGCCTCTCCCTCACTCTCATTTCCTGTCTCTTGCCACCTCCTCTGTCCCCTTTCCTTCCTCCATTCTGCCTGCAGCTCTTTCTCCTCCAAACCTCCCTGGCCTTTTCCTCAACCCACAATGGCCAAGGAGCCAGCTCAGCCAGGCACACAAGTCCCACCAGTGTCCCAACTGGGAGGCAGCAGGCCATGGAGGGCTCTGGCTCCTCATACCATGTACAGAGATGGTTTTGGGAGGAGGCAGTTCCAGCATTCTGGAACACCTGCCCCCTGAGGCCCTTCTAACTGCTCCTCAGGACAGTCTATCAGAACTGTAGCTCCCAGAAGACATAGCAGACTTCCTTTACAGAGCTTCAGCACATGAATCTAGGCTAGAAGACAAGGGCTGGATGTCAGGAAGGTCTTTCAAACCACCAGGAACCTTAAAAGCAAAAGCTTCTGCCGAGCTCCTGCTGCTCTTGACTTCCTGCTTTCCAGGCCAGCCTCCTGAGTGGCCTGTGCGGTTAGTCACCACCTGATCTTGGCTCCTGCCATTCCTTTCGCTAGGCGTGCTCTTGATAATAACTGACATCTATTAAATAAGTGTGGACACATTCTAATTCTCACTTTAACTGTGCAAGGTAGTGTGTTAGTCTGTTTTGCATTGCTATAAAAGAATACGTGAGGCTGGATAATTTATAAAGAAAAGGGGTTTATTTGGCTCACGGTTCTGCAAGCGCTACAAGAAGCATGGCACAAGCATCTACTTCTGGTGAGGGCCCCAGGCTGCTTCCACTCCTGGTGGGAGGAGAAGGGGACCTGGTATGTCACATGGTCAGAAAGGGAGCATGAGAGAGATAGAGAGAGACAGAAAGAGGGGGAGAGAGAGAGAGAGACAGAAAGAGGGGGAGAGAGAGAGAGAGAGAGAAAAGAAGGAGGAGGAGGAGGAGAAAGAGAAGGAGAAGGAGAAGGAGAAGCAGAAGGAGAAGGAGAAGGAAGAAGGAGAAGAAGGAGGAGGAGGAGGAGGAGGAGCCGCCAGACTCTTTTAAATGACCGGATCTCATGGGAACCAACAGAACGAGAACTCACTCATTATCATGGGGAGGGCACCAAGACATTCATGAAGGATCTGCCTCCATGACCCAAACACCTCCCACCAGGCTCCATCTCAAACACTGTGGATCATCTTTCTTTTCTTTCCCCTCCCTCCCTCCCTCCCTCCCTCTCTTTCTCTCTTTCTTTCTTTCATTTTCTTTGAGACAGTCTTGCTCTGTTACCCAGGCTGGAGGCTGGAATGCAGTGGCATGATCATGGCTCACTGCAACCTCCCCCATGTGGGCTCAAGCAATCCTCCCACCTCAGCCTCCTGAGTAGCTGGGACTACAGGCACATACCACCACGCCCGGCTGATTTTTGTATTTTTTGTAGAGATGGGGCTTCGCCAAGTTGCCCAGGTTGGCCTTGAGCTCAAGTGGTCAGCCTGCCTTGGCTTCCCAAAGTGCTGGGATTGTAGGTGTGAGCTACTGTGCCCGGCAGGGATCATGTTTCAACATGAGATTTGGTGGGGACAAGCATCCAAACCATATCAGGAAGGTATTCTTACTACCTTCATCTTATAGGTGAAGAAACTAAGGTTTAGACAGGTTAAATAAAGTGTCCAAGGTCAAAGGATAGACAATAACTCCAATTCATTCCCTAGGACTGACTTCCCTAAAACCTGACTCCTCAGAAAGCCTTTCCTGACTATTCAGCCAGGATCAGGGACTCCTCCTGTCAGCCTTCACAGCTCTATCTGTCCAGGATGATCTGCTCATTATTTGCTGAACTGAAACAGTCGCAATTAACCAACAAAGTTCTAGGATGGCCATGGGAAGCAGTAAGTACCTTGTCACTCAAAGAATGCGAGAATGAGTCAGTGACCCTCAGTCACACAGCCATGCAGTGGACCGGCACTGGGTACATGTACCCTCCCCCATGGGAGTCCAGGCGGCTTCTTGAAGCTCAAAACCCTAGAGAGTAGTAGTTAGAAAAAGCACAGACCTGTATGCTGTGAGTCCTGGGCCACGCCACTTCTCTCTCAGAGCCTGTGTCTTCATCTATAAAACAGAGGTAAAATACCTATCCTCATATGGCATAGGTTGCTCTTTTACCGGCATGTCCATTCTCTCCTTTTTCCATAGTAATAAAACCCCTCATTTTCATCTGAGCACATGGCCACCCAGAAGAGACCCCATTTCTCAATCTCCTCTCACAGTTAAATGTGGCCAAACGACCAAGTTGTGGCCAATGGGTCATGAGCAGGACCGATGGGTCTAATTCCGGGCTCTGCCTTTCTCCTTGCCCAAGGTTGGAATGGCCAGGCAGAGGGTGGAGCCACCTTAGATAGGAGGCAATTCCTGGCGATGCTGGAGAAGCAGTGAAAAGAGCCTGAACCCTTCATAGCTTCCTGGAGCACAGCGCCAGCCCCAGCCAGGATTTTTACACTGGGGAAAATAGAAATGTCTAATAGAAAGCCAGCCTGCCCTTAGATTGAATCTGCATTCCTTCTAACAGCCTTATAGGGTAATTGTGACAATTAAACGAGACAATGCACATAAAGGGACACCTCAGCGGGGTGTGATGCACAGGTGGCATTCTGGCGGTTAAATTCATTGTTTCCAGCGAGCTGACCCTTGAGGACCCACTCTGCACAGGCCTGGGGGGACACCACGCCAAGACCAGTCTCCTCAGAAACTGCTGGTGCAAGTTACAACCTTTTCCCCAGGCCTTTCCTATGACAGAAAGAGTAAGATGTGATAGAATGATAGAAAGACACAGACAGGAGGCAGCAAGTGTCTTTCTCCTTAGAGAAAGAACAGGCCGAAGAACTCCTGAGTCATGGAAGTGGCTGGACTGACTCAGGCCAAGGTACCGTCTGTCAGTTCTATGAGCAGCACTCATCCTGCAAACACCACCCTCATGTGGACGGGTCCCTGAACATGGGTCCCACATGGTCCTGCCCCAGGAGGAGTTCATGGGCTATTGCGAGCCCCTTGTGTCCCCTATGGAGCCACAGCTCAGGAGTGCAGGCCCCTGTCTCCTGTATCCCTGTGTTGTCTCTGTGCTGTCTGTCCACCAGGACGGGCTACATAATTTGCAAGGTCCAGTGCAAAAGGAAAATGAGGAGCTCCTTATTCATACATTATTAAGAATTACGTAACAGCAACAGCAGAAGATGAAATAAACACAGGGTCCTGTGTGACACACAGGTTTCATGCCTGTGAAGGAAGCCCTGCCACACTGGGTGCCCAGTGCTCTGTGCCACACACAGTAGGCAGTCATGGAGTGAATGCAATCAGTGTGGATTGCGGAATGCCCAAGTACTATGGCTTCATCATCAAAGCAGTTGGGCTGGATGTGGTTTTGTTTTTCTTTTTCCCAAGCCCAATTCTTTACATCTCTTGGAGGAGGGGGCTGAGGGAGGCATGGGGGTCAGAGGTCAGAGGTCAAACAGAAAACAAACTTCCCTGAATGACTGAGTGGGCAGGAGTCAGCAACAGGCATTTCTGAGCCATTCTCCTTGTTTCTTGCCACAAGATATAAACTAATCTATTTAGTTAGAAAAACATGGTTTATTGCAATCTAAGTAATTTGTATTTCTTTTTCTGCCACAAGATGTAAACTAATCTAGTTAGCTAGAGCAAGCTGGTTTAACTGAATTCAAAGTAATTACCTTCCAAAGCAAAGCGATGTGTGGGTTTTTTCAGTTTGCCTGGTTTTAAAATTTTTTTTCCTTTCCAGTATTCAAAGGTTGAGACATATATGTACTTATGATTAAATAAAACCCAGCCGTCTTTTGGTTTTGGTTTGCCGGGGCCTTGGCCTTTCTGGAGGGTCTCAGTCTCCATCCCACCACCTGGGATTTCCTGAAAATGTGCTGGAGGTGGCATGGAAAATCCAGTATGTGTTCTAGTGGAAAAACAATTTGTAACAACATTTCCTGGAGTGGTGGAGTTTTAACTCATTGAGAGGGTATTTACCATATGCTGGGAGGGCTGAGAGAGGGCAGCCCAGTGCTGGGGAGACATTAGGCTTCGTCTTGGTCACCTCAGGTTGTGGGTTCTCCGGGACGGCCCTTCTGTGTATGCTCAGCCTTGTGCGACAAGGGACACTCACTCTTCTCAGGGCAAGGAAGCAGCTCACTCTCCCTAGTCATTACCATCTCCAGGACAGCGGGGAAGCCTGAGGCTCAGCGGGAAGAAAGGACTTGTGGCCACAGCTCTAGCAAGCAGCACAGGCTGCCCATAGCACTACTAATCCAGAACCCCCTGTGCCTTCCACCAGAGGCCACGGCAGGTTACTGCCTGATTTCAAGTGTCTGGGCAGCTCCTGACTGTGAAAAGGCTCTTTTTACTTCTTCAGTTCAGTTCCCCCACCAGACCCAGCTCCATGCTCTGCAGCCCTCTCTTTACCCTCCACTCCAGGACAGCCCAGCAGACATTTGGGGAAAATGACTTTGTCCTTCCCAAGCTTCTCCTCTCCATGCTTAGCCCCAGTTCTTACAGTTCCTCGTAGCTCCCAGGTTCACTCTCACCACCTTCCCCCAGATCGATCCACTCTCTCCTGAGCACTCGTGGGCACTGGGTGCTGCCTTTTATCCAAACTGCCCAGGGGCTGGGAATGGGATTAGGCTGAGCAAACCAATATGGTTTCCAGCGTTGGCTCTCTGCAAGCGGGATACGTGACCTAAGTGTGCTCTGCACCCATCAGAAACGACACCATTTCTAATGGCAGAGAGGCACCCAATCGGTCTGGGAAACCCAGTTGGCTGTTTACCCAGTGCCTATTTTGCACTTTGTCCCCAGACAAAGGTGTCTGACCTTTCCTGCCTGACTTTCTAAATGATACTTTGAATGGCTGCCTTTTTGTCCCTTGAAGTCCCAGCACAGACCCAAGACAGGAATGCATGTGGTGGTCAGCACCCCACGAATATGAACTCCTATGAAAGCAGTCTGGGGCAGCATGGAGTTCCTATTTCCCTCCTCCCTTCTTTTCCTACTTCGTCATGCTGCCATCACCTGCTCCAAGAGAAGAGCAGCCATGTCCTTTCTGTCGAAAACATCAGGAAAAGAGCAATAAACAATTAAATAAAGAAACTTAAGGCGAGGAGGGGAAAGAGCCTTCTATGTTCCTGCACAGGAAAAATCATTTCTTTTAATCCTCCTATCAACTCTTAACGAGCGGTACTATTGCTGCCATTTTATAGATGAGGAAACTAAGGCCTGGTTGATTAATCTGCCCAAGTTCAGCAACTGAATAAATAAATGGCAGAGTCAGGCTGGGGCCTGTATCATTCGCTTCTACAGCCCCAACATGGCAGCCTGCCTCGGGAAAGTGCTGGAACTGCTCACTCTGTTGCAGCTTCTTGAATTCTTTGTAGACTTCCAATGTTCCCAAACACACCATATGGCAAAGCCTGGATAATTGGAAATGGGGGCAAATTATCCACCTTTGAAATCAATTCCAGCACCTGGCAGGTGAAGTTGTGAGCCCCAGTCCCAAAGATTACAAATACCTTCCTTTGCAGTTGCCTTGGTAAAATGATCCCTGGTTGAGAACTAGCCCAGAGAATGCAAGCATTGCACAGACACATGAGCAGCAGGAAGAGAGGTGTCTGACCTGAAACCTCTCACAAACACAAGTGTTTTTCTTAGGGAGTTTCCTCCCCCTCAGCTCTTTCAGGCTCCTGTCCTGGTGACCTGGACAGATTCTGTGGTGCCCGCTGTGGGAGGAGCGGGGAGCTCCTCGGGGACAGGGAGGGAGCCAGAGCAGTGTAGGGAAGGGGCTGGAATGAATGGAGTGAGGGCCCAGAGCCAGCTCACTTGCCCAGGGGCAGTTTTAGCAGCAGTGTGCAATTGGATAATTGAAATCTAGGGTGAGTGCTGGTACACAAGGAGTGGCTTACAATACAAATAGAGAAGACTACTTCAGCGCCCACTGTGCCTCTTTCCCTCCACTGCCAAATCTTCCAGAGTGTCTGGACCCGGCCCCCTCCACAGAAAGAGCTGGTCCATTGGCACTGCTCATGAGGCCTGAGTCAGCAGAGTTGGAACCGGGTCTTGGTAGGGGATGGAGATGGAGTTATCCTTTCTGTGAGGGCCAGGGAGTGAGCAGAGCTTACCTGAGCCCTTCACTTATTCATTCAGGCTTTAGGCTGAATGCTAGGGGGGCAAGGATGAACCAGATAGACACAGTCCTCTGTGGCCCGTGCTCTGGGTACAGACCTGGTGAGATGTCCCTGCCTTCCAGGAGCTCAGTCATGGGGAAGATAGACACGAAAGCAGCCCACTTCAGTACAGCGAGACAAATGCAATGAGGCAGATTCATTAACAAGGAGCAGAGGCACCTAGAGCATAAGGAGGGTCTTGCTCACTGGTGTATTCCAAGTACTTGCAATAGGGCCTGGCACACAGTAGGGGTGCAGTTAGCACATCTTGTTACTGTAAGGAGTGAGGCGATTAGGTTGGGGCATTAGGTCTGGGCAGATGGAACATCATGCACCAAAGCAGGGAGGTGCAAGAGAGGGGTGACTTGTGCAGGAGACTCGAAGCAACTCCAGAGAGCATTGCCTTGGTAGGCAACAGTAGAGTGGAGGCTACAGACTCTTCTCAAAGGCCTCTGAAGTTGGGAATACCTTGCTGAAGTTCACACAGTCTTTCAGCAATGGATTTCAGAGTCAGAGGCATGGGGACTTACAAGTGTATTACACCCAGGCCCTACACTGGATCATGCCATTTGCATGTGTATACGCTGCCTGGCCCAGTCCCATCCCACTAACAAGCTGAGAGAGTCTTTACTGACCCATTTTACAAATGAGTAAAGTCAAGTCTCAAGAGGAAAACTAGATGCGTAGGTTCGCACAGCTTGTAAGAGGCCAGGCAGGGATTCAAAGCCAGGATTAAGACATTCCATGCTCCCATGCTCTTTCACTCCCTGGAGTGCAGCTTAAATTCGAGATGGTGGGGTGGGAGCAAGGGCCAGGTCTTTGTATCCAGCTGTTCCTACAGAACCAGAACTCCCTGGCTCCTCTCGCCTTCGGGGGATGTCCTGTCAGTCACAGCCTCCTGTCACAGGGCATGAAGTGACTGCTGCGCCCGTGCTGGACCCTGGGAGCTGAACATGCAGGGTAAGCCCTGTCGTGCCCCCACCCTCCCCTACCCCCACCAGGCGGTGACCCCAATTGCTGCGTAGCCATGGCTGACAGGTCTCCGGGAGACACCTGTTTTTCATTGCAGGCCCCTGTGGCTCTCTGGCAGTGGCTGTGTTTGTTTTGGGGAGGAGGGTGCAGGCTGGGAGGAAAAAGCCTTTCCTGCAGGTCTGCAAGGACCTGGGGTTGCTGAGGAAGCCATAGATAGCCCTAAAGCGGACAAGAGAGGGGAAGGCACCTCTAGGGCAGCAGTGGACAATGGCTGCTCACCTGCTTCTCACCCCTCACTAGTTGGCTGAGGTGGGGGGGGTGTTGAGGGGGAAATGCAGTCTCAGCAGCAGAGGGAGATGAAATTGACTGAGGCCCAGCCCTTACAGAAGCCTCCCCTGCTTCACCGCCTCCCTTCGCAGCTGTTCACTCATTGGTTCATCCATTCATTCAACATTCCAACATCCACTAAGGAGCCCACTACTGTTGGGAGCCCTGGAAGCACAAAGATGGATCAAACATGCCCCTGGCATCAAGGGACTTCCAGACAGGTGGGGAAACACTGAAGCGGGGGACCAGCTGTGGGATGAGCACTGTGACTGAGGGCAGCAGCAGAGGGCTGGGGGAGGCATGCAGGGTTGGAGCAGCTAACTACTAGGGACCAGGTCAGTCAAGGAAGGCTTCCAGGAGGAGGGGGCACTTTGCCAAATCTTGGAGGTCAAGTACAGGTGGACGAAGGTAGGAAATAACATCTCACAGAGGGTGACGAAATGGAAGCAGAAGAAATTTCTGCACATTGGCTGAATGACCAGAAAATCCACACAAGTGGAGAAGGGCCCATTAGGAAAGCTGCAGGACATGGGTCAGCGATGGGCAGGGTCAGACTGGGGGGGTTTACACCCCCTCTTCTAATGCCTTGCCACCTGGCTCTTCTCTTTCTCTATTCAAACCCACTTCACAGTTGCCTTCTCTTGTCTCTTTTCTTCTCCCCATTCTGTTTTATATCCTCCCCAGTCCCTATCTTGACTGATCATGAGAGGCACAGTCGAGAAAGCTCCAACTATGTCTCAGGCACTAGCCAAAGCACTGTACACAGTTTAACGTTTGCACTTAAAACTGTTCTATGAAGCAGGTACTGTTTTCCCATCTTGCAGATGAGAAAACAGACCCTGAGAGGTTAAGCGATTTGTTCAAGACCATGTACAGCTCCTGCAGAGCAGGGTCAGAGATGCATCCAGACCCAACAGATGGTGTTCAGGTGTCATGGACCAAGTCCAGCACACAAGGACGGGCTCCAGGACTCCCCTGGAAGTTGGTGGGCCACAGAGGTGAGAAGACAGAGCTCCACAGGCCCTGGGCAGGCAGTCCAGATAGGCCAGCAACCCCAGAAGCCCTTAGAAAGTGACTTCTGAAATGCTGGGTGCTGAAGTCCAGGATGCTCCACTGAGATTCTAGCCTATCTTTCCTGCTACAGTGAAAATCCATTCCCCTATATCCGTGGCTGGGTGGGCGTCAGGCAGCAGGCTGAGAAACTATTACCTCTGTCACTCATGGGACACTCTTCCCAAGTTCTAATAGGTTAGAAATCAGCGTTCTTGGCCAGGTGCAGTGGCTCACGCCTGTAATCCCAGCACTTTGAGAGGCTGAGGTGGGAGGATTGCTTGAGCCCAGCAGTTTGAGACCAGCCTGGACAGTACAGTAAGGCCTTGTGTCTATAAAAAATTTAAAAAAAAAAAAAAAAGCCAAGCATGGTGGCATGTGCCATGTGCCTGTGGTCCCAGCTACTTGGGAGGCTGAGGTGGGAGGATCCCTTGAGTCCAGGAATTTGAGGCTGTAGTGAGCTATGATTGCACCACTGCACTTCTGTCTCAGAAAGAAAAGAAAAAAAAAAAGAGCAAGAGAAACCAGTGTTCTTGCCTCCCTCTTGTCTTTTCCAGAACAAATCCTCCTGAATTCGTTATGATCTATGACACGCATGTTGGCCCGCAGGTGTGTGTTGCTGGGGAAGGGCTTTAGACTCAGGCTGACTGGATTTGGTTGGTTGTTTTCATGAAGAAGTGCTCTTTCCCATTACGAAGCCTCTTAACATGTGCTGTCTTGTCTCATTCTTGCAACAGTTATTATTCCCATTTTGCATTTGGAAGAGCTGAAGGTCAGGATAAAGTAATTTAGCAGTCAGTGGTGCTACCTGGATTTAGAAAAGAAAGCCTCCTATGTACTCTGCTTTTAAGGCCCAGGCAGGACGTCACCTTCACTCTACAGCCTGCCATGGTTCCTTGAAGTGCCCTGAGTGGACCTGAGACCCTGCCAGTACCATATTGCATGGAAGGCAAGGGTTCACCTGTCTGTCTCCGTGGCTGGGCTGTGAATGCCTTATGTGTCTGCATCGCCAGCGCCTTTCTGGCAGCCCTGCACATGGCAAGTGTGCTACAATTGTGTAGCAAGTGGATGAATAGGAAAACATTAGCCACCATATTTGGAGAACAGACTGTCTGTCAACAATGGTGACACAGAGAATGTGACCCACCCTCCGAGTTACATGCTGTTACATTTTAGAGAAGAGAACAGGCTCAGAGGGACCTGTCCAAGGTCACATAGCTAGTACACGACATGGCAGAATCTGAATCCATGTCTATCTGATTCCAAACACAGTGGCCTTCACTGCTATCCCGCCCATAAAGACATTCTTGTTGAGTTCATGAATACCCCCTCCCTCCTTCTCTTCCTTTCCTCCAACTCAGGCAAGCACGGGTAGAGGAGACCATGTGGAACTGTGCACTCAGATAATAATCAGGAAGCCTGGCCATAAGCCAAGACGGGGGAGGAAAGAAAGGACTCCAAGCTCTTCATGCCCAGCCGGACTCATAACATTCTATGCCCCCATGCAGACTGGGAAAATCAGTGGCCAAGGTCCAGAGCTAGGGCTAGAGGTAAACAAATCCAAGAACTTGATCTGAGCCATAGTCTGGGCTGTGGTTCCTTCTGCCCAGGCTGACCAAAAGCCAAAGGATTTGGAAAGCTCAGCTCTAAGTGGCCCCAGAAAACCACATCAGGAGCTAACAGATGTTCCTTCCTCCTCTCTCACCTGGAGAATCCTTGCTCATTCTTGCAGGTCCTGTTGGGATGTCACTCCTCTGAGGTGTCTCCCTGGAGCTTAGTCGCTCCCTCTGGGGCTCCCGCAGTCTGTCAAGCTGCCCACTGTACAATCATTGTGTGTTGTGGTCATCTGCTTTATTATAGGTCTCCCCAGTTCATGCAGGCAGAGTGCTCTGTGCTTGTTAAACGAATGGGCCAATAAGGGAATAAAAGGGTCAGCAAATAAATGAATGAATAGACAATTACATGAACAAATGAAAAAGGAAGTAAATAAACGTATGGATGGGAGGATAAAAGGGAGGGAATGGAGTACGTGGCTGGCTGGCTGGGCCAGTGAATGAACTGCATGCTCTCAGCCCTCCCCATGGTGAGCTATCCGAGGA
The DNA here is from genome assembly GCF_003255815.1 of Theropithecus gelada. Classification (NCBI taxonomy): domain Eukaryota; kingdom Metazoa; phylum Chordata; class Mammalia; order Primates; family Cercopithecidae; genus Theropithecus; species Theropithecus gelada. Next base: position 75,719,515 of record NC_037668.1, read on the forward strand.
GACTGAAACATCTCTTAGCCATAGAGGGCTTCAGAAATCGAAGGGGAGCCAAACAGCAAAGTCTATCTTAAAAGCTGCCTGGAGCTATAGTCCTATCCCAGTTGGGGGTAGCAGGAAACAGAGAGGAGCTTCCTGCCTTCAAATCCCTCCAAGAGAAGTTGGAAAAAGCAGCTCAACTGCTGGTTGGGTTCCACCTTATCTGTTGGCTAACCATGGGGAAATCAGCACCTCTTTATGGACTTTGGTCTCCCCATCTGTAAAATGAGAGGATTGGGCTGGACTAGACAGTTCGTAAGGACCTTCTAGTGGAGCAATGCACAGGGCAAGAGTTCTAAGGAGGACACTGCTCAAGGGAAGAGAACTTGCATGCCCATGTCTGTGCCTGTGCCTGGGCCAGGTCACTGCTTCAGTCAGCTCCTGTCATGCTCTTCCAACAAGGCATGCTAAGTGCACAGCACTGCATGCCAAGTGCTCAGAAGGAGGGATCTGGTAGGGCTCCCTGGAGGGGGGAGTGCTGGTGCTGGGGCAGGAAGGAGAGGGAGGATGTAAATAGGAGGAGAGGGGTTGAGAGGGCTCCTGGATGTGGCACTGAGCATCAGTTATTGTTCCTTTAGGTGGGACAGGAGATGAAAGAGATGTAGGAACAGACATGCCTCAGCTTCCTGAACAGACTTTACACAGAAAGCTCAATTACCTTTGGAGACATTGGTCTGCTACTTTCTAATAGTGTATGAGACTTTGGTACATGTATAGTAAGATGAGACTCATTATGTTACCTGTATCATAGGGTTTTCCTGAGGATCGAGTGGTGAATGATGCCCAGTGCCTGGCAGAGTACTCAGTGGCTCCATGAATCAGAGGCAGGTGTTATTATTCTTGTACAGCGAAGGCAGTGAAATTCAGAGAGGGGAAGTGATGTGCCCAAAGTCACACAGAGCAAGTCAACCCTAGATTTCTGGATGTCCTGTCCCCGGCTTAATCCTCAGCAAATTAGAGGTCAAGAGGGCTACAGGTTTAAGACAATGGCCTCTCCTGTCCTCAACATGATGCATGACCTAGACTACGTGACTCTGAATCAGAGCACTTTCCATCCAAAAGAGCGCTTCCCCGTTCAAGGTGGCCCTGGGAAGCTGGGTGTTTTCCCCTGGGGGCTGCCTCACTGACTCTGCCCTGGCTTGCTGCCTCTTTGGAAGCTACTCTGGAAGCTGAAAGCATTCTTTAGCATGGCTCTGAAGTGGGGAAACCTTGGTCTTCTGAGCTGGAAGCAGCCAGGATGTGCAGTCAAAACTCAGAGAAAAATGGAATTTAGCCACTGGTCAGAGGTCCCTGGTCCCTGGCAGTGCCTGTCCCCTATCCTGAGCTGTAACTCCCTGCAGGGCAGAAAGCCTCTTTTCCTTATTGGTGTTTCTACAGTGCTGAGCACAGGGCTGCATGCTTGACAGGTACTTCAGGATGAATGAATGAATGAATGACACTATGGGAGATCTGGAGGACCCCTTAGACATCATGTGGTCTGTCTCTTGTACTTTATGAATGCCCTGGCAAGGGGAAGGGGCTTTCTCAAGGTCATACAGTCAGTGATGCACACGGAACTGCAATCCACCCTCTTGGACTCCTCTCGGACTACAGTGTTCCTTCTGCTGCACAACTGCCTTGACTATGGAAACTACCCATTTTATTAAAGGAATTTAGAAACACCTTTGAGGTTTGCACTCTCAGCTTGCTGCACCATACTTAGCCTAGACACACACTCATTAAATGTTTGTCAAACTGGACCACAGAATTTGCTCTGTGCTTGGTGCTCGCTGAAACCTTTCTCTGCCACATCTGCACCCTTGGTGGTCTCTCCCCAACTTCAGACTCCTTAGGAATGACAGGTCATGGTGGACCAACTGCTGGGTCAGAATGACCTGTGAATTTCCAGAAGTTGAGATGTTTTCTGGGCTGGAAACCATGATCTCCAAAGACACAAATATGCAAGTTGCCTCTACTGCCGGGGCCAGCAGCTGAGAAAGACAAGTCCCAAGGTGGGGCTGGTGGGTAGAGCAGAAGCTTCCCAGGCCCTTTCCAGACTCCTTCCAACAACCATCTCCAAAGGGTCTCCAGACGGTGACACACACAACTTTCATGACAAGAGAGGAAAAACGAAGTCACTGTTTCCTTCCAGGCATCCCAGATGTCTCTCTCTTCCCATCCATCTATGTGACAGTGTCTCTGCTGTGTTTTAGAACTGGATTACTCTATGTTTGTATTTTTGTTGTATGTTGCAAAAAAAAAAAAAATGCTTCTGAGAATCTGATTGTGCAGGGCTCAGCAAAGCCAACTGTCTCTAAAACCTCTTTGGCTTCACGACCTTTTATTTGCAAAGCACCTACTATGTGCAATGGAATGTGCTAGAAATTCTGATGCAATGCCAGGAGACTCTGGCCATCACCCTTGTATCTTCAGCATCTAATAAAGGACCCTGAATCCAAAGACATAGTAGTCACTGAATAAGTGACTGTAAAGAAAATTAGGGGTTCTGACATGTATTGAGTACCTAATATAGGCTAGAGTCTATACAAGCTCACTAATCCATATCTCAACTAGAAAAGTAGGTCCTGTGATCCCCAGTTGACAAGTAAGGAAACATGTTCAGAGAGGGAAAGTAAGCTATCCATGGTCACACAGCTAATGAGAGGCAGAACTGGGGTGCAGACTCAGGGCTGTCCATCTGCAAAGCCCATGCCATTTCTACCATCTGTGCTGCTGCAGTCCTCCAGGTCTCTATTTAGCCAGTGGGATGATTAATATCTATACTCTCTCATCTGGTTCCCTAGATAAGCAGCAGGGTGAACTGGCCAGGGGGCTGGGACCCAGGCTGTGGCTGACATGTACCTAGCCTACTGCCATAGAGAGTGGCTACTTGCCATCTCTACCAAGAATAACAGAATCAACAAGCCTTGGCCCGGGCTCCACAAGAGGCCAAAAGCAGGACTGAGTGGGTGACCAGGGTCAGGGCCTGGTCAGACACCAGGTAGGAATTACTGGGGCCAGGTCAGGGCTGAAGCTTGTGGTCAAGGACTCTGAATGGACAAGGTGGATCATAACACAGAGTCTAAACCTTGGCTTCATCAGCACCGCACAGAATCTGGCACAATTAAAGAAAATCAGTCAGAAAGGTGCCAGGGGTGGAGTCGCATGGGCCTGGGCTGCACCCTGGCTTCACCTGCCACTGGTTGGGTAAGCATGGGCATCTCCCTGGGTCTCTCTGAGCCTCAGCTGTCATCTATAAGATAATGATATGCACCTTTGATTCCTTCCTTTCCTCACCTCCCAGATCTGATCCCACACAATGCTCTGTTGATTCTCCCTCCTCAATGCACTCAAATCTGTCTTCTTCTGTTCATCTCCACAGCCTTCTTCCCCTGGAAATCTAGACTTATTTCCTAAGTTTCCATATCTACTCTGACCTCCCTCTAGGCTGTTCTCTGCAGTCCACTGACGGTGTGCTTTTCAAAAGAACAAATCTTCTCATGGGACTCCCTTGTTTAAAACCCTTCAAGGTTCCTAGTGCCCTTCAGCTAAATTGAAAGATCCTGAATGGCCTTATAAAGCTCAGGATCTGGCCTCGGCCTTTCTCTCTGTCTCAAAGAGGACCTCCCTTCCTTGTGCACTGTAAGGCATATACGCAGCTGCTTCCCTCTGAGCCTCAAATGCACCAAGCCCTTTCCTACCTCAGGTATTCACACTCGTGGTTCCTTGGCCTGAAACCTTCCTCTTTACCACTTTTCCCTGCCCAACCTGCTCAGCCTTCAGGTTTCAGCCTGAGTGTCACCTCCTCAGGGGATCCCCCTCCGGCCTTGGTCTCAGGCCAGGCCCCATGCCAGTCATTCTTACATGCTCTGTCCTCCTCCTTCTCTGCGGGATTCATCACCCTGGTAATTAAGACAGTAATGTATTCAGGCAATTACTTGTTCAAGATGAGTCTTCACCACTGGATTCTCAAGAGGGAAAGGAATGGGAGCGACTTGGTGGACACAGTATCTTCAGCACCTAACTGTGCCTGGCATAAAGTCTAGGTTTAATGCAGCCCATTTACAGGATGAATCAATGAATCCTAGCCATCCCTGACCACTGTACAGGCTGTCAGAGGATCTTGGGAAAGGATGGCTGAGAAAGGGATTTTTCATCATAACTGGCTCTTCATATGTGGATGATGGTTAATTTTATGTGTCAACTTGGCTGGGTCATGGTAACCAGATATTTGGTCAGACATTATTCTAGATGTTTCTGTGAAGATATCTCTTTAGATGAGGTGAACATTTAAATCAGTAGACTTTGAGTAAAGCAGATTACTTCTATAACATGGGTGGGCCTCATCCAATCAGTTGAAGGTTGTAAGAGAAAAAGCCTGACCTCCTTCAAGGGAGAGGGAATTCTGCCAGCAGATGACCTTGGACTATTCCCTAGGTCTCCAGTCTGCCGGTCTACCCTGAAGACTGTGTACCTGCACCTTTAAAATCTTGTAAGCCAAGGTCTCCAGTCTGCCGGTCTACCCTGAAGACTGTGTACCTGCACCTTTAAAATCTTGTAAGCCAATTCCATTAAATCAATCTCTCTCTCTCTCTCTCTCTCTCTCTCTCTCTCTCTCTCCACACACACACACACACACACACACACACACACACACACACCCTATTAGTTCTGTTTCTCTGGAGAACCCGACTTATGCAAGTGGCCTGAGATTTATGGTCTAGAATGTTCCTGGTCTTTATTCAGCCTTCAGTATCACTTAAAGGGACAGCTGCAGAACCTTGGGTCTGCACCTAGGATTCAAGGGGAAGTTTTCACTCTGCCACGGAATACGTAGGTGGCCTCCCCCATACCAGAGTCCTTGTCCAGGTTCCCACAGATGGAAAGGGAGTGGCAGTGAAATTCACCGGCTCAAGCATCTTGGTTGCTTCCAGGGACTGGACTCAGAAGACCAAGGTTTACCGACTTCAGAACCATCTGAGGAATGATACAGGCTGTCAGGCAGATCAAAGCAGAACACAGTACAGCAGTGCATTGTGAACTGAAAAGCACAACTTAGGGCTGAAAAGCTCTTGTCCCCAGCTGACACCCGATGCTCAGAATGTGGACTCCTACACCGGTACATGGTCCCTTAAGGAATTCAAGCCGAGGCTGCTTTCTCTGAGAACAAGAGGAGTGGCGATTGGGTAACACTGAATGATGTAAAATGATCCCATTAGCCAGAACAGATGCACCCAGCCCTTTACGTCCCATCTAGTTCCCACCTTCTCAGACTTGACACCTAGCTGTGAAGGGTGCCAACAGAACCCAGGGTAGACTGCTGGACAAACGACAGCATTTTCAAAGCAGTAATTTTGCCTGCTCTTAGCCTGAAAGAGGAATGGAAGTAAGCAAGTAGACGACATATAAGTTCAAAACCTCTTCCCACCACTCTGCTTGTAGTCACTTCTCTCAGTGAAAGAAGCTTCCTCTGGGGCCATCCAGGACAGAGGACCGGCGCTCCCGCTGGCCTGCCTGGTGGTGAGAAAGGTGGAGGGAGCTATAGTGACTAAGAACTTACTCCTGTGAAAAGGGCAAGTCTCTGTCTGCAACCAGAGGCAGGGCTTGGCTCAGTGTGGGGCCAGGGTCAACTGTTAGGCTGTGACCCCCAATGGCTTTGACTCCTGGGAAGCCACCTAGCCCAGAAAGTAACTGAATCTTTCTCTTAATATTTCCAGTAAACTGATCAAGCCTTTTTGAAACCCAGTCCAGAGATCTCACCTTCTCTACCTCCTAAGGTAGGACAGAAACTCTCATGATTCCAGTTTTGATTAGTCTGATTTCCAGTCCTTCTTGTTACTCTCTCTCAAAACATCCCTATCCCATCCTCTGGTGTCCTTACACCGTTTCATGAGGATCGTATAGAAAATAGACTTTAAAAACATATTAGCACTTCTCAGAGCCTTTTATCCTTCATAAATGAAGAATTCAAAAAGTATTAAGGAATTAAATTGAAAAAAGAAAGCAAAGAATGAGGATATGAAAGAAGATCTTTTATATTTTATACTGAAAATAATTCCGATTAAGATTTTACTTCACGAGATTCAAGAACTGACCTACAAAGAAACGGGAAAAAAATCTCTGTAGTGTAATAGCATCAGCAAGTAACATTTACTGAGAAGCAGTAACTTAGCAAGTTCTGTTTTATATACTTTCTTTCATTTAATCCTCACTAAACAGCCCAGTGAGGTAGTTTCTATTATCTCCATATCACACAGTGCTGAAGATGCTGGAGCCTCATGCTCTGGTTTGGTTTAAATTAGATCACAGAGGACACAGTTTGTCCTAAGGAGTAAGTCTTTTTCTTGGGGTTCAAGAGATGGAGCTCGTCTTTCTTTGAGCACTTACTACATGCCAAGCATAGGCTAAGCAGTTTACAAGCATTATTTTGTTGAATTCTTACATTCATTTACAAGTATCGTTATCCTTTCTTACACAGACAAGAAAGAAATGTCTCAAAAGTCTAGGCTGCCATGGTGCAGGAGGAGAGGGATTAAAGAAGAGGCTGGTGTGTATCTTCCTTTATATCTGTATTTTATTTCAATACTTTTTTTTTTTTTTTTGAGATGGAGTCTCGCTCTGTCGCCCAGGCTGGAGTGCAGTGGCCGGATCTCAGCTCACTGCAAGCTCCGCCTCCTGGGTTTACGCCATTCTCCTGCCTCAGCCTCCCGAGTAGCTGGGACTACAGGCGCCCGCCACCACGTCCGGCTAGGTTTTTGTATTTTTTTAGTAGAGACAGGGTTTCACCTTGTTAGCCAGGATGGTCTTGATCTCCTGACCTCGTGATCTGCCTGTCTCGGCCTCCCAAAGTGCTGGGATTACAGGCTTGAGCCAGCGTGCCCGGCCTATTTCAATACATTTTGTAGTTCTAGGATAGAAGAATTATATACCTCTTCTGTTCAACTTTTCCCTGTGTCATTCATATAAGTGTGATGCAAATGTTATAATCATTTAAATTTTATGCTCTATTGGTTTTTGATACATAGAAATCTAATTGACTTTTATACATGGACATAGTGTCAAGTGACTGTGCTAAATTCACTTGTTTATTCTTATAATTCGTTTTTGATATTTTAGGTAAATCATATGTTATCTACGAATAATAAAAATGGAATCATTCCTTCTCAAAAATAAAAAATAAAAAGAAGAAGAGGCTGGGTCCCTGTCCTCTCAACTTCTTACCATGTCACAGAGGAAAAGGCACTGAGGCCCAAGGATAAGACTGGGGAAATAAAATCTCACGTCAGCAGCATGGCTCCAAGAGTGCATTTGCCCTCTTCTCTGCAGGTCTGCCCAGGCCAAGTCATGGCTCCCGGGGGCCATGACCTTCCTCCTTCCCAGATGCTGGGGAGGAGGAAAGGCTTCCACTCCCGAGGCTCTTGCTCCCAGGAATGAGTGCTTGTGCTTCAACCCTACTTGATCTGCTGGGGCTCTCCCACTTTGCAGGACTGTTGGTCCTAGTTGACCAAGCACTCTGTCCTTTTATGACCCCTCCCTTGGCATCCACGTAGACCACCTCCAGATCCTGCCATGCTATGGGACAAGATCTGGTGGCAGGCCCCTTTCCTGTTGAGAGGTGCAGGCATTACTACCCAATGGTTGTGCAGACCGAGGGGTTGGAGAGAATGGGGAGGGTTGAGGATAGGGCATAGCTTCCAAACATTTTTTAGAGGAAGGAGGCCAAGAGGAATTCCCTGGGGCATGCAGCACCACAGACTGGTGCCAACTACTCAACCCTACTCCGTTCTTCTCCAGCACACCCTTCCTGCCTTGCTTCAGAGAGCTCATCCTATAGTCTTTGCTAAGTGCTGACTGTGTATTCAGCTGAATGATGCAGGTTCAGTATACATCCTAGTTCCTAGGTTCAAGAAGTAGGTTAAAAACAAGATCCACCCACAAACAAGTCCATGCAGCATACATCTATACACAGGCACTATGGTAAGCAAGTGCTGGATTGTATGACGCAGGCCAAGTTCACAGAAAGGATTGATGGAGGTGAGTGGGAAAGCTTCCTTGAAGACCTTTGGAGGGTCTAACAGGACTAAGATTGAGAATGGCACAAGATAAGAGGTCATTCTTGGAAGGGGGACCTACATGAGTGAAGGTGAGGACAGAGGCTAAGCTGGACTTCGTGAAGGCCTGGCACGGTGGCCCCAGGGCTGGGTGTGCTGAGACCACCAGAGGTGCTGGGTGCAGCCTTCCTGCTCTGGTTGACTCAGTCTTGCAGCCCCGTTTCCCTGACAATATGGTAAATACAGAGCCTATAAATCCATCTGCAAACATCCACTCTTCCGGTGCCTTCTCCCTTCCAAGCCAACAAGCCCAAAGCCATCCCATGGAACGTGAGCCTGGGAGTGCCAAGCACTATGGAGCTGGCTGCAGGCACGAGGACAGGCTTCCGGACCGAAGCTGGCTCCTTCTCAGGAGCACCTCCCTCCAGAGCGCCCAGGCCTGTCTCAGTCTAACCAGGCTGCAAGTGAGGGACAGACAGATGCTCCAGCAGCCACTAGCAGCGGAAAAACATAGACCACAAAAAAACGCTCCATCTTTGCAAGGAGGGGACCTCCCCATTAGGGGAAATATGGGGGCCATCCATTATGGGAGGTGCCTACTAAAGATGCTGATCCCCAGTGTGTCAAGAAGAAGCTGTCAAAGCGGGAAAGACAGCCTGCAAGCCCTGTTCCTCTCTGAGCCTCTGATTCCTCATCTGTGAAATGGGAGACATTCTCCTTGTCCTGATCTCTGCATAGAAGCTGAATGGAATGGAAACGAACTGCAAGAATAATCTTGGCCTGAGCAAGACCTCTGCTTCTCTTCCCAACAAGAGTCAGTCTTTCTGGAGAGGGGGACCCTTGGAGAGGGTTCAGTCCTTGGTAATCAAAGTGCAGTCTTGGACCAGAAGCATAAGCATCCCCTGGAAGCTTGTCAGAACTGCTGATTCTCGGGTCCTACAGTAGAACTTCTGAATTGGAATTTGTATTTTAACAAGATCCTCAAGTGATCCATGGGCACAGTAAAGTGTGAGAAGTATTGTTCTAGTCCATGGAATGTAACCCCTTCATGTTACTAGTGAAGAAGCTGAGACCCAGTAGAAATAAGTCACTTACAGGAGGCCACACAGTAAATAAGTGGTAGACATGGGCTCAACTAGCAGTGCAGTGCAAAGGAAGAATCACAGGCCCTGAAATCAGAGCTACTTAGGTTCAAATCCTGCCTCTGTCATAATATACTCTGTGGCCTGGGAAGAAAGCTAACTAATTTCTCTGAACTTTGGTTTTGCCACCTGTAAAGTGGGTATAATAACAGCTATCTTTTAGGATTATGATGAGGATTAAAATGAGATTATGCATCAGACACCTTACACTGCATGCATCTCATGTTTGGTGTTTACAAGCTTTGCCTTCAGCTGCACCCCACAACCTCTAAACTCCATACCCCATGATTATTGGGCCCAAGAATCTGTGAAGAGACTGCTTTTCTGCCTCCAACAATGCAGAATTCTGAAGAGTCCCCAGTCCAATCCTCTAGCAAAAAGTCAATCTGCAAACATCATCAGTTAGTGCAGTGCCTTAGCGTACCAGTACATAGCCCATGCTCAGTAAGGTTGATGAATGCAGGACTGAAGGGTCCCTCAGGCCCTCACTCTGAGCTCGTTCAGGCTCACATCCCTCATTTTCACATGTCTGGATTCTGGTCATCCTTCAAGGCCCAACCCAAACATCACGTCCTCTGAAAGTTCATGACTAGATCCCTGTTGGAACTGATCTCCCAGGTAAAACCCTAACAGCTTTAACATAACTTACAAGGCTATCTACCTCTCAGCCTTGCATTTTGACCCTAGATGAGACAATTTGCAGGTCTCTGGGCACAGATGCCTCTTCCCTCAAGGTCTTTGCACATGCTGTTCCCTTTATCTGAAATACTCTTCTTGTAAAGCCCCCTCAATCTAATTCTTACCCAGCCTTTATGTCTCAGCCTAGAGACATAAATTAGGCTGGAATTTATGTAAATTTAGACACACATTTTTCCTGCAGAACCAGGACTAGGATGAGGAAGCAACGCACGTGGAGCACAGAATTTACAGAGGTCCTGAGTCTCATGTGCCAACCCTGCACTTGTATGACTTGGAGAAAGAGAGCCTCCTTAAATTTTGAGTAATAGGTGCCTCCTTTGCCTCTCCCTGGTCCTCTGGATGCCTCCTTGAATCCCCTGCTATTTCAGAGTCCCTGCTCTGTGCCATCCCCTGGTCATATTCTTTACTTAAGAGGACTGTGATTGCCTGGGTGTTTATCAGTCCCCTCTCTGAAGTGTTAAGCTCCAGAGCCAGAATACTTCTGCCTTGCTCCCCATTTCGCTCCCAGAGCCTGGCAGAGGGCAGACATTGAATCAGCACTTGCTGGATGTTCACAAAAGTATGATCTCCCTCTTCCTGTGCTCTCAAATCCCACTGAAGGACCCAGTGTCCTAGCATCTATCAGTCTCTGCCTTCTGCTCCACAGAACTGCCCTCATCTGGCTGGACTGCACTCCCAGGGGCCGGCCTTCGCTTTGCATGCTCAGAACCCAGCTGGGGACCTGGCGGAGAGTGGGTGCTCCTGTGCATTTGATGGGCAGGGTTAGCCCTGGAGGAATGCTGTAATGATGGGCAATGCACACTGCTTGGACTAAACCCGGTGTGGACAACTCCAGCAACATCCTCATCTCCCTCCTCACCTCCAGGCTCTCCCTGTCTAGCTCCTCTTTAGCCAAATGGGCCTGTCAGAAACATCTGTCTCTAGTTCCATGTCCTGAGCCAAATGCCCTTTCCCAGCCCTCCACTGCCCTGCTCTGCTATAAAAAGAGGTGGTTATTGTGCACACCTGGCTCCCTACTTCTCCCACTTCCCTGCTCCACATATATCCCAATTCTACCGTGATACACTGTGAGACCAACTCTCCCTTGTCTTCAGTTCCCCAGGACCCAGCCAGGGAGGTGCCCAGTTCTCGAGTGGAGGCTGGGCTAAACAGCACACCCTTCCCCACCTCCCTGCCAAAAGGCCGATCCTGAGCCACGGTCAGCCAAGGTTTAGGGTCCAATTTCCTGGATGCCTTTCAGTGTCTGATAGGAGATGCCAGAGAAGAGAAAGACCAGGAGGCCAGGTGATTTATGAGGGAAGTTGTGGCTTTAAGCTTTAGCTCCAGAGATTAAGGCAGGTGAAAGCAGAGTGCACAGCCTCTTCCTGAGGGGTGTTGGGGTTTCTCTGGGCATCTGTATCTGGATCCCTGTGGACAGCACTGAGCTCTTGGCTGACTCCAGCTACTCCTCAGCGCCACATCCTGGAGCAGAACAAGGCCCGTGGTGGCTTAGGAAGCGAGAAGAGAGGAGTTACGAGTCAGCAATAGTAAACGAGGACTGCTCTGCCTGCCCTTCTCCCCGCCACTGCCGTGCAGAGGCTCCAAAGGACAGCAGGAGCCTCAGAACTGGCTGTGTGTCAGGAGACACACACATACCTTGGCTTACACTTGGCAACAAACAGGTGGAGACTAATTTTGCCTTCATCTTCTGGTCTCCTCTCCAAGGATCCCTCATCCTGAGAAAGAACATCTCAAGCCTGTGAGTCACACAAGTCCTCTTTCCCTCCCAGTGGCCTTCATCTCTAGGGCTCTCTGTGGTGAGAATATGCTCATGTCCCTCACTTTACAGACAGGCAGACTGAAGCCCAGAAAGGAAAAATGACTGACCCAGCGTCTCACCAGCAGCTTATGAGCAGAGCTGGGACCCGACCCCACAGCTGTTGATTCTCCCCTGGTGCTCCCAAAGACCACCTCTTCTTGATGGGAGCAATGTAAAGACCGTGGCCACCTTCAATCTGCGACATTGATGTTTCAGAATGTGGGCATCTGCTTACTTTATATATCCTGTGTCATTCACCGGAATATGGGCTCTGTGAGGGCTGAGACCTTTTCTGTATTATCTACTGCTCTATCCCCAGCATCTAAAACAGTTCCCGGCCCATAGAAGAGATCAGAACAAATGGGTGAAGGAATAAATGAATGAGCTAATGAATGAACGGTTATGTGTAGAATAAGCCATTTGTCTTGTACAGGCTTTAGGATTCCTTCTTTTTTAAAAAGGGGAGTTGATTATTCTTGCTTCAGCTTTGGAGTCCTAGATTGTTCTGGAGTCCTAGATTGTTCTAGAGCAGGAAGAACTTTAGAGAGCCTTTAACGCAGCCCCATGAAAGTACAGCCAGATCTTTCTCTTTTCCCCACCTTATGTTTTCTCCATCTGGACAGGTGTGCTGAGAAGACCTTTGGCAGGGGGTCTATGTCCTCACTTCTCAGATCTTGGTGGGTTCTGTGACTACTTTGACTAAGACATCAGGCAGAAGTGATGCTGTGCCTGTTTTCTGGCCCAGGACTCAATAACACTGGCTGTTCCCACTTCCTGTCTCCTGGCATACATGCATGGGTTCCTGAGATGCCACGTGAGAAGTCCAACTATGCTTCTGGAGACACCACATGGGGAGGGCAAGTATCGCAGCTGGCATCTCCCAGCTACACCTGCCTTCCAGAGGGAAGCCTCTAGAAGTCATCACACCAGCCCAGCTGCCTGCCTAATACCCAAGTGAACTCTCAGGATGCTACATACAACAGAATGGCCCAGTTGCTCCCTGCCCAAGTCCTGATCCCATGGAACAGGAGCACAATAAAAGTACTGTGAAGTCACTAAGTCTATGGTGGTTTGTCACGTGGCAATAGATAACCCCAACATCCAAGTAGTGACAAGTGCTGTGAGGGAAATAAAGCAGAGGAAAGGGACAAAGGGTAACTGGACTGTACCTCTCTGAGAATGTCTCTCTGAGAATATGATATTTGATTAGAGGACTTAACGGAGAGTTTTAGGCCTGAATCATTCATTGAGATGAAGTCTTGGGGAGGAGGAGTTTGGGAGGTGCAGGAAGAGTACCTGAAATCAACAGTTCTTTTATGAACACGTTAAATTTAAGATGCCTGGTGCACATCCAAGAAGAGTTGCAGAGTGAACACTTGGAGACTAGTCTAGAGCTTTGGGATAGAGACTGCTCCAATTTTAAGACTTCTACATGCGTCCATGATGTAAACGATGGCATCAGTGGAGTGCCAATATGGATTCAAGGCCATGAAGCTGGGTGGGATTCTCTGGAGTATAGCTACAGAAGGCGCACCAAGGAGAGGGCCAAATGGCTGACCAATGGATTGAACAAAAGTGGTGGCAAAGCAGAAGTGAGGATGAAATAGTGACAAAGATTGAGTTGAGAAGACAATGGAAGGCAGTGAAGACAGTCAGTGGAGGAGCTGAGTTATAATGGGCAGCTGAGAAATAAGGCAGGAGCTGAGGAGGGATGTGGAGTCAAGGGAGTTGTTTCTAGATGGGAGATCCTATAGCATGTGTGTCCCCTGAGTGATCAGGAGTGAGAAATTGATGCAGGGAAGAGAAGTGATAAGCACAGGAGCAAAAATTCATGCAACAGGAGAAGGAACTTGTGATTCAGGAAGCAAGTGAACAAGCAGGTGTAATTTATCCACAAGAACAGCCATAACATGGCAGAGCCTTGGGTTCTCAAAGAGGAGAAACCACAGGTGACGGTCCTAGCCCCGCTATTCAATGGCTGGTTGACTCTGCGCAAGTCATGCTTCCTCATCTGAACATGGGGATTAATGATCCCTATCTCACAGGGCTGTCAGAAGGATCATACATACTGATAGTTGTCAAGTGACTAGTTCAAAGAACGGGTGGCTCTTGCAGCAGTTGATACTGGGGTTCTTGGTCCCAGAACATGGGCTTGGGTCATGTGATCTGCTTTGTCATGCAGCAAACCTCTTTGAGTCTGAGCTTTATAGTTCACCACCAGCACAGGGCAAAGGACATGAGTGGCAATGAGCAGACCAGGAGTTGAACTCAGTCTCCCACCTCCTTGGCATTCAGAGCCCTCCTTGAGCCCCCCATCTCCTGTCACTCTTTTTTTTTTTTTTTTCCTTTTTTTTCTTTAAGATGGAGTCTTGCTCTGTCGCCCAGGCTGCAGTGCAGTGGCGTAATGTTGGCTCACTGCAAGCTCCGCCTCCTGGGTTCACGCCATTCTCCTGCCTCAGCCTCCCGAGTAGCTGGGACTACAGGCACCTGCCACCACGCCCGGCTAATTTTTTTTTTTTTTTTTGTATTTTTTTAGTAGAGACGGGGTTTCACCTTATTAGCCAGGATGATCTCCATCTCCTGACCTTGTGATCCGCCCACCTCAGCCTCCCAAAGTGTTGGGATTACAGGTGTGAGCCACCGCACCCGGCCTCTCCTGTCATTCTTTAACTTCACTTTGTGCTTTGGCAGCAATGAGTTCCTGATAGTCTCACATATAAGACTATGAAACAAACACACTGCTGTTACTCAGCTTTATATCTTTGGAAATGCTCTCCTCTCTGCTGTGTTACCTAGAATGTCATTCTCCACTTTGATGTATATAAATAGCAGCTAAGACATTCCCTTCCGGAGAACCTTCTCTGACTCTCTCGAGTCCTGTGTAGGTGCCCTTCCACTGGGGCTAGCCTCTTGCACATACTGCTTTGTTGGTACACTGTGTGCCCCTGGAGAGACAGAACAGAGCTCCAATCATCTTTGTAACTCCAGGGCTTGACCCAGTGAGTATCTGCTGAACCAAACTTTTCCCAGATAGCAAATCAATCAGAGGGATAGATAGCACTGTCCAATAGAACTTTATGCAACAACAGAAACGTTCTGTGTCTGTGCTTTCCAATACAGTGATCACTCAACACAAGTGTGTGGTTATTGAGCCCTTGATGTGTGCTGGTGCAACTGAGAAACTGAATTTTTAATTTAATTTAATTTAGGTTTAAGTAGTCACAGACGGCTGAGGATCATTATATTGGACAACACAAGTTAGAGGGCAGAAAGAAGGGGTTGGGGAAAAGCTGATGTTATTAAACACTTAGTATGTGCTAGGCTTTTGACACTCTTTAATATGTTAATCTTCACAATAATTCTGTGAGATGGCAAGCACTATTTTCCCATTTTAGACAAGAAAGTTGAACCTCAAAGAAAGGCAGTGACTTGCTGTGAGCCCTCAGCTTGGAGACTGCACAGCAGGTCCCTGATTCCCCAGTCTCTGGTTCATCCCACCACACTAGGCTGACCCCACACCTATGCAGGGTCTGGCCCTGGAGGTGCTTTGTGAAGGAGTTCTCCCCATTCCCACGACCCCTCCCACAGTCCCTGCAGGCACACAGGTCAGGCCCACAGCCCTGTCCTAGCTGGCAAGGCGCATTCTTCTGGCAGTGCTGCTGTATCACTCGCAGACGTCTGGGGGCAGAGGCTGAGTGTGGTGAGGCAGGAGGCCTTGCCTGCCAGCGGGAGCGGCAGGCGGGGCACAGAGCCTGCTAGCATTCTGCTCCTTGGATCTCCCCTCGCGTGAGCAGCTTTGGGGAGTTCTCTTGGTGCTGTTGTAATTTATTGTTTCTGCTCTAATGATTGCTCCGTGTCTGATTATAAATGCCTTCTGGCTGGGGGCCCAGACTCTGAAAATTCCCATGATCTGCTTCCAAAGCTGACGGAGCCACAAATGGGACTGATGTCTCTGTTTCGTCATCGGCCACATTTACAAGGGAGGAAGATCCAAGGCCAGACACAGGGTTCAGAGTGGGAATGTAACAGGAGGCATCTGACCTGGAATTCCCATTAGAGCCCCAACAGGGCATCTCCTGGGTCCTGGAGAACCTTCAAGGTGGCACTCAAAAGAGCCTGCTCCCTTCCTCTCAAACTGCAAGGCAGAGTCCGAGTTGGAAGCAGCGGGTGATACAGTCACAGTGAAAGGGACTTCCGAAAAATATTGTCCAACCCTGCTAATGCCCTCTCTTTATCCACCTGGAAAATTCCTACTCATGCCGCAGGAGGCAGCTTTGGTGTCCCACAAGAAGCCTGCTCCGACACCCGCAGCCACCCACCCGCAGGTAGGCAAGTAATCTCTGCTCCCTGTAAATCTCTTCTAGCATGGCACACCATAATCATAATTACACCTACTATTTATTGAGGGTCTCTTTGCAAGGCACCATGTACCTTATCTATTTTTCACCTCATCCCTGGGAGAAAGGCACTACCTTATCCACATTTGACAGACTAGGGAACAAAAGCTCAGAGAGGTTAAGGGAGTTGCTTAAGGTCAAACAACTGACAAATAATGGAGCTGGACTTAAATTCAGAAGATTCCAACTCAAAATTTAAGACTTATACCATGTGTGTTCACACCTGTCGTCACTGTATTGCAACAGGCTGTTTTGTCTCTTGCTTCACTAAAATAGAGCTTATGGGGACATATCTGATCTCAATAAGATGGGTGCTCAGGAAATGACCACTGAGCAAATTTCACATAAAGGAAGTCCTAGTGCACTAAGTAGGTAATAAAATTAGGGCAGTCACTTATTACTGCCCTACTGCAAGATATTTAAGTGGACTCAAAAAAGCAGTGGGCAAAGGCTTGAATGAGCAAGTAAGATAGGACTGCAGGAAAAAATGCTATATCTCAACTGGGACTGAAAGTCCTGAATTTTCTAGGTTAGTACTAATTTTAAATACTATAACTTGCCAGTTCCTTATGTCACCAGAATGACCTAGAAACCCCAATATATAGATATCTAAACTGTATGTCTTATATGATATTTCATGCCCAGAAGAGGCATCCCAAAGATCTCACTCTCTTGTAATTTAGGATTCAGGAAATAAAGACACAGGAAAAAAAGAGCATCAACTTTAGAGGCAGCCAGACCCATGCTCAATTCCAGTTGTTCTGCTCATTAGTTGTGCAATCTTGGACAAACTGTTTCCCTTCCCTGAGACTCAAATGTAAAAATAGAGCTAAGAGCTGCTGCCTTGCAGGGCTGTTAAGAGTAGTAAACAGAAGAACATATGGGAAAGCACCCAGAACGGCACCTGGCACACAGGAGGGCCTCAGGAACTATGAGGTCTCTCCTCTCTCTCAGATGAGGTCAGGCAAGAAAGCCATTAGCAATGGACTCAGCTGAATGCAGAGGGTGTGATGTGCTGGTGGACGACTGATCAAAGGGAAAAGATTGGCTTGCTTGGGGCTGAGGTCATGAATTGGCTTCTTCGTCATTTATAGACTCACAATGAGTGTGGATGAAATAACAGACCACCCTAAGAGCAGCCCTACATTAGGGCAGATGGAAAGAGATGGGTAAAATCTTGCCCCACTCCCAACTAGAAGCTCACAGTGTGCTGGAGCAGAAAAACAACAGGAAAGGTGAGCAGGTATGAGGGCAAAGGGCAGACAGACCATGAGGAGCTCTACCAGGCCTAGAGATGTCAGGGGAGGCTTGTGGAAGAGCTGAGTCTTAAGGAAGAGATAGAACTTCTAGGAAAGCGTATCTTCAGTTACAAAGGGGTGCCATACAGACAAAGGATAAGGCATAAAAAGGATAATAAATTTTAAAAATTAGTTTGACATTATATTTTGGATTTTGGAGGAAGCTTTAAAAATCTATTGCACTCTCCTTGTTGTCAAAGGTGTTCTCTGCTTATGAGTTGCGTGATCTTGGCCAAGTTAATTATGCAATGCTTCAATTTTCTCATCTGTAGAATAAGTATGATAACAGTACCTGCCATATTGGAATGTTCTATGGAATAAGTATGTGGAAACCATTTACAACACATTGATCAATAAATAAGGATCATCATCATCACCACCACCACCATCACCATCACTACCACCACCATCACCATCACTACCACCACCATCATGATCATCACCATCACCACCACCACCATCATGATCATCACCATCACCACCACCACCATCATGATCATCACCATCACCACCACCACCATCATCACCATCACCACCACTATCATGATCATCACCATCACCATCACCATCATGATCATCACCATCACCACCACCATCATGATCACCATCATCACCACCACCATCACGATCATCACCATCACCACCACCACCATCATGATCATTACCATCACCACCATCATGATCATCACCATCACTACCACCACCATCATGATCATCACCATCACCACCACCACCATCATGATCATCACCATCACCACCACCACCATCATGATCATCACCATCACCACCACCACCATCATCACCATCACCACCACTATCATGATCATCACCATCACCATCACCATCATGATCATCACCATCACCACCACCATCATGATCACCATCATCACCACCACCATCACGATCATCACCATCACCACCACCACCATCATGATCATTACCATCACCACCATCATGATCATCACCATCACTACCACCACCATCATGATCACCATCATCATCACCACGAACATCACCATCATTATCACCACCACCTTCATGATCATCACTGTCATCATCATCACCACCACCATCATGATCATCATCATCACCATGATCACCATCATAATCATCACCATCATCACTACTACCATCATGATCATCACCATCATCATCACTACTATCATTACCATCATCACCACCACCATCATTATCATCACCATCATCAACACTATCATTGCCATCATCACCATCATCATCATTACAAATGAGAAAACTGAGGCCCAGAAAATGGAAGAGGTTTGTTCAGGGTGACTTGGAAAGTCAGAGGCAGGCCCCAAAACTTTTACTTTTCTAATATTCACAGAATTTTTAGGAAAAAAATAAACAACAAGCTTCTTGTCACAGGTAGGAGACCCAAGATCCTTGATAAAGGAGTAAGGTTCATGGAGATGGGGCCACCCAATGTTTAGATGAAGGTACTGTCTCTTAAGGCCAATCATTCTGCCTCCTGCCCTATGGATGCAAACTGTCCTTCAGCTCACACCACCTGCAGCCAAGGACAGAGGGGAACATTTCAACCCCAATACCCAGGGAGAGGAATCAAATGCTCCATGACTCAGTGAAGGGTTGAAGCAGGGTCAGTGCACACATCTGTCATGACTTCCTTGTTCCAAGAGGAAACGGGAAAAACTCCTAGTTCCCCACCTCAATCCCACAGTGGTCTCCAACAATATTATCATTCTCCAGTTCTACTACTCATGATATATTTTGCCAGCCGCAAATGGGGCCTAAATTACATATTGTAGCCACCAAACTTCCGGCACAGGCCCACAGAACAAGGCCTGAGGGAAATTAGATGAGGCCAAAGGGAACTCAGGCCTGGAAGAGACTAGAAAACAGAAAGGGATGTACAGTCCATTAGCAGGACCCTTCTCTCTTTTCAGTATTATATAGTTGAGCGGGGTTCAAGGCTGCAGGCACACAGAGGACACAGAAGGTGAAGGAGAGGAGAACAGAGAGGCCAAGCAAGAGTAAACTCAGGATTAAAGAGTCAAACCGCCACTGGTTATTTTAGTCCCAGCTCTATCTGTCTCTGGAGTGTGGCCATCTACAAACCTTTTCATCTGTCCATCTGTTTTTCTGAAAACTATGGTCCCTTCTATCTCAAATCCTGGACTAAACATAGTGGTGGATGGGGAGGTAGGGAGCAGTGGTAGAAGGCATCTGCTCTAATCTATCTTATTTTTGGAAGCACCAGACACTGGGAAAATGCATTTCTCTCCTCTGCTTTGAGAATAGTGTATATTCCATGACTTTAGCTTACTAACAGCTGGAGGGATCCCAGAGGAATTCTTCTCTCTGGGATTGAGATTGGGAAATGGAGAAGAGGGATCTCCCACTTTCCTTTCACCGGAATCATGTGTCCCTGTCTAAAATGATGGTGTTGGACTGGATTCAGTTCAACTCCAGCAGGAAGTACACAACATTTGAGACCTGTGGGGTGAAGACAGTGCTTCTCTCCACTGGAGAGAAGATCCTGGCTGAGCACTAGAGGACTCATTTCTTCTGGAGGCAGGGATTTGAGATAGTTTATTGGCAGGAGGAGGATAAGAGGTTGACTTTAATGGGTTCCGAATCCCACAGACAGAAAAATAAGAGTGTGTGCATGAGACAGAGAGACAGAGACAGAGACGGAGAGGGACAGACAGACACAGGGTGTGAATTAGGAGGAATAAACAGCATAGGGAAAGATGAGTGGCATGCAGGAAAGAGCTTTCCAGCCTTAGGTGCCTGGGGTAATGGTGCTGAGGAAGAGAATGAGGATCACGGAGATCACATGGTGAAGAGCCTTGAATTCCTAATGCCCCCCCCCCGCCACCGCCCAAGGATTCTGTAATTATCATTAATTAATAAGTTCCACTTTTGATAAGGTATGCAGGCAGAAGATGGGATTGAAAGCGCAGGCAGAGAGTTTTGAAAGTTTTTGAGGTCAAAATCCAATAAAAGCCAACATGACAATGAAGAGAAGACATTCAATGAGCAGGCTGGTGCACACAGACCAGGATACCAGGACAGATGTTGTGATTTAACTTAGAGAAGTTCTACTTTTAAATTTTATCATAAAATGGTAAGAAGATTTTAAATGATAGTAGTAGTAACACTAAGAATAAAACAAGGAAGCAGTGAAGAACGCTGATGAGAGCCTACAGTTCCGTAGGATTGTCATTTGCCAGGTGCCATGTTCTCTGTTCTGCCTGAGTTCTCTTTTAGTCCTCTCAACAGCCCTATGAGACAGGGGCACTGTAATCCCCTGCAGAGAAAAAGTTACAGGAGCTTGGAGAAGTGGAGTTACTTGTCCTAATTCACCCCGCTCATGAGAAGCTGGGCTGGGAGTCTAACCCTGATATTAACCGCAAGACTATTTCAGTGTCACTGTTACAGACAGGAAAACTGAAGCCTCCAGAGGACAAGAGACTCACTCAAGGTCACACAAGGAGTCTTCCTTTCCAAGCCCTTCATTCAAACATCAACTCAGAGCTTCCTAGGAACCAGGCTCCATCTCGCTTAGGCCTCTGGTAACTTCTGGACTATTCCATAGCCTCCTTACCGGCCCTCCTGCCTCTGGCCTCTCCTTTCTAGTCCACCTGCCTCCCACACTGAACCCAGACTGATCCCTCTGAGATCTAAGCAAACCTTGCCGAGCTCCCAATGCCCCAGGAAATATTCTGTCATGAAAGGCCCTTCGCAGTCTGGCCCCAACCTAATTTCCCAGTCTTCTGTCCCCCACCATCCCTGATGCACCCTTTATCAAGCTTCTCCCTGGCCCTGATCACCATGCGGTTTCCCACAGGGACTCTGCTTACACCATCTGCTCCTCTGTTTACAGTGCCCTTAGACCCCTTCTCTGTCCTATCTGTAAACTCTGACTCTTCCAGATGCAGCCTTGGTGAACCTCCCCTGGCTTCCAGGTAGAATGGATAATGCTTCCACCACCCAGCACCCCGCAGAATTCTTATGCAGCAGGATCACTCTCCTTGCTTCACAGGTAGCTGAGTAGTTACCTGTCTCCACCATTAGACTGTGAGCATCTCAAAAACAAGTCACTGGGTCCGACGACGGCAATGATGGAATTTGTTGGGGTGTACTATGGACAGGGACTATTATTATCTAATACTTGAGAAAACTGAGGCACAGAGACAGAGGAATGGCCCAAGTCCACACGCTCTAGGAAGAATCAACCTGGAGCTGGTGCAGAAGTCACATCACATGCCTGCCTGCTGTGTCACTACTGCTTCCTGGAGAGCTCTGGATGTGGCAGATGTGACCACAGGTTCCCTCCCATGAACTGAAGATCAGTGGCCGCAGGGCCAGGACCCCACAGGCTTCCCAAGCCCCACTGCAGTGCTCTGTCCCCATCTGCCAGGTGGGCTTGCTAGACAGGATCTTGCCATCCAACCTCGACCTGAGTTATCTCCTAAAGTCCAATAAAACCCAGGGACAGAGGCAGGATGCAGGAATAAAAATAAGCTTCAGCCAGAGAGAAATAAAGGCAGCAGTGTGGGGGAATCTCAAGGGCATGGCAGTCCAGGAATCCGGAGGGGAAAATGCCCATAATGGCATATTTTCCAGCAGTGAAAAACATTAAGACCCACTTTAGAAATGCAGTTCTCACCACAGCTATTCCTGGACTCCAGCCCAGAAGAGCATGAATGACACTTTCCACCCACACTTACCCACTCCCGACTGACTGGCTGCCTCTGTCCCAAAACATCTTGTGCTTCTTCCGTGCAGCCTTCCCAGACTTACCCCTCCTCCCTTCTCTCTGTGGCCAGAGGTTGCCAGAGAAGAGCAGCACCTCTGAGACTCTCACCCTGGCCACTCCTCATCCTAACTCAGACCAAGGAGAGGAGAGGCGACCTATTGAAGGTCCCAGAACCTCAGGGGTAGAGCCAAGATGAACACCAAGTTCTTCAGAGTAGCAGTCCCCAAGCTTTCGTTAGCCACACTGTGTCTCATTACCCTCCCCCGCCACCAAACCCCATCCTGATAAGCACACATGTGCACGTACACACACCCATACACACATTGTGTACACATGAACGTATACACAAACACAATTATATGCACACACTCGTAGACATACATGTACACACATATACACATACTTGCACACAAAAACACATAGATGTGTGTCCACTTATATACACAAATGCACCTGGTTCAAGAAAAAGTGAACTACATTGAGAACTGGGAAACCTGACTTCCAATTTACCTGGACACTGCCTAGCTATGTGAACCTGGCTAAGTCATTTCACAGTTTCAGTTCTCCAGGTATAAACCAGGCTAGTAATCCCCCTTGCCTACCTCTCCAGGCTGTCGGTTACAAGGATGAAAGGAGAGGAGGTGTGAGAAGGTACTGATGAGCTATGCTCACTTGCCTCTGTCTCCTTGGAAGCTGATGGCTTGGCAGCTCTGAGGCCCAGCCACTTGGGTTTGAGTACCTTCTCTGCCACATAATATCTGTGTGACCCTGGGCAAGCAACTTCACCTCTCTGTGCTTTGGTTTCCTCATCTGCAAAAAAGGAATAATCACGGAACTTAGCCACCAGGTTTTAGTGTAAGGATTCAATGAATTAACACTTGTGAAGTTCTTGGAACAATGCCTGGGCATTATAAGTGTCCAATAAATGTTAGTCAACGGAATACCATTGTCAAATTAATACTTATTAGCTTAGCTTTGCCTGGTGCAACACAGGAGTTCAGTAAATGTTTGTCTAATGAATGACTAAACACTATTGGAAGAGGAGGGTGATGCAATCAGATTTACTCACACCTGGTACTGGGAGTAAATCTGACTGCATTACGGTCTCTCTGAATTAGGTTCTGCCTTCCTCTTCCTTCATTTGTTCTCAGACTCCCTGGTTCACCAGGGACACCAAGAGTCCCCAGTACCCCATTCAGGATGTCACATTCTCCACCTACGGGTGAGCAAAAGCCTCCTGCCCTCTTTGGAAAATAAGCATGGCAGTTCCTTGGCTCATCAGCCCAGAACACTTCAGCATTTAAGAGCAGAGCAGGGCCAGAGCTGGGAGCAGTTGGGATAGGGTGAAGGGACCGATCGGGGCAGGCATTGGCTCCATAGCTGTGGTGTTTATATATTTAGTGTCCTGCTCCAGCAATCAGCAAGCACTACTCCAGACCAAGTAGAGTTCAGGTGCTCTGCTGTTCCTCTGCAAGACTCAAAGGAGCTGTGGCTGCTGCTATGATGACACTCTCAGGACATCCCTCACCACCCACCTACTGCCCTCCTGATCAGAAGAAATCTCCCAGATCCCAGGCTTGGATCAAAATAATGATGACCAGCGCAACAACAATAATTTTAATGATAATAATTTTTGCATATTTACCAGGTTGCAGGCAGGCATTACCTTAAACTCTTCATGCATATTAATTTATTTGATGCTTATAACAACCTAGGAGGCAGATACTATTATTACACTTATTTTACAGTTGAAGTAATGGAAGCAGAGGAGGCTAAGGAACTTGCTCTACACAGGAAGACTGGTAGGGGCCCGAGATGGGATCTGAAAGAGGCTGGCAATGTGAGAGCTCATGCTTCTTACTTGCTATACCCAAGCATTCACTGATTCATCATTTCTAAGTATTTTAGAGTTGTTACTGGATTTTTCTTTTCTTTTTTGGAAGCCTAAATCCAAAGGTACTTGACTCCAAAAGAAGAGCACAGGCTTTGAAGTCAGAGAACAGTGGGTTCAAAGTCTAATCATTTGGTTATTCTGAGCCTTTGGAAGAGTTTCTTCCTCTCTCTGGGCCTTGGTTCTCCAATTTCAAAAAATGGGGATAACATTGGTTACTCCAGAACTGGGTTCTGAAGATTCAACGAAGACACACACACTCAATCCCCACTCAAAGACATGGCACACAACTAGTGTACAATCCATGTTAGGGTCCTCCCACTTTGGGCACGAAATTTCACATGTGTGTGAAAGATGCCAATGTTCCCCCACAGGTAAACTGTAAAATGTAATTAATATCAAGCTATAAAGTGATTATTGAGCTTCTACTTCCCATTACTACAAGTCAGTATTGTGCACTTTCAGCCTTCATGGAGAAAGGAGGTTGAAAAAAGCACAAATAATCTCAAAAAACAAATGCAAGTTCATTTCATTGGTTCTACACCCTAATGCAGGACCTTAGTTCTACAAAGATCACAGAAATCAGAGTCCAATTCTTCATTACAGATGGGGAAACTGAGGTCCATAGAAGGACAGGGTCATATATTCAGCTACTGGAAGAGACACCCCCATTCATGCTAGAACTTATTCTCTTGACTCCAGACTGGTGTGCTGGCACCACAAGAGGCATGCACATTTGCAACCTCTGTCTCAAAAAAGCAAAACAAAAACACAATGTAGAAAATTTCACTGTCTCTCTCTTTTCCAACTATACGTGAGATGCATCCAGAAAATACACATACACACACAGAACACAATGGAAAGAAACATCAGCTACAATTTATGAGATATGCCATCAAACAGAATTTACTAGAACTCAACCATGAGCATTTACCACACACCTACTGCCTGCCAAGCCCTATGCTTGTTGCTTTACACACATTATGTCTTCTAATCAATGCTGACAATAGTCATATGAGATTCAGCCAGACACTCAACTAATCATTTCTGCAACCTAATATATGCTATGCACTGTCATGAGCAATAACCAGGGCCAGGGGCCATCGAGGGAGGCTTCCCAGACCTGAGGCTTGGCAAAGCCTTAAAGGAGGAAGCTACCTGGGGAATAAAGGATGATGCTGCAGGACATGGGAGTGCATGAGCCCAGGAATGGAGGGGCTACAGGACATGAAATCTCAGGGGTGTGGAGAGAGGGGGTAGGGGGAATGGTAGAAGAGTTGGATCCAGCTAGGTCCTATGAAAAGAGAGCAATCTTGGCACTGAGCTGTGAATGGTGGGAATTCTGGATGGTGGTTCTTAAGAAATATTTGTTGAATGAATAAATAAATGTATGGATTCAGAACCAGTGGAGAATGAAGTAAAGAAAAGAAATAACCACTGGGAAGTGTCTCAGGGAACAGAAGCCAAGACAGAGTCAGAGATGCAAGCAATTCACTGGGAGTAATGCTTATGAAAGGCAAAGGACAGAAGAAGCACAAGTAGGCAAGCAAAAAGTTGACTGTAGTGCAGGCCAGACATGGTGAAAAGAGCAGGTGGAGGAAGGAAGAAGGACCAGGTAGGAAGTGCTGCAGACTGAAGCCCCTCTACACATGTCTCAGCCTGCCCAACAAGAAGCTCCAGTGCCAAAATTGTCCATACAGGAGTTTGGGCAGAAATGGTCAGGCTTGACTGTTAGCTGGAAGTCTGCCACTTCTCTGTATTCCCTGGCAGCACTCTTCCCGAAGGCAGATGTGAGCAGCTCACGGACATGGCTACCACAGTAGAAGATGTGATAAGTAGGCTGATTCCAGAACACCAAGGAGGAAATAGCTAGCTCTGTCCTGGGCAAACTTCCCAGGAGGGAACATCTCAGAGTAGATTTGAAGGTTGAGAAGAAACACTCATTAGATAGAAAAAAGAGGGTTAGAATTCTTGGAGTAGAAAACGAACCCCCAAAGGCACTGATGTGGGGACAAGTCTGACATGTGCAGCAGGACAAGTAGTTCAGTGATTCTGGAGCTTAGGAAGGGCTGGGGAAGTTGGGGGTGGGTGGGGAACAGATCTCCAAGGGCTGTGTATGCCACGAGACTGGTTCAGACTTCACAGCTCAGGCAATGGGGAGCTCTGACGGAAGGAGTCATGTGTGCATTTCTGTTTTAGATCTCTGTAGCAGCACTTGGAGATAGGCGAAAGGGCAGGAAGGCAGGGAAGCAATGTTGCCATGTTCCAGGGAGACGATGAGCCCCCGGGTACATCTTGGATTGAACACGGATGTAGCCATAGCTCTGAAACTAGTCTGAGGGAGAGAGGCTTCAGGAAGGATTTTACCAGGTCCAACAAACATTTGCATGCTTTCTGCCTATGTTACAGACCTTGAAGCTTTACCAACCTGCTCTCAGAGCTTTCATGGTTTTCATTATTAAAAAATAATTTACATACAATAAATGTACCTTTTTTGGTGTATTGTTCTGTGAGTTTTGATGCACACGTACAGTCACGTAACCACCGAAACTGAGATATAAAACAATTCCAACACTCCAAAGAATTCGTGTCCCTCTGTAGTAAACCCTCCCTCCTCCCCAGCTCCTGACAATCACTGATGTTTTCTGTCTCTATAGTTTTTCCTTTTCCAGAATGTCATATAAATGAATCATTTTTGAGCCTGACTTCTTTTTATTCAGCATCATGCATCTGAGATTCATCAATGCTGGGCCTGTCTCAGTATGTTTTTCCTTTTCTTGCTGAGCAGTATTTCATTATTTGGATACACCACAGCGTGTTGTATCGTCTCCCCAGTTTAGGGATATTTGGGTTGTTTAAATTTGGGGTAGTTACAAAGAAAGCCACTATAAACATTTCTGTGTGAATAGAGGTTTTGATTTCACTTGGCTAAATACCTGCGAGTGGGATTTGTGGATGTAGTAAGTGTATGTTTAATGTTATAAAAACTGCAAAACTGGTTTCCAGAGTGGTTGTACCATTTTGCATTCCCAGCCACAATGTACAAGATTTGTAATAGCTCCTTAATCTCATCAACACTTGCTATTATCAGTTTTAACTGTAGCCACTGGAATAAGTGTGCTGTAGTACTCCACTGTACTTTTAATTTGCATTTTTCCAATGACTAAAAATGTTAAGCATCTTTTATTATGGTACTTATTTGTCATTCATGCATCTTCTTTTGAGAAGTGTTCAAATCTTTTGCTCATTTAAAAATTGTATTTATTTTCTTATCATTTAGTTTTGAGCATTCTTTATATATTCTAAAGACAAGTTCTTTATCAGATATGTAATTTGCTTTGTGTCTGACCTTAGGGGAAAGTATTTTATTTTCACCATTATATATGATATTGATTGTAGGTTTTTTGTAAATGTTTTTTATCAGATAAACAAAGTTCTCTTTCAGTCCTTCTTTACTGAGAGTTTTTATCATGAGCAATATTGAATTTTGTCAAAGGCCTTTTCTGCATCTAACGAGATGATCATATGGGTTTTTCTTCTTTAGTCTATTGATTTAGGAAATTACATTGATTGATTTTTGAACATTAAACCAGCCTTGTATTCCCAGGATAATTCCTGGGTCATAATATATTATCCTTTTTACATTTTTGCTGGATTTGAATGACTAATAATTTTGTTGAGAGTTTTTGCATCAATTTAATGACACAAGGGGTTTTGGTCTATAGTTCTCTTATAATTTCTTGTTCTTGTTTTGGTATCAGGATAGTTCTGGCCTTATAAAGTTGGGAAGTGAGTTGGGAAGTGTTCCCTCCTCTACCCTCTCACAATTTTGTCCTTTCACTATTCTTTGTAGTCTTTTCCATCTGTGTTACCAGTTTTGCTTATTCAGTTTACTTCAGAGACTAAATTGTGCTATACACAACAGCTCAAGGTGATGAAAAAAGACAAATAAAACTAGGTTTTTTTTTCCATATGGAGGTAAAGAGAAATAATAATAATAGGTACCTACCCTTTATTGAGCTACTGTTTTTTTCCACGCATTTTACTCATATGAACACCAAACCTTTGTTGCAACCCTGTTATGCCAGCTTTAAGGATTTTAAGGATGAGAAAGTTTAGGCTTAGAAGAGCTAAGTAGCCTGTCTAAAATCACATTACTCTCAAAGGCAAGAGTTGTGGTTTGAAGCCTGGTTCAAAGCTTATGTTCTTCCCACCTTATTTTGTCATCTCTACTAATGCTTATGAACACCTACTAAGTGCCAGCTATTTTAAATATTTTATTTCTTGTCACTGGTAATCACTGCAACTTTATGAGATTTGTGCTACTTCCCCCCACATTAACAGCAAGGAAATTAAGATACAGAAAGGCCAAGGGCCTCGCCCAAGGTTGGTCAATACTGTTAGACACCAAACACCCAGGAGTGATGGGGCAGGAAGTAATTCGCATAACGGCATCATTAACACATATAATATATAACTCATACAAAGCAGCTTTGCAGAGTGCCACAACTGAGGCATACACAGAGAGGTTGAAGGCAAGGGAGGGATTAATTATGACTTGGGCACTCCTAGAAAGTGTACAGGAAAGAAGGCAAGCAGCAAGACCAGAAGACACGGTTGGAAGAGTTGGGGCATCAACTGAGTTAAAAATCTTGGTAAATAGCAAAGGATGGACACAGCCCACAGAGTGAATAAAAGCCAAAACAGGGAGGTCATGCAGCTGGATTTCCCAGTGTCATGACGCTGATCCTGAGCAGAGCTGACATCCACTAACACAGGAGTAGCTCACATCTGCAGAGTACTTGCCTTCCAACACATTATCTCCTGCAGCTCACAGGGTGATTACCCGCACTTTTTAGGTGAGGAAACCGAGGCTCAGAGGGTAAAGCCCTTGCTGGTGACTATACACAACCTATCAGAAGCTCCAGGCCTAGACCTAATTCCTAGTCCAGTACTCCTTAGACAGAAAGTCAAGCAACAGAGCAGCTCAGGTGTCATGAATCTGAATGAAGCCAGACAAGTACCCCAAAAGGCTCTGGGACTTTTGGTGACATGGACTCTTAAATCTGTGGCAACAAAAATTCTGGAATTTGGGGGGCCATGGGCTTTGGAATTTTGAGGTCAAAAGATCTGAAATTCTGATGACACAGGCTGTAAAAACTTGGGGTCAAAGACTATGAAATAGTGCTAATAGGCTCTGGGACAGTGGGGATAGAGAGACGTGGGCATGTGGGCAAAGGTGCTGTTATCCTGAGGGCATATCCTGAGTGATGGCTTGCCAGGGACGTCCTTTAGGGGGAGCAGACAGATCAGCTAACGGCCAATAAGCAAAATGGCATTGCAAAGGGTAAAAGGGGTCTAGTCAAACATTAAACATCCCAATCAGGCCGGAACTGTCACCCCAGCCAACCCGCTGTGCTTAGAGCACCTGGTGGTAAACACGCCTATCTCAGGCTGTTAACTTTTTGCCCCTGGAGACAGGAGACAGGAGACAGGAGTTGAGGGTCGAGTACAGCCTTCAGATTTAAACCTCGAATGTCTAGACCTCCCTATCTCTTTCCAACCCTTGGATTTAAAAAATCAGACCATATTTTCATTTTCAAGAGAGTGAGGGAGAGGAAATGCAGCTTCAAGACCTCAACCCAAATTCTTTTCTTTGCACTTGGTTTACTGAGAAGAATACAAACTTCTTACCCCTCCATAAGCTTCTAAGACCATCCCAAGTGACAAATAATCTCTCTACTCCTCCTTCAAAATTTCAAGAGGTTTTCCTTCTACTTAGTTATTTACACTTGCCACTTCTCTGCATCTGAATCATCTCTTCTCTGTGGGCCCCACCGACCCTCCCGCCAAGCCTCCTCATCACCCCTCTCTCACTTTTAGTCCCCATCTTTCTGTCCCTACATTTCCAGCTCTCATGACTTTGCTAAGTGTTTTTTAAATTAAATCCTCATGACAAATCTATAAGACTAATACACTGACATTAACCGTATTTTAGAAGTAAGAAAGCCAAGGTTCAAGGGGGTTATGTGACTAACATAAGGGCACATAAGTTGTAAATGTCAGAGCTGAGTTGAAACAATAACTTTAATACTAATACTAATAATAGTAAAGTTGCTAATACATAGTAAGAGTAACTGCAGTTAATGCTACTATGATGCATGCTGTGGGCCAGACACTACTCTAAGTACTTTTAAAATATTAAAGCAATTTTTGAGGGTGGTATGATTATTATTATTCTCATTTTACAGATGAGGAAACCAAGGCCCAGAGAGCACTGTCCAAGGTCTCAAAGTTCTGTTTGACTCTGAAGCCTGTGAAGCCTGGTCACTTCCCTGCCCAACTCTATTGGCCTCTCCCAATCAGTCCATGCTATGATTGTATTTTCTTTTTTTTTCTTTTCTTTTTATTTGAGACAGAGTCTTGCTCTGTCACCCAGACTGGAGTGCAGTGGTGCAATCTTGGCTCACTGCAACCTCCGCCTCCTGGGTTCAAGCGATTCTCCTGCCTCAGCCTCCCAGGTAGCTGGGATTACAGGTGCATGCCACCATGGCTGGCTAGTATTTGTATTTTTAGTAGAGACAGGGTTTCACTATGTTGGCCAGGCTGGTCACGAACTCCCCACCTCAAATGATCCACCCGCCTCAGCCTCCCAAAGTGCTGGGATTACAGGCGTGAGCCACTGTGCCCAGCCTATGATTGTACTTTCTAGGGCATGATTCTTCAGATCTGTGTCCCCCCAGGCCCCAGAAACTTTCTAGAGAAAACTATATTTTTTCTGAGAAAAAGTCTCTGAAAATCAAGACACAACATTTCAGATTTCATTCATTTAAAAAATAAACACATTTACCAAGCTCCTAGGATGTGCCAGCCATGGAGACTGCATTCCAGTGGGAGAGACAAAAATATAAGAAGTAGGCAAATAAGTGCCAAGATTTCAGGAAGTGACAAATGGTGTAAAGAAAGGAGAGAGAGGTAAGGCGTTCAGGAGCATGGGCAGCAGGAAATCATGCAAATCTAATGGACCCTTCATCTGTCCAGGAGCAGCCACACACACACGTCGGAAGAATATAAAGGCCCAAGACAGAAATGAGTTTGATGAGCTGAAGAAACAGCAAAGTTAGAATGAGATCAGAATGGGAAAAGCCAAGGGAGACGATGAAGCTGGAGAGGCAGACAGAGAGCAGAGAAGGAGACAGGGGCCAGGGGATGGCTCTGGATCGCATTCCACATGTGAAGAATGGCTTCAGCCAAGTCACAAGGGGAGTGAGAAGAGATGGCTGCAGACAAGCAAATAGGGAATGCTGAGCTCACCAACGGAGGCTGCCTCAGTCACCCTCAGCCTCTGCTGGTCCAGTCATCTCTGCCTCTACCAGACTGGTGGAAAAATGTGTCCCCAAATTTTCAGCCACCAACACCTCGCTGTGTGAACTTGGCAAGTCGCTCAGCCCCTTGATGTCTCCTTTATCTTTTATCTGCAGAAAGGCAACAGAAACTCCACTGGCAGTGGTGAGAGGGGCACTGGTGGGAAGGGCACTGAGGCTCTTTTGGGACCTGAACCCTTGGGTCTGCTTCCAGTAGGGAAGAGGGTTTCATTTCCGTAGACGCAAGGCCTGGCACACAGTAGGCCTTCAATGCACTTTTATGAACTAAATGTCCCAGAGATCTGGAGGTCACAGGGGCATGGTGGTCCCAGAAGTCCTGCAGGGCACGGTAAGCCAGGCTGGACTGATGGGCTGAGACCTCAGGCATCTCCTCTCCTTTCTTCCCCAGCAGCCAAGCCAAGCGGGCAGCAGCAGGCCCACTGGACCAGAGGCAGACAGGCAGGCGGGCAAGTGGGGGCGAGTCATTGGGCACACGGAGAAAGGAGGGCATTGTCTGCTGAAACCCAACCAAGGGGCCAGGGCCACAATGCGGGGGATTCTTTTGGGAGAAACAGACATGGCTTTCTTTCCACCAACTGCTGCTTAAACAGCCCACTGGATTTGATTCTATCCCATTTCACCCCAACAAATGATAAATAAATAAACCTTGGTGAGCTCAAAGCACTGGAGCCAGGACCCTGAGCCCAGAGCAGACTGGATGCCATCCTCCCAGGGCCAGGGAGCTCCTTTGTCAGGTGGGCCCGCCTGCACTCCTGCTGCCAGGCATGTGGGTGAGTTTGCAGAGGGGCAGGCTCCAGGCTAGGCTGCTGAGGCCTGAGGAAGTCCCTCCAGATGTGGGGCACAGCTGGCTGGCTGTGCCATCTCATACCCAAGGTAGAGAAGTTGGGGGCCTGGCTGCAGGGAAGCAGGCTGCACAGGCCCTAGTAGCCCGGTGTCCTCTGACACCTCACCTTGGTCCAGAGGCTTGGTCCGGAGGGACCATCTGCACACTCCTCTCAAACTCTGTGAGGTGACAGCAGTGGCCCATGCTTCTCCCCACTTTATATACTAGGCAACTAGTCCCAAAAGTGACATGCCTCGCTCAATGTCACAAAGTGAAATAATCACAGAATGCCAGAGGTTCCCTTCAGTGTCCTTTTTTTCTAGATGGTCAAACTGAGGCATAAAGCAGTCAAAGGCATTGCCTGATCCCATAGGAACTGGGAGTTCTGACTCCTGCATCGCTCAGCATCCTCAGTGCCCTGAGGAGGTAGCAGCCACTTCTATTGCAGAAGCCTTGTTCTGACCCAAAGCTTCCTCCCTGGCACTCACTGCAGGTGGGAGAAGTAAGCTACAGCCTCACCTAAAGGAGCCAGGCATTATGCCATGTGCCACACTCCAAGGCACCTACAGTCTGAGGCCCCCTCCATGTCATGTTCCCATCCGGCCCCTGGTTCTTTGCTCCTGTTGAGCTCCTATCCTGCTTTTCTTCCTACCTGTCCAAACGTGCTCCTTCATTGAGGCCCCAAGTACATCTCCTCCAGGAATCCTCTCTTGCTCCCCCCTGCCTCTGCTCATCTAGCCCTTCTTACAGCCTCTGCTGCCCATCCTGACAGCTGGACTCCACTAAGACCCTGAGCAGACATCTGGTGGCCTTTAGATAGGGTGCAGAGGACAGCCAAGCCCACAATGGCCACAAACAGAAGAATGCCAGGCTGCTTCAGGCCTCCAGTCCCATCTGCTGTCTGCTGTTCCCTGTATCCAAGACACCCTTTCTCCTCTTCGTATGGCAGTTCCTACTCCTTCAGGACTCCCTCCCTGACACTCAAAGGCCTCAAGCATACCCCTCCATCTCAGCACCTGTTGCCCCCTCCTGGACTCACATGTGTCTGTCTATCTCTCCCACTAGACTGTGTGTCCCTCAAGGGCGTAATACACTGTGCAGAGAGAAGGGCCACCCAGGGCTCCTGTGACCCAGGTCCTCCTTGATTTATTCAGTATTTGCTGAACACCAAATGAGCAAAATGAACTATCCCCACTCTTACAGAACTGCTCTCCTACATGACCTGTCTCCTGGAGGACACCGAAGCCTCCCCAAGGGCAGGTCCAATCTCTTTCTCTCTGGGTCTTCTCGACTATCAGATCCCATGAGGAAGGTGTGGGTGTCCTCTTGCCCTGTCTTTTGGGACAGCCGCACTCTGCTGTGACAGAAGAGGGACTCTGCCTGGCTGGCATCTCCGGCCCCAGGTTCTGGTTCAGTCCATGGGGCAACTCAGCAATCCCCAGCTACTATTGGGGGAACATTTGCTTGGGGGAACATTTGCTTTGTTTTAATTTTCTTAGCTCCTGACAGTGCATAATTGAAAAATGCCACAGAGGACTGCCCAACCCAACCAGCCCAGAAAAATGGGCCGAGAGCGCCAGGCATGCAGGTACTGCGTCTATCCCAGTGCAGATGATGCACAGAGGGGCATGGGGCAACTTTGAGAAAGAACCAGTTTTTGAGAGAAATCAGGACAGCATAAATGGAACAGATACAAACACGCAAAAGCCTAATTTCTTCCTTGGAGCTTGGAGAGACACACTTTCATAGCTTTTCATGACATCATGTCAAATATTTCCAGGCATCCACAACAGAGTTTGGCCCTAAATACTGTGTATTCAAGTCACATGGTTCTTTGCTCTTAAAATCACAGGACTCAACTGGACACAGGAAGCTCCCCAACCTATACCTTCCTGAAAGCTCAGTCCTACCATTTCTCAGACAAAAGGAAACCTCTCCTACTTACAGAGGCCTCCGGGGCAGCGGGGATGGCCAGGCATCAGATGTCTAATGTGGCTCTGGACTTAGGACAGAATCGGTTTCAGTGACATGCAAAAGACATGCAATCAGGCAACCTGTAACTTACCAGCTCTGAGACCTTGAGCTAGTCACTTCACCTCTTTAAGTCCCCCTACGTTCTTAAATAAAATGAAGATAATGTATCAGCACATAAGCCAGTATCCCAAGGTTGCTATATGGATTAATGAAATAAAATGAGTTCTGACCTTTATGCCTGTCTTCAGAAGACACTTAGGAAACGTGAGTTTCCTATTCCTTCACCTAGCTTGGGGGTTGGTGGCTGAGTGGGGGCTGAATCCACCCAGGGCCTCCCACTCCAGTGCTCCAGTGCTCTTTCTAGTAAATGGCTGAGCCTCCCTCATAGCTGTTCACCTGACTTCGGAGAATCAGACAGTGTGAACTCCCTTCTGCCCGAGTGGCCAACTGTTTCTCCTCTTTCGACAGTTCTTATTTCACGAATGTATAACATTTCATTCAAAGTAGCATTTCTCGAGGGCCTACTATGCACCCAGTTATGGGAGACACTTAAGTCACAGCTTCACAGGACTGCAGACACAAGAGATGCAAGTAAAAAAGAAAGGCCGGTGAGGGTCACTGCAGATTCAGATCCTGGTAGAGGTGGTAAGGAGGTGACTGATAACTTGGAGATGAGTGATTCCTGGCAGCTGGAAGTGTGAGGTATGTTCCCCAAATTGGACTTCCTCCCCTACCACCTTCCACTCTGACTTCAGTCTCAAAGGCCATAGCTGAACACCCAGTGGCTTTTCCAAGCCTCCATTTATCCTATTTCCCTCCCTTTCCCTGGAAACTTTCTCCTCAGTGGGCTGACATCCATTTGGGAGTCATTATAGTATCAAGTACTAGCCAGGGCTGTGGCACCATGGAGAAAAATCAGACCTGCAAAACTCACAGTCTGGTGGGGAGACCCTGAATAAAGCAAGCGACTGCAATAGAGTCCGACAGGTGCTATGGAGAGGGAGGAGCCATGGGCTTACAGAGGAGGGAATAACTAAAATGGTGCTTGGGGCTGGGAACTGCTGAGGGTTTTCAAGGAGAGAGAACATTTGAGCTGTCAAGTGAATAAGGTCGTGGGGTTGAGCTATGGTGCATGTCTGTGTGTGTGTGTGTCTGTATGTGTGTGCCTGTGTGTTGCATGTTGCGGAGAATGGATTTCAGCAGAGGTGCCAGCCTGGGCGAAGTTGCAGAAGCTCTCAGTGGCTGGCACAGCATGAAGTTGCACTCTCTTTTTGCTTTCTGTATCTCTGGCCACTTTGACCCCTGCCTTCTGAGGCTGCTACATCTCCTCTTCCTGCTCTTGGCCCCAAGGATGGCTATGATCCCAACTTCTGTCATTGGTCTCCTCTCTTTCTCTCTGTGCTCCATCC
Source organism: Theropithecus gelada (assembly GCF_003255815.1). Classification (NCBI taxonomy): domain Eukaryota; kingdom Metazoa; phylum Chordata; class Mammalia; order Primates; family Cercopithecidae; genus Theropithecus; species Theropithecus gelada. Next base: position 75,755,141 of record NC_037668.1, read on the forward strand.
CTCCAAGCCTGTGGCTTTGGCTCTGCCCAGAGGCCTCCCGCATCTTCATCTCCAGCCCAGACCGTAGTCCCTAGGGCCCAACTGCCTGACAGCCTGTCCAGCTGAGTCCTTCACCTTGAGTCCTGTGGGATGAAAATGGAATTCCTTTTTACCCACAGCTGGCCTCTCCTCCTAAACAGGCCCCCATTCCCCATTCACATGTCTTCTGTAGCTCATCAGCCAAAAAGCCCTAGGGCTTTTTCCTTCATGACATTTCTCCCATCTCTCCTTTCCTCACTGTTCCTACTGCTTCCACCTAAGCCTTTTCGTTTTCCAGACTATAATTACAACTATTACGCTAAAAACCTGCTCCAGCTGCTTCTAGTCACCTCCTTCCCCAATCCCTTTCCCCTTCCACCACCTCCTCCGAATCCCGCCTCTCTGTTACTGATCCAGTTGTCTATAGTACAGACACAGAGAATAGTACAGACTCCATGTCACCATCTCATCCATTATCCTAATGTTCAACTCTGACCATGACTGTCTGCTCAAAGAATGGCCAGTGGCTCTTCACCACCAGCTCAGTCTTCAAAGCTCCCCATCCTGGACTTATCTCCTCAGTCTGATCTCAGGCTTCTCCCCTACAAGCACCAGCAGTCACTTTGTTCCTAACACACAAATTTACTCATATTTCTGGATCTCATCATGCCCAAGCCCACCTGAATCTCCCCTTGATTTCCTTCCTCTGCCTGGAATGTCTCAGCTCTGGTCATCCAAGACCTAACCCTCCTTCTAGGCCTCATTTCAACTCTAAGGCCCTCATGAAACCTCCCACCCCCACTCATTAGCCTCATATGTCTCCAGGACCTCTTCCATCCAGGCTGCAGGTCACTGCTGACTGTGCTCATGTGGCCCTTAGGCCAAGCCTGCCAGGCTAGGAGTCTACTGCTCCGCAGCCCCAGGAGAGGGACAGATAGTCTGGCTGCCATAGATTTCAGTTATACCTGCAAGGAACTCTAGGCAGCCTATACCTCCTAGGATGCTGCCTCAGTCTCCCTGCTAGGCATGTAGATGAATCTCTGTATTCTGGCCTACCTAGTTGGCTCCTGACTGCCCTGCCTGATCTTGCCAGTTTCCTGGAAGCTGTTTGCTAATGTCCCTGCCATTCAGTAAGAGTATATGGGGATGGGAGGTGGTGAGAGGTATTTGTTGCTCAGAACCAGAACACGGAGGAAGCTGCTGGCCACCTAATTTTGCCTACCATCTCCTGCTTCTACCACCATAGAAACTCACCCATCACATAAAACCTGAAGACTACAGAGAACTACAGCTTCAGCTTCGGAAACCCAACTCATTGACTGCAGCCCACTAAACAAGATTATTTCCTATTGCAGCTCCTCTTCCTCTCACTCCTTCACCCGTCTAGAAACTATGATTTGTTCTGTCTCTCAGATCCTGACACCTGCTCCCTTTGCCCTTAATAATAATATCAGCATGAACAAGAGCTAATAATTAGTCCTTACCATGGGCCAGGCACTGCTCTAGACACTTTACATATGATTGATTCATTTAGGCTTCATAGCAACCCTTTGAAGTAGGTACTATGATTCCTCCATTTTATAGATGATGAAACTGAGGCACTGGTACAAAGTGGTGAAGCTAGCACACAAACTCAAGCAATTCAGCTGCAGAATGTATGCTCTATACCTCTCTGTTTCTCCCCATATTCCATCCCACCCAGTGGGGCCACCCTGCACACTGGTGCATTCTGACTCTAGCCCAAGGGCTCCTGGTGAGGACAAGCCCTGCATTGAGCACAGGGCTGCCTCCATTCATAGGAAGGGGTATCTACTCCCATGTAACACAAAGATGCCATGCAAGCGGGCCTGCTGCCCCGCCGTGAAACACAGTTAGCCTCCCTGGTTTACCTCTGAGTTGGAACTGAAGCTCTATAATTTTGGTATCCATTCATCCATTCATTCATTCACTAAATATTAATTGTATGTGGGATGCCATTAGATGCAGGGAGACCAACTATGTCTGTGCCAGGGCAGTGAGCACAGACTGACTTAAACACACATATGAATTTATCTGATGGATTGTCTCCCAAAGACAGATTAACAAAACAGGTTTCTGGAAGCAGGGACCATCTCACAAATAGATGTCCTGCAATATGCATTCACTGGATATTCAAGACATGCATGTTGAATACAGTGACAGATGGCAGGTGACATCTGGTCAAGGCTTGCAAATGTTCTGCTAGCCCCATCTCCAGGTTACAGGTGATGAACAGAGAGATCAGCAAGGCATCAGAGCCCATTCCTCTTCATTCTCAGGCCAGGGCATTTTCCCACCGCCTGGAGCTGCCTCTTAGGGACTAAAGCACTTCTGAGAAAAAGAGCAGGCCCTTCCTTTAAGCCAAGGCATAAAGAAACATGAGAGTAACTTCAATTAATCCAGAATGTGGGAAGAATTTTGAAGGTCAGGGAAATGGAAAAGGTAAGTCAGGAAAAAAGTTAGCGTTCAGCAGTGAAGATAAACTGAGCTGATAAGCGGCCTTTGAACATTTGGGTTATTTATTTATTTGCTTCCAGTTCTTGTGCAGTTGTTAATTCCAGCTAAAATTCCCCAGTGCCTTGCTTGCATGTGTGGTACATTATGTACCCATCTGGCAGCGAGACTGACACCTCCCCTGGCAACCGTCCTATGAAGTTTCAAACACACTTACATGTTTGTGTCCCAATAACAACACAGAAAGGGAACAGAAAAAGAACACCCCGGGTTTACGGCGCTGACTCTCTGGCGGAGTTAACAATGTCTAGTCTGCAATAGGAGCTCAACAAACATGTGAGCAAGTGAACTTGGGCCAGGCCCAAAGGCCAGACTGAGACACTTCATGAAGCAAAAGAAAGATACAGGCCATGGTCACCGTGAGGCTACCATCTGAGGTCCCCTTTGCAGAAATAAAGATAAATTGTTCTGGAGTGTTGTTTTTCCCCCCGCCCCCTACATTCCCTCTGCTTAAACAAATCCTGGTGAAAAGAACTCCTGCTCTGATTGTCCATGGAAAGGTTCCCTGGAATGTTGGACCGAGTTTCTGGAATGTATACATTTAACAAGCCAATTTGGAAATTAACGGAGATGAAAAGGGAGCGTTACGGTCACATTACACACTGAAATCACTACCTGAGTGGGGTGCAGGGGGTCAAGGAGGTCTCTTGAAGCTTCCCATGAATGGGCTTAGCAGGTTCCAGACTCCAAATCTTGTCCAGAGTCCACAAAGATCACCCATAGACTTGCTGAGGAAGGGGCACAATCATTAAGAATTCTGAAAGATTGTAAACATCATTTCCAAACTTTTTACTGAGTAAAGACCTGCCTACCTTTAGACTACTGAGTATCATGTTTTGAAATATTTTCCCTTTTAACCAAACCACATCCCTGTTCCAAATGATTGTGTCAAAATGCCAGTCCAGACTTCTAATCAGGAAAAAGATGACAGAGTTTGAGCCATGGATATTGATATATTTTGGGGGGTAGAAACTTGAAATTTTAGTTATCTTTATAGTTTTGCCTCTAACAAGTTGTTTGTTTTTAATGTTGAACAGCCTTGGGATTTCAACTAGGGTATTATGGTAACACCATATTACTGTATTCCTCCATGTCTAGGGAGCTCTGGGGTCCAGGCCAGACTCAGTTACTTCATCCAGTTTCTCTCATGTTGCAAAGGAGGCAGTGGAAACCCAGAGAGAGGAAACAATGTACTGGCCGGGCACTGCATAAGTTAGAGACCCCTTGGAAGCCCTGCCCAGGAAGGATGCGGCCCCCACTCCCTACCCCAGGCAGACACCATTTCTTCTCATCCCAGAGTTTTACCTAACTCTTTACAGCCTTTTCCCCTCCATTCAGGGCACTGAGCCATCTGACTCGATCTTCAAAGAATAAGTCTTTTTTGTTTAGAGAGGTACTAAGGGACATTAAGCATTGCACATGATTCTTCCTCAATAGCCTTTGATTTTTCTTCCAGGACTTGATCAAATAGGTTTAATTCAAGCATCAAGACCAGGTTGCGGTTTCAACCCAAAGCCACGAGGGAAGAGGGAATATCCCATCAGATTCAGGAGGGTCGGGGGGAGTTTCAACAAGAGTACAAGTCTGACTTTTCTGCAAAGTTGGGGCTACATCTCTGCATTCCAAAGCGACAGGGTGTCTGGCAAGGTCCAGGACAAAGTTACAGATCTGGGCTCGCAATTAAGCATCTCCTTCCCTGCAAAAAAAAAAAAAAAAAAAAAAATCCCTTTGGGGGCCAGAGAGTCTATTGCACTCCTGTGGATGAAGTCCAGGCAGAGTGAGGGCATGCCAGATGCCCCTTTACTCACTTTGGTAATATCTGACTGCCCCTTCCCTCCCCTTGTCCTGAGAATGGCTGCCTTGATGACCCCAGCCCCAGCCCTCCTCCAGCCCCAACCCAAACCCAGTGGACACTGGGAGAGTCTGTTTCTGAAAGGTCTCTGACAAGGTGCCTAATACCTAAATGTGACATCGCACCTCTTTTCCCACTTCAGTACATGGGGAAATGGGGCTACCTCTTCCTTCCTGACACCATGTGATCTGGGGTTGTTTTGAGTCTATGTTGAGTCCCTTCCACTTCTAGGATACTAGTATGACCGCTCAGGATTTCAGATCATGAAGAGCAAGGGTACTCGAACAAGGGTTTGGAAACCTAAGGCTACCCTGGAACCATGGAGAATAGAGCAAGAAAGGAAGAATCCCCCACTCTCCCATCTCGATCCCCTCTCTATCCCGTCAAGAAGAATATTTTGTAGCAGACACCCCTCACTGTTTATAAAGGGGGAAATAACCTAAATAAACAAAAAGCCCCAGCTGCACTCCACATCACAGCCATGTGAAGCCATACATGTCACTTGAAGAACTCTCTGGCACTGTTTACAAAAAGGCCTATGAAATCATCTTGAAGGTCAGCACAGGGGCTGAGGGTTTGAGTCCCATACACCAGCTCAGGAAATGGACAGCAGGGAGGTGGCAGGGCTGTGTGTTATGACGTCTGGAAGTGCCAGGGCAGGGGGGCTGTGGCAACTCTTGGCACCGCTCCCCAACATTGACCCAGAGCCTCCAATGTGACTCTGGAAGACAGCCTGGCCACTCTTGTTGGCATTTATGGCCACACAGCTGGGCTCCTGACTTGACCAGCTGTCAACTGACACCAAAGGAAATGTCACCCATTTCTATTTGTTAAAGTGAATATCTCACCTGAGGAGGTGAGAACGGACATATCTCCACTCAGCTTTCGGTGGGATGACAAAAAGGAGGCGCTCACCAGACTGCCTGCTGAGTATATGACAGAAACTGGTGATTCTAGCCCACCTGGGAAGAGGAGTGCTAAGCTGAGCCACATGGGTACAGCGCATGTGCAGATTTATATTTGGTTAACACAGCTTTGCCAATCTCAAGAAGGAATTTAAAATCAATCAGGTTGGCCTGGCGCAGTGGCTCACACTTGTAATCTCAGTATTTTGGGAGGCCAAGGTGGGTAGATCACTTGAGGTCAGTAGTTTAAGATCAGCCTGGCCAACAAGGTGAAACCCCATCTCTACTGAAAATATAAAAATTAGCCAGGTGTGGTGCCGCACACTTGTAATCCTAGCTACTTGGGAGGCTGATGATGGAGGATCGCTTGAACCAGGGAGGCAGAGGTTTCAGTGAGCTGAGATCACACCACTGCACCACAGCCTGGGTAACAGAGCAAGACTCTGTCCCAATATAATATAATATAATATAATATAATATAATATAATATAATATATCGGGTCAATCCTTCAAATACATAGTTTAGTGTAGTTCAATAAAGTTGAACAAATCTTAAAAATGGGAGAAAAACAGTTCAATAGTTGACAGATGTTTAAATCCCCCTGACCATGTGCTTGGATGGTTAGTGGCCTGGCCTCTGCTGGCACACAGCTCCTTGACAGGAGCTCATGCCCCCAAGGCAGCTGTTCTAAGGCTGAACTTCTCTTTTAGCAAGTTCTTCCTACTGGGCTGAAATTGCCTCCTGGAAGCTTTTATTCACTAAGCAGGGTCATAAAAAACACATTAGATCATGGTGCTTAGAGACAGCCCTTCAGAAATTGAATTAGCTGAGTTATCCACCCCTCGCCATGTATTATGAGTGTATGTGAATAAGCAAGAAAACACACACACACACACACACACACAGCAATAATTTACTTATCCAGAAGTCCACTATCTAGCAACTTCCGATATTCAGAACACATGTTAAAACAACAAAATTTACATCACACCACATCCATGCACTTGACTCCTAGAAGAATACCTCAGCATCTTCATCTGAAATTATTTAGCATATCTTTGGACTCTCTTTTAAGTCTGGTTCTCTGGCTTTCTAGCTCACAAAAGATTAAAAACAACCAATACACTGCAAAGGATGCTGGCTTCAGTAAGAAGTCAAAATGTTCTGCCTGACTCTGATAAGAGAGATAGATAAATGACTGGAAACTAGAAAAACAGGAACTAGAAAATAATAGCAGCCTAGAGTCATCCAGAGAAAAGGCAATACTATACACACCTCACCATGTGATATCCAGGAAAATTATAAATGATACTGAGCCTCCAAGAAAACTGTGAACCAGTTGAAGAGTTGGCTGCTGTACACAACAAACATACTTCTATAAACTTTTCATCCAACGTGGTTATGCCAACTAACATCATGATACCTAACGGTTATAATTTTATTATCCAGATAATTCATTTCGGTGGAAGAGTTCACTCTACAGTGATGTTGACTAAATGAGGTGTCACTGTGTGTTATCTTACAGTGTACAGCATGGTTTTCAATGGAAGATGAGACTGATTGTAATGCATAGTGCAATGATGAGCATGTGGTGGGCACCATCCTGGCTGACTGATTGCCATGGTAACTGCAACTAGGCAAGAAAGTCTTACCTACTAGAGATACTTACATTACCTGCTTTCACAGAGATAAGAACTGCTCAAATTAACATATTAATATTTGATCCCAAACAAATAACATCCCTGCCTTGTGATAACTATGTGTTCATGACCCAGATGCACATTTCCTCATGAATATGTATTTTCATTCTAATTTGCTCGGCAAATCCTTTTCCTAGAGTCTGAGAAGGTAAACTGCAGGCTGCTCCTATGACAATCACTGTGGTTTTACTCCCTCTACTACTCAAGTCCCCAAACCAGCTGCCAGAAGACCAGGACCTTGCGCGTGAGCTGCCACAAAGGGACAATAACTCTTAGCTGTCTGGGCAGCTAGAGGAAGTACAGCTAATGCCAAACAACGGTTACTCCAGAGTCATTCATCTTGGGCTCAGGAACACAGGATCACACTATGGCATGCATATGCGTGCACACACACACTCCAAGACAACACATTCTTTTGAATCACCTCAACCACTCACCATGTATGAGCACCCAGGCAGAAGCTCCAGCAATGATTAGGGTTCATAGGCTGCTCTAACTACATCAAACAAGACTAGCTCTGGGGTGGGCGTGACACTGCAGAGCCTCTTCACCCTGTTCTACTCCTATCTCCATGGCACACTTTACCTTCCAATCTACTATTTTATTTACTTGCTATGTTTATTATTTGCTATCAATCTGTCCTCACTAGAATGGAAGCAGCCTGAGGCCCCTGAACATTGTTTTGTTTTGGAGTTGGGATTTCAGTACCCAGGCCACTCCCTGACAGTAGAGTAGGGGCTCAGTAATAACATGTTGAATGAAGACAAATGAATGGGTGGCTGATCCTGTAGACTAAAGAAAGATATCAGCCCTGGCAAGCATATGCCGAATTGCAGTGTCCCCATGCCTGTCATTAACACATTATAGCCCTGTGTCAAGTCCAATAGAGCCTCAGAATCATTCTCAACCCAAGATTTCAGGAAGCCACTACCATGAGCTCCTCGTGAACATAGGAGCTCTGCTCGCCATTCCCAGCCAAGGCTATTATCACAGACGCCTGGAGGTTTTGTTTGCTTGTTTGTTTGTTTTTCTTTTGCAAGTGGATCCACAAGCAGGGATTTAGTGTCTTCTGACCTTGGGTAGGAAATAAGTGCTCACTGGGTATGTCTGCTTATAGGCAGGAACTCTGAGATGCAGGGACAGGCTTTTAAAAAGCTGGCATTCACTAAGTTTACACTCAGCCTCTCTCCCAGGTGCCATCCTCTAAGATCTTCATGCCGTGCAGAGGGAGATGAGACCACCTTTCACAAGGGCTTAGTTAAGCAGTGATTCACTCAAGGACACAACCAGCACAGGGCAGTGTGAGTAGACCTTTCAGAGATCATTTCACAGATGAGGAAAAAGGCTGGGAGAGGTCCATGATGGGCCAAAAGTCACACTTTAGAAACTTACAAACACTAGACTGTGCCCTCCTCTAGGGAGGAGACCTCTCAGTCATTGATGTTTCCCCACACCCAGGTCAGTGACCTAGAACACGTAAATGATCGAAGGCATAGACACAAAGCCTAAAACGACTGGACAGCATGGCATTAGTAATTTGGCCTAAAAGGAAAGGCCAAACAGAATCAGATTCACAAACCTCGTGGCCCTTGCAGAGCCAGCCCTGGGGTTCAGAGGGAGGACAAGCGATGATGTCCTGGACCCAGGTGAAGCCAGCAAGGTGATGCTCCCCCTGCCACATCCTCATGATCAAGAGAAAGGAGCATGTCCTCCCCCGAGGCTACCCCTTCCAGTGTCCAACTTCACCTCCCCCACTGCTCCTGACTCTCACATTGCAGTTCTGGTCCCTTTTCCAAAATGTTTGGGGAAGGACCCTATGGATCTCTCTTCAGGCTCTATCCAGCCCTGACCCAACTCAAGCACTTACTCATTTTAAGAGCTCAGCAAACATTGGTGAATGGATGAATGGGTAAATGGATGACTTATCAGAGACTCCTGTTTTCCAAGTCCTCATTATCAAGTGCCTGGACAATTCTGTTACACATATATTCATTCAACAAATATGAATAAATATGGAGTATCTACGATGTAAGAGGCAGGGTGTTAGGCTCTAGAGTTCAGTGGGGGACAAAACACAACAGCTTTTCAAAAGGTATTCTGACCTTTAGTTTCCTCTCTATTTTAACCATTTTGCACTTATTTTCATATGTACCCTTCTATAGCTGGGTTTGGATCTCATTCCTCCTGACTCAACAACTTTCAATGCCTCCCACTGCTTATTAGAAAATGGCTAAATTCCTTATACTGACATTTAAGACTTTCTAAGATCTAGCTGAAATCTATATTCCCATTCTCACCTCCTATCCCTCATTCTCTCTTTCCCTCCATTACATATTTTATGGTCCTGCCCTTGCCTGAAATGCCCTTCTCATCTGTATTGGTCAGCTATTGCTGTGTTACGAACCACCCCATGCCTCTGTGGCTTAAAGCAATAATCATTTATTTTCACTTGCATGTCTGTGGGTCAGCCGGGAGTTGGTTGATCTGAGTTGGACTTAGCTGGACTCTACCTATGTGTCTTGGGTGTGGCTCTTCATTGTGGGTTGGACTCAGGTCTGCTGTGCACATTCCGGAACCCAGGCTGAAGAGCCAGCAGCTACATGAAAGATTCCCTTCTCATGGTGATGGCAGAGGCATGAGAGGACGAGCTCAACTAAAGCAAGCACATCTAAGGCTCTGGTGGCGCATGTCTGCTAGTGTCTCACTGGCCAAAGCAAGCGACAAGACAGATCCCAAAGTCAAGAAGCAAGAAGAACACTTAGCCCACCAGAAAGCCAAAGCAAGTGACATTGTCAAACTCTATATCACTGGAGGCTGTGGGAAGGAAGAGGCAGGGAGTGAATATGTTTGAACAATAATCTAATCTAACACACCATCTCTGCCTAATGAAATTTGATAGTATGGTAAAAGAAGTCAGGCTTGGAAATGGAAGGCCTGGCTTGTATCATAGGTACACATCCTACTTTCTGAGAGACTCAGACACAGTATACTCCCCCAATACTTCATTCATTCGGTGCACATAAGCTAACAATCTACTATATATAGGAACATCATGCCAGACCCTGAGCCGGTTTCATAAACAAAACAGACATGTCCCTGCTATCCTGGTGGTATGAATGAAGCTCTTAACCTTCTGAATGTCAGCTCTCTCAATACATGATAAACCTTGCAATAAATGGGAAAACCCGCAGGAAGCCAGCCTTGGCTATAGTTATAAGTGGAGAAAGGCTTACCTCCTTGGAAATGATCTCTCTTGCCAATCTGAATTCTTAAAACAATTAATTACCAAACAGGTAAAGACCCAACCAATCAATGAGAATTTATCCGGGTCTACCTTGTGCCAGGTAGGCCTGCCCAGCCCTAACTCCCTACGCTCAGATACCACACTCTAACAGGAGGACAGGTGTGTTCTTCCTGCCTTCCCTAACAGCACCCAGTCTAATGCCACGCCTACAACAGGTACGCAATATATGCTGCTGACCAAGACTCCAGAATCTCCTCAATTGCTTTTCTTACTCTTTTCTGGAAACAGCCTCAAACACTGAGGTTTCCACCAAAGACTTCCCATTCACCCAGAAAGAAAAATGCAGTTAATCAAAGCAATCTGGCCTTTTCTTTCCATTCCCACCACCCCTCCCACTCCCACCCCAGAGTGAAACCTCCCTAAGTGATTAAATGTTATAATAAGGATTTGACATATTTGCCTTGTCAAAGATTGTGCTTTTGTGGTATCTCATGGAGCACAAACAGATGAAAGAGCCAACAGTGAGATGGACTATCAGCAGAGACCAACCAGGAAAGAAAACAGTAAAACCTCAAGATAAGTCCACAACCTCTAATCACACAAAGACAGGGCCAAGCATGCAACTAGCTGAGACTTTCCGGCAAAAATAATGCTAATTAAGTAGTTATAAAAATTATTGTTATTATTAGCAGTATCATTATTATTACAATAAATTAAATACTGGCTAGAAATTCAAAAGTCTTTCTTCGGGATCTGATTTCTTCCAGTTTTCTTGCACACGTGTTATATCCGGCAGTGGTCCCCCACTACCCATGGGAGCCACTGAATTCCTCATTCTGGCCTGAGCATCCCTGCAGGCAGCAGTATCCACTTACTTTCTAATCACTCACTCATTCAACAACAACTGGTTTTTCAGTTGTTTTGAACTGAATGTTTGTGTCCCCTTAGCCTCCTGACCCAAATTCATATGCTGAAATTCTAACCCACAACGTGATGGTATTAGGAGGTGGGACCTCTGGGAGGTAATTAGGCCATGAGGGTGGCACCCTAGTGAATGGGATTAGCACCCTTATAAAAGAGATCCCAGAGAGCTCTCTAGCCCTCTTTTCACCACGTGAGGACAAAACCAGAAAACGGCAGTCTTGCAATCTGAAAGAAGACCCTCACCAGAACCCGAACATGCTGACTTCCTGATCTCAGACTTTCATCCTCTAGAACTGTGAGAATTTTTTTTGTTTGTTTATAAGCCACTCAGTCTACAGTACTTTGTTACAGCAGCCTGAGCTAAGACAAGCACCAATTTTTGACCCTCATGCTAGTCAAAGGTCCATAAATTTACCTTTCCAATCCTTTCTCTCACTAATTCTCTAACAGAAACCCCAACTACATGGCCCAGTCCCCTCAATGCCTTTCAGATCTACAGTCTGTGTCCAGCTCCTCCAGGGAGCCCTCCTGGATCCCTCCTAGTAAATGAGGCATCTCTAAGGACATGTGCGTTCTCTCCTGTGGGGAACTGTACATGCATGGTTGTGTACTCTTTACTGGACATACCCCCCATACACTTCATTCACCGTGTGTATGCCCTACCTATCCACCTAGACAGACATCATGGCTCCTGTCTAAGACAGCATTGCGCAACAGCTGGTGTTCAATAAATACTTGTTGACAGACTTTACTGTGGACGTAATTAAATACAAACCAAGAGATGCTTATTTACTGGCAGCTGGGATAGGAAAAAATAAATTGCTATGGGCTGGACACTAGGAAAGGCTAGCAGGTGTACAGTTCAATGAGAGGCACACAGGGGCTGGGACAGCAGAGGGCAGCCCCCGCAGCCAGGTCTCTGGCAACTGGTGTGCTCTTTACATCCAGGGTCCCCAGCCATGGACACTTGATATTTGCATCTCCTATTTCAATAGTGTGGACTACTAAGGAGAAAGGGGGCATGGGAATCAAGAAACAGGGCATTATGCTAATCTCACCAGGTATGTGATGTAACCCGAAGATACCACTAACAATGTTGCCAACAAATGAATTCCAGGGGGCTTCTCTAATGAACCACATAGTACTTGAACTTTTACAAGTACTGTGTGTATACTCATACTTGCTCCTCCTCCAGCCTCCCTTAATTTCAGTGAATGGCACCACCATGGACCAAAATGTGCAAGTGCCACTCCAGTTTCTTGAAATCTCCACATGCATCCATCAGTCATGTCTCAGCTCCACCTCCAAAACAGAGCCACACCTACTTCACTCCTCCCCCAGGTCAATCCACCAGCATCTCCCACCTGGGAAATTCTAATAGTGTCCATGCTGGCCTCCCATGTTTCTCTACTCTGTCCTCCAGGAAAGTCCATTCTGCACACCACAGGCAAAGCAATGTTATATTTAAAAATTTAATTAGGCCAGGGCCGTGGCTCACACTTGTAATTCCAGCACCTTGGGAGGCTGGGCTGGGCCAATAGCTTGAGCTCAGGAGTTTGAGACCAACCTGGACAAGACAGTAAGATCCCATCACTACAAAAAATACAAAAATTAGCTGAGTGCGGTGGGATATGCCTGCAATCCCAGCTACTGGGGAGGCTGAGGTGGGAGGACAGCTTGAGCCTGGAAGGTCGAGGCTGTAGTGAGCCACGATCACACCACACCACTGCACTCTAGCCTAGGGAACAGAGTGAGATTCTGTCCCCATCTCCTCCAAAAAGTAAACTAGATCACTCCCTGCTTCAAACTAATGACTTCCACTGTTGGAATAAATTCCAAGTACCTTCTTATTATCTGTAGACCAGGTGAGATCTCACCTCATCTCCTCTCCGCTCTATCTCCTGAGATGCATGTCTTGTACATGCATGGCTCCAGTTACATCCTTTCGGTCCCTTAAGCAGCCTCAGGGCCTTGGCACGTGCTGTTCCTTCTGCCCAAAATGTGCCTTCCCCAGGTGTTCATGGCTGGTTCCATCTCATCCTTCTGGATTCAGCTTTTAAGGCACCTTCTCCCCAAACCCCAAGGACACCAAGCAGCTGCTCCCATCCAAGCCCCACCCACTTGCAGCCTGATCCCTCTCTAGCCTACTGATTTTTGCTTTTCATTATACCCTTACCATGCCCTAAAATTATTTATTAATTCATTGCTAAATCCTCACTGGAATAAAAGTTCCATGCAGGAAAAAAAAAATCTTTTCTGTTTTGTTCACACTACATTTTCAGCATCTGTAACAGTGCCCAGTGCAGACTGAGCCTTCAAAATGCACTTGTTAACGACAGAGCAGTTAACTCCCCACTTTTTAGGCATGGGTTGTTCACAGCAACTCCTTTCCAATGTGTGCAGTAAGAAAAGATGGAGGGGAAAAAGGGTACCTTTATAGTGGAGAAACCTGACAAACACTACTTCATCCAGGTGATCAAGGTTAATACCAACAGTAATAAGTCATGTTGCTAACATGTACCTTTGATATGGTGTGAGGAGAATAGCACTTGGCCTCTGTGGCCTTCCTCCCCAAAACAAATAACTCCACTCTAATTGTAAGAAAAAGATCAGACAAATCCCTATTGAGGGACAAATATCTAGTCAGTGCTCCTCAAAACTGTCAAGGTCATCGGAAACAAGGAAAGTCTGAGAAACTGTCATAGCCAAGAGGATTCTAAGGAGGGATGATAAGTAAACGTGATACAATATCCTGGATAAGATCCTGCAAAAGTAACTTTAGTGGAAAACTGAGGAAATTTGAGTAACATATGGACTTTAGTTAATAATGATGTGTCAACATTGGCTCATTCATTATGACAAATGTACCACATTAACATAAGATGCTAACAACAGGGGAACTGGGTGTGGGGAGCTCTCTGTACTATCATCTCAATAATCTGTAAATCAAAAATTGTTCTAAAATTAAAAGTTTATTTAAAAAATATTTGTTAGGTGAATGAATGTCCAGTAATAAATGCTGCACATATTATTTTCATGTCTTTTTGTAAGAATTTACTAAGCACAGGGTTTAGCATGATACTAGAAAACAGACGAATTCCTGAAGGCTGTCAAGCCTTGTCTGGGTCATACCATTTGCATCATTACTTTGTGCACCTGAAACATTGTAAAGGCAGACATCGGTTTACCCCAAGCTGAACTATCAGTGGTTCTAAGTGAGGAAAGTTGGGGTCAATGACAAAAATAACAAATCTTGCCCTTTTTGAGGATGAATCCAGTTATCTTACTGTTCTCAAGTCCATTCAGCCACAAGGACTGCTGAGGGCCTACTGCACACCCAAGCCTGGGTTTGGCTTGACAGCTAGTTCTTGTCCTAGATGGGCAAACACAGATCTGGTCACAAGACTCTTCCAAGGGGTCGAATGGTGCAATACAAACTATAAATGGCAAAGATGTTCAGAGAAAACTGATCATGGGAGTGGGGTGGTCAAAGAGACCTTCCTGCAAGAAGGGCCAGGTTGGACCTGAAATAGGAAACAGGATTTGGAGTGACAAGAGGAAGGACAGAGCGCACCCCAGGGTGAGCACAGAGTCCAGAATCAACTGCAGAGGGTACTCTGAGTAGAGCTATGGGGTTCCCTAGAGGGGCAATGGAAAAGGAGGTTGGTAGGTGAGCTGGGGCCAGACCAGAAAAGACCTTCTAGACCTTCGAGGTCCCCTGCTTCTTCATGTTCCTTTTCATGTGTCATTTGCATTTTTGTCCCATCTCTCCTACTCCACCTGTAAGTTTCCTGGGGGCAAGATCCTTTCCTGCCTAATTTCTGCCTGCTCTAAAAGGTTCTGCACATAGTAATGGCCCAAAGCAATATCTGGTGAGTGAATAAAAGAGAGAATTAATGAGTGAATTATAATCTAAGAAGCCAACCTTCTACTCCTTACACACTAGGAGGCCTGCAAGGTTTGTACAAAAATCCACGATCAAAATGACATTTCCTCCACTATCTCCCCAATCCCTTCCTTTGCTTGTTTTCATTCAGCATTTATCCCTCTCTGACTTCTTATTAATCATTTGTGTACTTTGCGTACTTGTTTCTTATCTGTCACCTTCCAGTCATTCAACAATCATTAACCGATTACCTACTATGTGCTAGACATGTTGTAGGTGCTAAGGATACACACAACACACAAACATTTCTACTCTCACGGAGCTAGCATTGTAGTGATGGGGTGAAGAGCAATATGTAAAATCTATAGAATGCAATTGGTGACAGCTGCTATGGAACAAAAGGGCAAGGAGAAAGGAAAGTAAATTCAAGGGAGTGATCTGCAGTTTCCAATAGGGTGGTCAGGGGAAAACACCTTTGAGCACCTGAGGTAGATAGGGCTGGAATTCTTTTCTTTTGCATACATGCTTGGTACATAAGAAGTACCTGGCATGCAGCAGGCACAGAAGAATGAATGAGTGTATGAATTGGGGGTGTTGGGAAGATTGATCCACTTTTGAAATTAAACTTTTAAGATAATTGTAGATTCACATGCAGTTGTAAGAAATAATACCCTTTACCCAGTTTCCCCCAGTGGTAACACCTTACATAACTATAGTACAATATTAAAACCAGGAAACTGATGTTGATAACAATCCACTGATGTGATTCAGCTTTCACCAGTTTTGCATGCACTCAGTTATGTATATGTGTGGATGGTGTATTTTGCTCTATGCAATTTTAAGGTTTAGTCCTTTTTTTTTTTTTTTTTCTGTGAGACAGAGTCTTGCTCTGTTGCTCAGGTTGGAGTGCAGTGGTGCGATCTTCACTCACTGCAACCTCTGCCTCCCAGGTTCAAGTGATTCTTATGCCTCAGCTTCCCGAGTAGGTGGGACCACAGGTGCACATCACCATGCCACCAGCCAATTTTTAAAATCTGTAGTAGAGATGGGGTTTCACCACATTGGCCAGGATGGTCTTGAACTCCTAGCCTCAAGTGATCACTCACTTTGGCTTCCCAAGGTTCTGGAATAATAGGTGCAAGCCACTGCGCCCAGTCAGGTTAGTCCATTTTTAATATGTGAGATAGAAGGGCACTTGAAGGGTGTAGGGCTGAAGGGAAGTAGGATGAAGTGAACCACCATCCACTAGGCACGCTGTTCATTTTCACATGCCTGAGCTCCATTTACCTGAGCAATCGCCCTAAGAAGGTAGGTATTCTTATCTCCATTTTACTTATGTGAAGACTGAGGCACTCAGGGAAGGAATCTGTTGAAAGTTACAGCAGGCAGAAAAATCAGAACCCCAAATATCTGACTGTCTAGCTAATTCCTGGGGCTCTTTCTTAAGCACAAGAATGGCCTGGATGAAAAACACACACACACACATAGGAATCACGAACCAAGAGGAAGGACAGGCTCCAGGAGACATTGGAGGAGAAAGGAAATGAGGGGGAGTTGAAAAGGATGCCTCTGGGATTCTGAGTTAGGGAGAATAGAAGTATCATTACGTGAAGAGGAAACGAAGAGCTGCAGGGCTCTAAAGGAGAAGAAAAGGGAGATGTCCTGGTTCAGCCCTGATTTCATGCGTGATCGTGGGCAAGTCGATTTACATCTCTGGGTTTCCTGCTCCTCATCCCTACAGGGGTGGGAATGGCCACCCCATTCCATCCATCTGGTATGCTCTAAATGTCCATAACATGTTCCCATTCACAAAATTCTCCACCAAATTTGTGTCTCTCCTCCACCCCCAAATTTCTATGTTGAAACCTAATCTCTAATGTGATGGTATTAGGAGGGTGGGGATTTGGGGAGGTCATTAGGTCTTGAGAGTGGAGCCCACATGAATAGTATTAGTGCATTTATAGGGGACTGAAGGAACCAAAGTTCCCCTTCCACCATGTAAATACACAGGGACAAGGCACCATCCATGAACCAGAAAGCTGGTCCTCACCAGACACTGAATCTACTAATGTCTTCATCTTGGACTTCCTGGCCCCCAGAACTGTGAGAAATAGATTTCTGTTGTTAATAAGCAAACTAGCTTATGGTATTTTGTTATAGCAACATGAACAGACTAAGACAACTACCCAGGACTGCTCTAAGGCCAAGGAGCGGCGATGGGGCAGCCCTCTGCAAAGCAAGGTGCAAGGCCAACTGCCAGAACCGGAAACAAGACAACCCAACGCAGGCCCACACTGCCTGTGGGATCCTGACTCGAATGACTGGCTGGCATTCCCAAAGATGAAAATGCAGAATTTAGGTCAGCACACACAGAGAATCTCGCTTTGTTTACATGAGACAGAGAGTGTGTGTTCCTATGAAATGCCTTTGAATCCCAGCGATGATGAGAGACCCAAGGCTGTTTATGGCTTTGGATATTTACTTTTCTCATAAACAAATCAGCTCGGGTGCCGTCAGAGCTGACGCCACTTCACACTGCGGCCCTCTGACGTCCTCGCTCCTCCCCAGTGCCCCACACATGGTTTGAATTTATTGGTTTTAGCAGCTTTCATTTACATTGTGTGAGGATCACGGAATGACCAGCAAACAGAAGCGCTGATCCGTGCCCTGGGAAAAACACAGAAGCGCAAGAAAGGAGGTTGTGGGGAAGAGCTGGGAAGTTTCCTCCAATCCAAGGAGAAGCAGCTCCCATCCACAGGGTGGCTCAGTCAAAGCCCTTAGGGCCCCTTTGGGAATGGAGGATCAGGGGGATGCTACAGCCGCACCAGGAGTTGGTCAGAGCATGAGGCTGAGAAGGCTGTCAGTGGTCACGGCCTCCCAAAGCCAAAGCACCTGGGGACTGTTGTGGGAAGTGGAGGTGGCTGCCAAGGTACTTGGCCTCCTGGAACCAAACATCTAGAAATCTGGGAACAATGCAGGAAGGGGGCTTCCTGTTTTCTACCAGGATACTCAGGTGATGATGTGTAGACATGGTCGATAATTTTACAGCTACACACAGGGTCCCTGCATGTGTACTCAAAGCCAGGGGTCAGGGAAACCCAGATTCATTCTGCGAGGTTCCTTCCCGCAAAGAACTTCAGTTTAACGAAGAAGACAGACGTGTGAACATATAAAAGACAATAACATTTAAAATGCCACTTTCCAGTGAGGTCAGAGCCAGTTTAGAAAGTGGCTTTGCAGCAGCAGGGGTGTGGTTTATGGTTTACCAACCAATCTCACACCCACTAAGGGGGCTGAGCGAGGGGAGGGACTTGCTCTGGTCATGCTGTGGGACTCCCAATCCAGTGCTCTATTCACTGACCAAAGATCCTCCCATCCCCTACTTCTGCTGGGGCTGGGGTGAACATCAGGAATCGCCTGCCTTACCCCGCCCCCACTTTGAACAGGTGGAATCCCACAAATAAATCACATAAAATAAGTGACACAAAATGCAGGGAAATGTTATCCTCCAGCAACGATGTTAGAAATGGTGGTCAGGGTCTCAGGCTCCCTCACAAAAGCCTCTGTAATATATAACTACTCTGGTCTCATTCAGTCACCAGACCGCTTTTACCACCTTGTTTCTAAAGGAAATCCAGTCCTGAGTTCCTGTCCCAGAAGCTGGGAACCATTATGCTCTGGCTCAAGCAAGAGACTTGGGAAGGTATAGACAAGCCTGGGTGAGGTGTTCCAGTTTAGCCAACAGAGGAATGAGTGGGTGGGCCAATTATTAACCAGAAGGAATTCTGAAATGCAGAACATGAGTGTGAGGGACAATGGCCCCCAATGCACCCAGGAGCAGGCCCAAACTTCTTAACATGGTTGTAAGGCCTCCATTATGTGACCCCTGTGTGCTTCTATAGTCAATTGCCTAGTCTCCCCATGCTTCCCACTAGTGTTCTCCACATGTGAGAATCCAGATCAATATCACCATCAGCACCCACCCCCCATAACATGGTGCCACTCCTGAACCCAGGACATGCCCAATTGTCCTTCAATACAGCTCAAGAGGTATCACACTAAAGCCAAACCAGGTACTCACAAGGAGGGGAGGCTGGTCTATTGTATACAATTGAGCATATGCAACAGCAAAGAGAACTAACTCCCAGACAGCAAGAATACAGGCTCATCCATTTGGTAGCATCCACAGGACCCTCCAGATACCTGAGCTCTGCAAAGCCCCAGCAGCCATGGGGGTGGGGGACTCAGGGTCAGTGCTCATCAGTACACTAACACAGTGGATTGAATGATAGGTTGGAAGTGACATTCTGTCCAGCTACTGAGGCAAATTGAACAGAAATACTCTAGGCAAGGGGTGGCCCTCCATCACATTTCCCCACTCCCTGCCCTACACTAGAAAGCTCTGCAGAGAAGCATCCCAGCCATCCAGACTGGTGCCATTACAAATTTAGCACCTGTACGTCTGTTGGGCCCCTCAGCCTGCCCTGCCATTGCTTTACTTGCAAAGGTCAGCTTCTACTCTGAATGCCCACCACAGAATTTCTCCTCACTCTCCCTCCTCATTCTAGCTCCTAGAAAGTGGACTCTCTCACCCTCTGCTTCCTAGGGCCACAGCCTTCCTCAAGAGGGACCCTCAGAAGTCTCTCAACTCCTTGTCCCTGTCACCTCCTGGCCTCCTACCTTTCATCACATCTCCAGTTTCAGAAGGGCTGTCACCTCTACTCTCAGATTCCAGCTCCACCTCCTCTGGGTCACATTCCCTCTTTTCTTCTTTTTTTTTTTGACAGAGTCTTGCTCTGTCGCCTAGGCTAGAGTGCAGTGGCATGATCTTGGCTCACTGCAACCTCTGCCTCCCGGGTTCAGTTCAAGCAATTCTCGTGCCTCAGCCTCCCAAGTAGCTGAGATAATAGGCATGCACCACCAAGCCTGGCTAATTTTTGTATTTCTAGTAGAGACAGGGTTTCACCATGTTGACCAGATTGGTTTCGAACTCCCAGCTTCAAGTGATCCACCTGTCTTGGCCTCCCAAAGTGCTAAGATTACAGGCATGAGCCACTGCACCCGGCCACATTCTCTCTTTTATTTAGATGCAGATAGGTCAAGAGCACAGGGCTCTGCAGCCAGAGTTTCTGTGTTTAAACTCCAGATCCTCCACTCATTAGCTGTGTGACCCCAGGCAAGTGAATTACCGCTCTGTGACTCAGTTTCCTCACCTGTACAATGAGGCTGAATCTACCTGAGAGACTGCCATGTGGAATAAGTGGGGCAGTGCACATAAAGGCCTCAGAATCATTCCTGGCACTCTGCAGCAAGGTACCTCTCTCTTGAGTCTCTTCAACCCCACCCCCTTCTTCACCAGCCCCATATCCCTCTCTGAACCCTCAGGACCTAGAACTGAGCCTGGCACAGTGTAGCTCCCAGCAGTGCTTTTCAAAGAAATGAACAAATAAATGAATGAATAGTTAAATAATAACTAATTCAATTAATTATTTACGGAGAATTTCTCTTTGGGAGAAAAAGAAGAGGAAAAACACATGCACCTCTGGCACTACTGAGAGCATAGAGCACCTGATGGCTGATAAAGGCCTTCTCAGACTTGATCCCACTGGATTCTCCCAAGTGCTCTGAGCTGTTGCTAGGTAACATCCAACCTGTCTGAGCAGTAGAGGAAAAGGATGCTGAGAGGCAAGAGCCCCAGGTCACAAATCTAACCCAGGGCAGAGCTGGGCCTCAAGCTGGGGATTCCGGCCTAAACCTTTCGATCCCTCCTTTTGGTGTGTACCAACTCCAGAGAGCAGTGGGAGACCACAGTGAAGGCAAGCCAGAATGAATAAAGTCAGACATTACACTACTGCAGATGGTCAGAAAAATAAATGGCCATGCTCTGGGTGGTCCGACCACATAGTTCCCATCAGACCAACCAATAACCCATCCCTGCACTGGATGATGCTCAGTGTGTGAAAGACCAAAGGATCAAGAGCCATCTTTTGTATGGGATGGGCCTCAGTTCAAGAAAGACATAGTGAAAATGGGCCAATAATAATAATGAAAATGACCACCACCTAAGCCACCACAGTTAACATTCATTAACTCTTACTGTGTGCCAGCCACTCAGCTGTGTGGTTTATATGCATTATCTCATTTATGCCTCACAACAACCCCAGGAGGTAAATACTGCTGTGAGCCCCATTTTTTCAGATGTGGAAACAGATGTTCAGCCATCTAGCCAAAGTGGAGGAGCTGGATTTCCAACTCCAGTCCAGTTTCTTCCTTAAGGTATCAAAAGATTCAAGTAGAAATCCTGGCTCCATCATTTTGAACACAGTACTTGACCTCAATGTCCTCAAAATGGGGGAAAAATGCTTACCTTTTAGGATTGTTTTAGAAATTTACTGTGATAAACCAGAGGCCTAGCATATAACAGTCACTAAATAGCAATGGCTCTCTTAAGGCTGAATAGGAAAGAGAAAGAATAAAGCCAGTGGAGGCAGTGTAGAAAGGCTTGTTCTGCATTCCCTCTGCATTTTGCCATCCTGGCACTTCCGTGTAAGTCTGCTTCCTTTCCACCCCATCCCCAGGGGCCCAAATCCTATTCCACCTGCAAGGTCTCTCTCAAAGCCACCTCCATCAAAAAACCTCCCCAGAAAACTACTGATGGAAGCAGAATATTAAATTACCTCCAAGACCACCAGCAGGCCTCAGCATGCGGGTTCTGTAGTGCTGGGTCAACAAACATCACAGTCTATACCTAGAGGACTATAAATCATTCCACCATGGAGACACACGCATGGAAATGTTCACTGCAGCACTATTCACAATAGCAACGACATGGAATCAACCTAAATGCCCATCGGTGACAGACTGGATAAAGAAAAGGTGGTACATACATGCAATGGAATACGAGGCAGCCATAAAAAAGAATGAGATCATGTCTTTTGTGGGAACATGGGTGGGACTAGAGGCTATTACACCTCAGCAAACTAACACAGGGACAGAAAACCAAATACTGCATGTTCTCACTTCTAAGTGGGAGCTAAATGACAAGAACTCAAGAACACAAAAAAGGGAGCAACAGACACTGGGGTCTACTTCAACATGGAGGTTGGGAGGAGAGGGAGAAGCAGAAAAGCTAACTATTGGGTACAGGGCTTAATACCTGGGTGATGAAATAATCTGTACAAAAAAACCCTCTGTGACAGTCGTTTACGTACGTAACAAGCCTGCACATGTACCCCTGAACCTAAAATAAAAGTTAAAAAAAAAAGACTGTCAAGGTCAAGCGCAATGACGAAGCATTGTTATCACCGAAGTCCCCAAGTGGCTCAGTTTACCCATCCCATGACCAATCCACAGCTCTTCCAGCTGCAACTCGGCCCCAAAAAAGGGTCTGGTGCTCAAAGATGTACTATAATCCAGGGGATGCTGGAGCCACCCAGCTGGATATCTGGGGTCTCAACACCTGGCACTCTGAAGCAAATCCAGTTCCCTTTCTGAGCTCAGTAACCACACTGGCAAAAAAAAAAAAAAAAAAAAAAAAAAAAAAAAAAAAGGAGGGGGCGCCAGGAACAGACTAACACTCTTCTTGGTGTCCTTGTTGGGGTAGGGAGGGAACGCAGTCGCGCATGTCAGTCGCGCATGTGAAAAGCCTCTGGAAATTGCAAACCGCGATGCAAATGGTTGAAATTATCATTGCCACTTAGGCTTTTGTCTCTTTTCAGACTCAAGGCCAAGCAGCTCAAGAAAGGGAAACCGTGTGAACTAAAGCTAAAAGATGAGCCAGAGAGATTTCCAAATGGCTTTCTCCGCCGGTATCATTCTAAAAGGGGGTTTCGAGCGGGACCCAAGGCTTAAATTACTAACGGCCTTGAAGGCGCATTAAGTCCCCCGGAGATAACACTGGCCAGGAAACTTTAAATAACCTTAATAGGGAGGAAGGAGGCAAATCCTTTAAACACAAGACAAGGAGGGGAAGAAAGGCCTGTCCTCTTATCTTTGCACCGTGGCTCCCCGGGCAGCGCTGGCCGCGCGCCGCGCTGTCTCCTCCCCCGTGTGAACGCGGACTCGCCTCGCCCCGACGTGCCTGTCCGCAGGGCCCCGCCTGTGTCGCCGCCTGACCGAGTGACGGGCGGGGACAAACACGCTGCGGCCCCAAAGCCGCGGCCGCCCAGCTGCTGCTCTTTTAGTTAACGTGCACTTGCGCTCGCGGAGGCCAGGCCAGAGAGGCGGCACGGCCCGGGCCAAGCGCGTCATGCACAGAGCACTCGCCTCTGCGCCAGGGTGTGAAATGGGCACAGTCATGCAAGCCTCTCGGGCTAGCGCCAACGTGAACTGGAGGTGGAGGGACACTAGCAGGCGGCTTTATGCAGTATGGTCTCTCTCTAGTCACAGTCCATGCAGAGAGTGGCCAAGCTGAACTGGCTCACGGCCCTCAAAATGCACAACTCGCGCCCCGTCCTCTAGCGTAGGTGCCTCCAATCTCCTGAACTTAGTACTCCCTAGCCTTTACCTAGCTTTTTTACTCCTTCCGATCTCAGGTTCACCTGGGCTGCTTTCAGGAAGCCTTCCTGGATCTCCTCAGGGCCGAGGAAGCTGCGCCTCTTCTGTACTCCCACAACACACCACAAGACAAGCCACAGCCTCCCTCCTCGTGGCACCTGCAGGGATGCTGTGTCCTGTCCCTACCCAGAAAGGAAGCACCTGGGCAACAGCAATGTTTTTCTCTCTCACTATGTCCAGCACTTATCCCATGTCTGGCACTCAGTAGGAACTAACAAACATTTCTTGAAAAGTTGTATAATGATAATTTGAAAATGAAGTAATAACTATGAGCTAGTATGTACTGAGCATTTGTGTGTGGCACTGTGCTGTAGTGCTTTACATTAATCAACTAATCCTCACAGCAATCCTATAGAGTTGACATGCGAAAACTGACTCACAGACAGGTTATGTAACTACCCCAAGGTTACTATACTCCCAATAAGTGCACTTATTCTGGGAACTGAAGGAGTACTGGGCCAACCAGCCAATGTCTGGAAGTTTTCCAGTGCAGGGGACTCCTGAACTGAGTCTGCACTACGATGTGTAAATTTAAAGACTGACTTTCGGTTCTGAAGGTAGAATGAGACCAGGATGTTCCTTTGAATAAGGGAGGTGGGAATGAGCTTAATGTCTCCTCCTGCCCTTCCTGAGTCAATGCGAAGAAAAGGGAGAATCCCAAGAATGAAGGTGAAGGAGTGTCAGCATTCAGGGTAGGGGTGGTCAGCTGCTGATCAGAAAACCCCGGGTTCTCCCAAGGAAACCACCTTGTCTAAGTCCTTCAGAAGGAACACAGAATCCAGCAACAGGTGCATAGGCAGAGACCACACATCTCTGTCCCTCAGAGATGGCCCCAGGGCCCTGACTTTTATAGGCCTGGCCTGATGACCTCATGGCTCTTTTCCAGGAAAGCCAGGCATTCAGTGTGGCCCAAGTACAACTTACCCACCAGTTCTTTCAAAAAACAATGCTAAAAGCCAATCACATTGTTGCACCTAAACTCAGACTACTGAGTTATGATTACATGGCATCCTCCAATCTGATGACTATGGTTAAAAGTCTTGCTGTAGAGTGACATTTGTTTGATGAGCCCAAGCTTTTAACACGGATGGTCCTCAGGGGCCTTTACCCATTCAGAGGAGTAAGAGTCAGCCAGAAAATAAAAACTGGGAAGGGGCTCCCAGGTAGAGGGAACAACATAAGCAAATGCATGGAGGCATAACCAAGGAGTGTATGTGACAGGGAGGGAGGGGGAAATCATACAGCTCAGCAACCCTGGTGCTCCAAAACCAAGATAGCAAGCGAAGAATAAAATGAAGCATTTTAACATGAAAATAAGTGGAGGGATGCAGTGAGCCTGGAGAAAATCATGTGTGCTCTGGATAGCGAAGAGGAGAAAAAAAGAGACTTGTTTGCAAGTAACAGTTGAAAAAGAGGGGAAAAAACCCCAAAATATCCCAGGATGGAGATTAATGAATCCAATGGGGACCCATGAATGTTACAAAGTTTTGACCAAATGGGCCAGCAACAGTACTGAATATGTCTCAGGTGCAAAGCCTAAGAGGTTTCTGAGAATTACAGAGGCCAAGACACAGTCCCTTTTTAGCATCCAGAGCTGCCAACACTCCAACCACAGAATATACCACAAAGCCCCAACTTCAGAACTGGGGAACATTCCATCTAATTTTGTAATCAATTGTGAGCACATTTTGAGCTAGGTTTGAATCAGAAAAGAAAAGAATATAAGATTGCCTGAGAAAAAATTATAAATAAAATATATATGTGCTGAAAGAATGTCATAAAATGCCATAAAGAATTCCACAGAGGGGAAAAATATATGTGGCTGGGTCATTAAGTAAAGCTTTGGCCCAAGTCTTTCCAAGCAGGTTAGACCTGGGAACATTCTAGGAAGACTTCCTGGAGGAGGTACAGCTTTGAGCTGAGCCTTGAAAAATTTCAGGATTCAGAAACAGAATAGAAAAGGAGGAAATTCCTAAAGAGGGAGGGGACCTAGCAGAAGCAACAGCTTTTCCAAGCTTGGGGCAACAGTTTTTGTGTTCCAGCGGATATAGTGCACAGATTTAAAAGCCTGCGGATCCTGGAGGAGCTGCTTGGCGAGACGGCTTGGCAGCCAGTGAACAGAACTGAAGGCTCGGCCACCGGCTGCCTGTGGATTAAGTGGGCGGACAGAGAGCCAGTGATGGGAGATAAAAGGGAGTGAAGTGGATAATATTTAGAAGCAAACTGAAGGGGAAAAGAACATCAGCAGCCTGGCTGGCAGGCTGTGGCGCTCGCCGGCATTCTTGTTTCCTCCCTAGGAAAGCTGCATTACCAGGCGACCTCTTCCTGGCTTTGAGAGACGTCCAAATGGGAACTATTAACAAAGGCACGCTCCCATTTTTATCTCCGTCAGAAAGTGCTTTGCCGGTCAGGTTTTCTCTGCTTGGCCTGAGATTGGAGAGCGGGTTGGGGGAAGATCAGACAATATGTTTGCGGATGAGGCTTCTCGGAATTCTTGAGAGCTGGCCCCTTCCAACTCTAAGATTTTAGAAGTCTGTGTCCATGAGCTGACAATTCTTCAAAGCTAAGAGGCTAGGATTTCATGACGTGAAGATTCTTCGAGTCCCAAAATGTCTCTGAGGCTAATGTTCTGAGATTTCACCATTCTTAGATTCCTTGAGCCTCAGAATTTGGGTTTATGGTTGGAGATTCTGAGCCTGGAAGTCTTCCTGCTGTGAACTTCCAATTCTAAGACTAGAATATCTCATGACATTTTGGTCACCTCCAGCTTTAGGACCTCACTCTCCTCTGATGGAGGTGCGTAAGCCATCCTGTGCTCCTGCTTCTGCGTGTGCTTTCCCCCTACATTTAGATAATGTATTAAATATTAAGATATGAATGAACCAGATTATGGAGAAGGGATGGACAGAGCTCTCCATGCCTGCAGAGGTTCTTCACAAACAGCCCTCTGGGCACAGAAATAATCTGAGTGTGCACATGCCCAGGGGTCGCTGCTGGGGGACACCCGGTGACGGACATTTGCTGAGCAGCTCCTAACCAGATGGCTCTGTGGGGGAGAGAGAGCGGGTGTGGCAGACTACAGAAGTAGAAGGTGAAGGTCGTGCCAGAAGAAGCCTGTTCTTCTGAACCTCAGTCCAGGTTCTGGAGGTGTACGGTGTGGGAGATGCCAGCCTGTGTTTAATTCCACAGTGATGGAGGGGCTCTCCCTCTGTGGATGACTTCCGGGGAGAAAAGGCTTCGGCATGGTCCGAGGTCCTCCAGGGGTGTCTGGGGTCTCGGGGGCGGCTTGGTCCCTTTATTCTAAGGAGGGCACATAGATCTGACAAGAGATCTGACAAGGTATAACACTGTGGGCTCCAGGGCTGCCACAGAGGCCCAGAGAGGGCTGGAGGACTCAAGAATGGCTATTCTTGGAGGACAGGAAATCAGAGAATGGTTCTGAAAGGTGGGAGCATGCAACCGAAAGGGGAAGGAAAAACAGGGTCTCTATCTGAAGTGCAGAGAACCAGGGCACAGGAGAGACTAATACTCAGGTGCTCTGTGCCTCAGTTTCCATGCTGCAAACAGGACTAATAATACCCACCTCTCAGGGCATAAAAGCAATGGGGTGCATCCTCAGGTAATGAATTCCCAGCAGGCAAAGACACATTTCCAAGTCTCTTCCCAGACCCTTCACTGGCACAGCACAGTGAGGTGCTCTGGTTGAATGAGTGAGGAGCAACAGAGGGAGAAGAGTCACAATGAAGGAGAGTAGCTGAGGCTGGGTGGGTGCCCAGCAGACTGTGCCGTGACAGGCTGGGGCTCTCCTGTCTGAAGCCTGGCAGCAGAATCACCCACTGGAACCAACAGGCTCTGGACAAATAGGTATCAGCAGCAACTGCCAAAGACAAGCCTGCCAGCCCCTCCCAACTACGGGTAACTCAGGCTCAAAATATCAGAGTGGGTTGGCCTAGGCTCTCCAAAATATGGGTCAAAGATAAGCCTCACACTGGGCCAACACTGGAAATCACCTAGCCCAGCACTCTCATGGGACTAAGGGGCAACTTAGACCTAGAGAGGGAAAAGGGCTGGCCCAAAGTTACAGGCAAGGTAGTAACAGGATCAGGATTAGAACCTGCTTTGAATATGACCTGCCTATGCTGTGGTCCAAATGTATGTGTCCCTCCAAAGTTCGTATGTTGAAACCTAACCACCAAGGTGATGATCTGAAGAGGTGGAACCTCTGGGAGTAGGTTAGTTCATGAGGTCTTTACACTCACGAATGGGATTAGGGCCCTTATAAAAGAGGCTAGAGGAATCTTGTTCACCCTTTCCACTATGTAAACACACAGAAGGCATCATCTATGAGAAACAGGCCCTCACCAGACACACAATCTGCTGGTACCTTGATCTTGAACTTCCCAGCCTCCAGAACTGTGAGCCATAATTTCTGTTGTTTATAAATTACCCACTGTAAGGTATTTTGCTGTAGTAGCCTACATGATAATTTTGACATTTTATGTCCTTATAGGATGGAAGGGAACTTTCAAAGTTCAGAGGGGAGCTCTTCACTTTGATTTATACTTTTCTTCATTGTTCATTCCTTCAACGGTGCTGCATGGTGGAACAGAATCAGTTTAATAGTGCTGCATGGTGGAACAGAATCAGTTCAATGGTGCTGCACGGTGGAACAGAATCAGTTCAATGGTGCTGCATGGTGGAACAGAATCAGTCCAATGGTGCTTGCTGCATGGGGGAACAGAATCAGTTCAATGGTGCTGCATGGGGGAACAGAATCAGTTCAATGGTGCTGCATGGTGGAACAGAATCATTTCAATGGTGCTGCATGGTGGAACGGAATCAGGGATGGTCACATCATGATTTCTGACCATTTGCTCATTAATTCATTCATGCTCCAAATATTTACTGAGTATTTACTAATACCTGCTGGCCCCCAGGGTATAGACATAGGAGCTCTGACTATAAACCAAAGAGATCTTTATTCAACTGTGCAGGCTTAGCCTATATTAGCGGTGGGGGTGTGTGTATGTCTTCACAGGGGTCGCTTAGAAAGTTGGGGACATATTCCAGGGGAGTAGCTGATGCCCAGAATGTCTTTGAGAACTCCTATTTTAGAATCACCTTGAGATCCAATTTATAAGCCAAGGAGAAAATCAGTTCCAGCACTTTTCAATTCTCTCTCTCTCTTTCTTTTTCAGTAAAGAATGATGATCTACCACCATTCCAGCACACACACACACACACACACACAATTCAGCAGAAATGTCATCTAATAAAAACCAGATCATTTTTCAGACACTGGAAAAGCAGGGGTTGTGGCAATGGACTCACCTGAGTTTGAACACTGAGTCCACTTGGCCTGTCTGTGTAATCCACAGCCAAATGACTTCACCTTTTCAGGTCTCAATTTATGGTCTTAAAAATAAATACGATAATAAACCTTGTTGCATCTCTGTGAGGATTGGAGATAATGTAATTATGAGGTCTAATGCAGCACCCTGAATAGAGACAAAACTCAATAAATGGTATTGTGAGGGACTTGTAGAATTTTACAAACATTCTGCACACCTTTGGCAGGCATGCTTCAGTGTTCAGGCACTACACATATTAGATGGGTAATGGTCGCGTGCTTGGTAAAGTACAGAATAGCAGAGTCCTTGTTTTCTTATTACACCTCAGAGAGAGGACCATGCAACTTAGAGGTCTCATCCAGTGTCTCCACCTCTGCCATGCAGGGAGTTGAAGGGGAGGACTCAGGTCCCCTAGAGGTAGAAGTAGTGGCAGCTGGTACCAGTCCCTGGAGGCAGCAGGCAGAGCTGATAGAAATCTGCAGGTCTCAAGCTTGTCATAAGATCTGGACTCGAGACTTAGGCATCCTGGGGCCCCCGAGGGCAGGGGCTCACCACCTCCTAATACTCCAACTTTACTATGTTCAGCAAGGGGTAAAGAGTGGATATGGCTGCTGGGAGTGGCAACTTCCCATGTAGCCTTCCTCTTTCCCTGCCCAGAAGCCAGCCTAGACTGTTTGCCAAGCACAAAACCAACATCCAGGTAGTCGTTTTAACCCATCAACAACCTCCCACAGGTAGTATCTTCTCATGTCCCCACAAAACAAGCTCAACTTTGAAAGACTGGTAATTACTGCCCCATGGGATGGATGGGCACACCAAGTCTTGTCCAAGATTTTATACAAGTCATTGGTTTTACTGTTGAGGCTGGGACGGACACCTGGAAGCAAGTCTGCTATCTCCAGCCCACTGTGCTGAGCTGTCTATAACACATCAAGAAAACCTTTAGAGACCTGCCTCACCACCAGCCTCATAGCCGAAAGAAATAATATCTCTACAAGTATAAATTTTCCAAGAAATAAAATGTTAAGCCCTCAAGTTCAAAAGGGGAGAGAGAAACAGAAGAAAGAACTAAGGAATGATTACGGAAGATATCAAATACCTAAACAGGAGGAAGTCTAGAGAAACAGTGTGTGGAAGCCGGGAGAACACTGTCCTTCATACAGAGTCAGGCTGACTGGCTCTGTTCCTTATTAGCTATGTGACCTTGGGCAAGTCATTCAACATTTCTGGATGCCCACCTTAGAAAGCCATAGGATTGTTATGAGAATTCAATGCAATGGAAAAGCGTGTGGAGCCTCCTGCAGGGTGCCTGGCACGTGGAATTGATTAGAATCATCCTATGGAATGTCAGGGCTGGAAGGAGCTTGAACGATGACCTCATCTCAGTGTCTCATTTCACAGACCCAGAAAACAGGGCCCAGAGAGAGGAAGTGACTTGCCCAAGGTCACATAGCAAAGTCATGGAGATGTTGGGTCTAGCACCCTCAGTTTATTTTGAAATCAAACACCAAAACCTAACAATAGATCTGATCTCCCAAGCTGTGCAAGGGTGGAAGAAGCTTTTTCCGGGGTTCCAAAACTTAAGCTTTCTTTCTCCATTCAACAAGCAAAATTATGCTATTTCTATCCAGAAAAAATTACAAAAATTTTAAAAACAATATTAATACTAAAATCCCAGATCTTAACAAAAAGACAGTCTTTTAAGCCTTATTTTTCCTGCCTTCTTCTCTCACTGCCCCCCCAACCCAAATATTTTGCAATAACAGTAATGCTGCAAGGAAAGAAAAAATAAAAATCTGATGCACTTAACAGATATTTCAGTACACTAATGCATCACAGATGTTCATATCAAACTGTGCACGCATGCATGCAATTTTACTGAGAAGGCTGTTGCATTTCTGATTTTGAATTTTTGGATCCCTAATGACCTCATCTGCCTAGGCTCCAGAATCCCACCCTTCCCATTTAGTCCAAGGCTGCCCAAGGGGATGGAGGAGAGATTTCATCGCCTCCCTACAAAATGATAACAGGACAAATTGG
Organism: Theropithecus gelada; assembly: GCF_003255815.1. Lineage (NCBI taxonomy): Eukaryota > Metazoa > Chordata > Mammalia > Primates > Cercopithecidae > Theropithecus > Theropithecus gelada. Next base: position 75,786,150 of record NC_037668.1, read on the forward strand.
CATGATTGGACACTCAGGCAGGTGGTGAAGGGTATGGAGATTAAGGAACTAAGGGGAGTTCTGTTTTCTTTTGTGCGGGACTTGCTTTCTGCAGCTCTTTTGAGGAGCTGGACCCAAAAACAATGTCAAGAGTGGGCCCAAGCTGGTGACGGGTGGGCACATTTTTGAAACAGAGATTGAAGTCTGTTTGATCTTCAAGCATGAGCTTTGGAGACTGTCAGCAGGCTCCCTCCCGGCCGATGAACGGCTCTCAGTAACTTTTCCTAAAACATAACCTCACACACACTTTCTAGCAAATGCTTTCACCCTACCAAAGCCATCATTTGGTTAAACAGCAGTGTTTCCAGACCCCAAAGAAAGATAGTTTTGTTGTTTTAAGAGAGACAGATTAAAGCTAGGGGCTGCTTAGCCAGAGTTTGTGTGTGCTCCCTTCAGCCTTTGTCGGATTCCTCTGTGGTTGGTGCAAAGAGGGTGTTGAGAGCGATGGTAGATACCTCACCTCTAAAAAAGATATCGAGGCCAGACCTAGGCCTCTGAACAGAGAGGCCTCCCACAAACCTGCCTCCGAAATGAGATGGGCGGTGAGCGCCGGGGGTCCCGACACAGATAATATCAGCTCCCGAGGCTGGCAAGGGAAAAGTCACTTCAGAGGGAGAAAGCGGCTATGTTCAGAGGAATCAGCACTGGGCCAGAGAATACACAGGATTTTCCCCCGTGGAGAAGGAGTCAGGCGTAGTCAGAACCCTGCAGGGCGTGACTAACTGCCCCAATGCTCCTGCCACTGGGGCCCTCTGGGTAAGGACTCCACAATTATGGGAGAGCCAGCAGGAGAACCGACAAACCCGCCTTTCATTTGGCCGGCAAATCAATCTGGCTTCTTACCTCCCCAGGGACAATATTGCATTTCCCTTGGAAAAACAAAGGCCAGAGATCTTGGAAAGGGGATCAGTTTCTGCCGCTGTTTCCCTGGTGAAGAGCTTGCAACATCTCCGGGGCAGCAAGCAGGTCTGATTCCAGTGGTAGTTTCTGGTCCAGTCAATTTATGAGGCTCTCTCCTTAATGGGCAGCATGTCTCTGAGCCATGCCTCACTCAGGAAATTGGCCCAAGCCCCATCTTGGGGCCTCCTTGAAGGAGTCCCCATCCTGGGATTGACAGTCCCGTTCTCAAGACACAGATGTGAACTCATTGTTCCCAGGGTCTCAGAGTTGAGTTTGGGGCCAGTGAGTAGCAAGTGACCTCTGTCCATGGAGACAGGGCTTTTAATGACATTTTGCTGTATCAGATCTCTGGCAGCCAGAGACTTTAAACCTCTTAAGCCCCTCCCTTTTCTCCTACTTCGGAGGTTCAGAAATCAGGACTGTCAACCTTTAAGTGAACACACTTCTCTGAAATTATTAACCTTAAAACTGTCCTGGCTGACTTTCTCCTGGCCTTAGGGAGGCGGTCTGAGGGTCACTTAGAGCTTTGCACAGAGCTGGGAAACTGATGGTGCTTAACCTCAAATGGCAAGCAGCACTCTACTGTCGCCAGGTCCCGGGCAACTCCTTGTCGGCTCAGCCCCGGGAGCTATGCCTTCCTCTTGTTTTCTCGGGCACTGTCCACACACCAGCCTCAAGACAGCCTCCAGGGCCTCAGGAAGGCCTGACACACACCGGAAGCCCCTCTTTTTGTTTTTGATCACTCCGATGCTCTGAGGGAAATTCTTTCTGCCCAGGCAAGCACAGCAGGTGAGGAGTGTACATCCCCAACATGTAATACTGCCGCAATAGAAGCAAACACTCAGACTCTTACCCCAAATTCCAGTACACACCACTCTCAACTGATACTACCAGAGCAGCCAAGTGCTGCCTTGCAGCCCAAAAGAACCTCTCCTTCCAGAAAAAGGACCTGACTCTGGCTGCCTCCCGCTCCCCGTCGGAGAAGAAAGACAATCGGAGAAGAGGACTCAGGCGCCCTGGGCTGTCAGCTCCAGCCTGGGGCCCTGCATGCCTACCTGGGAGAAGTTGAGCCCGTTGTTGAGGGGATGGCACTGCTCCTCCACCTGCTCCACAGCCCCTGTGGTCTTCTTCATTTTCTCAGCCTGCTGGGCCAGGTAGAGGTCGAGCACAGGCACCCCGCGGAAGCGCACGTCCCTCTCGGTGAGCGAGTTCACCATGAGCATCACCCAGACGGGCCTCTTGCGCTCCCAGTTGCCCGCGATGGCATTGAATAGGTAGTCAGCATAGAGCCCCCTGCCCCGCTGAGCGGGCGTCATCCAGGAGGGCATCATCAGCTTGACGTAGTCCAGGTGGCGCTTCAAGCGCCAGTAAAGCTCGCGAGGCAGCACATCCTGCAGGTTTTCCCCGTGCGGCAGCAGCTGGCAGCTGGCCAGGGCCGAGATGGTGTAGGGGTCTGTCAGGTCCAGCTCAAAGTAGACATGGGCGCTAGCCTGGAAGGCTGCCTTGGAGTTGTCCGGGATGAAGTCCCAGACACGGGTGTAGGGGACGTGGATAGTGCCAAACAGGTAGGCCGGCGGATCACGACGAATCGTCCACAGGAAGGAGTTCAAGTCCCTCTGCTGCAGGAGTAGAGGAGAGGCAAGGCAGTGAGGCCGAAGGCAACAGAGTAGAGTCAGGGTAGCCCAGAGGGAGGTGCAGAGGGAGGTGGGGATGGGAGGCAGAGACCATACACAGGCCATGGTAAAGAGCCAGGGCTTTGGAGCCTGAAAGACCCACATTGAAAACCTAGCTTTGCCCTGTCTTAGATGTATGATCTTGAGTGAATCATTTCACTTCCCACAGGCTCCGTTTCCTCATCTATAAAATGGGGGTGAAAGCAACTACCTCAGGGGTTGTTGGGAAGATTAAAAGATACAATATATGTATATTAAGCCCTCAGACCAGTGCCAGGCACAGAGGAAGTCGGCAATGAAGGGAAACTCTCATGATTAGCAATTGCCATGAGTGCCAAGGACTGCCACACCACCTGAGAATATTCATGCTTGGCCAAGTCAAACCTTCACCGGTGGTGTTTCATGTGGAGGGTGGAGAAAGGGGGACCAAGAGTCCTGCTCTGGCAAGAAGGGAGGAAGTCATATAACTTTTAAATCCAACCATTAGAAGATATATGCCAAGAGCACTTTGAAAGCAGAACACCTATTAAAAATAGCACACCTATTTAAACAGCTACTTCACATTCATCACGGTGAATACACTTTTCTTTTTGGAGGGTAGGTCTGGGGTGTCAGCTACTTTGCTCCACCAGCTGAGACCATAGATGAGAAAGTGCTTTAAAATCTTGCAAGGCCAAGTCAAGTTTCAGAATCTGGCTTGGGAGGAAAGGATTCCATTACAATTAGTCCCAAGAAATGTACATATTCTGGGTACTTTCCAGGCTCCTCCCCTAAAAATGTATACCTGATCTCCAACCCCAGTTGTTTGTCATTTTCTATGACCTAAGCTCCGACTTTGGGGAGTGTGTGTGTGTGTGTGTGTGCGCGTGTGTGTGTAGGAGCTGAGGAGAGGTATGCAGACAGGGGTCCTTTCTACAGATCCAAGTCAGGGCTAGGCATAAAGGACATGAGAAGGGGACTGTCATTTCTCTTAGGCAAAGCCATTTTCCATCCAGAAAAATCCCTGGAGTGCCCACTGACCACTTGCAAGCTTTAGACCAACTCATAACATTTTCCTGTCTGATTCTAGCACAAATGAAAAGTATGTGTTGGGATGGGTAGCTTGTGGGAGAACAGTACATTACTTTACTAACTATCCAAAACTGTAAATCCCAGCATGTTGGCGATAGACTGAGAGCCCAGCCAGCCAACGAGCTCCTTGTTTGTGCACAAGGCAGGCCGCTGGAGGTGCACCTTGCCCAGGGTCAGCGAATTCCGGGCTGACAGGCAGCACACCGACAGCAGCCAGACCCTACGGTCTCCTGGCCTCCAATTCAGGGTTACTGTCAATGCATTAATTTACACTTAGAGGGAAAGATACTGAAGGAAATAAAGAGGTTCTTTGTTTTGGAAGGAAAATTAGGAGACCCAGTAATTACTTGACCCCAGGAAATATTAGGCCAGTACGTCCTGGCATTGCCTTTTCCTCTCCTCTGAAATCTTCCCCCTTTTCATGAAATATGGACGCTTGGGAGAGTAGGTGCTGGAAGCCTGGACCGCAGAGATGGAGGTGAGAACCAGCAACAGGGAGAAAGTTTGTCTTAGGTCAGAGTGGGAGGGCAGGGAGAAAGAGGGAAGCCTGGGAGGGGGCAGAGTGTGTGAATGGGAGAGCAAAAGGTTCGATAGAAGTCAAGAGAAGAGCAAGGAATGGTAGAAAGATACAGTCAGAAACGGGCAGAGAGACGAGAAGTGTAAAGAGAGAGAGAGAAAAAAAAACATGAGAAAGGAGAGACAAAAAGGGGCACAGAGAGAGGAAGCGTCCAAGCAGGACCACAAGTCAAGGGGAGAGCCCGAAAGCGGCAGCGTGTGGAGAAGGAACCAGAGAGGGAGCGCCGCTTCTCGCTCCTGGCTTGGAGCTGGAGCCGGGGCAGGCAGGAGCGAAGGAAGGGCGCCCGAGGCTGCGCCCGGCGGGTGGAGGTGGAGCGGGTGGGCTAAGGTGGGTGCGGAAGCAGTACCCAAACCATCGTCCCATGGGACTGGAATACCCAGGTAGGCGGAAGAGTGGCTGGGAAGGCGCTCGCTCACCGATCCGGGCGGCCGGCACTGTCCTCCGTCCGGGGGCTGCGGGCGGGCGCGAGCGGTGGCGAGGAGGGCGGCGAGCAGCGGCCCCGCCAGGGCGGCGTGCATCCTGCCGCGGCCCGCGGGGCGCGGGGGACCCTCCCGGACGGCGCCCCTCAGCGGGGCGGGGAGCCCCCACTTGGGCACGGAGTTTCCTCTGGAGCACTGGGCTCCAGCCACAGGATGCTGGTCGCCCTCTGGGGCGTGGCTGACTGTCCCTGTCGAACCTGGGGGTTTCTCTGGGGCGGGGCTCCGTCTGTTGGAAGACAGGGACCCTCTAGGGCTGGGCCCCGCCCCCGGGCGCTCAACCTCGCTGGCTGAGCCCCCAGGTGCTGAGGGCGTGTTGGGGTCCGGGGGCGCGCGGGGTCCCGGAGCTGCGTCGGGGTTCAGGGGCGCGCGAGGCTCCTGGGGCAGAACCGAGAACCCGGGGTGCGCGGGGGTCCCTGGGTTATGCTGGGCGCCCGGGGCGCGCAAGGGTCCCAGGGGTGCGCGGCGCTCCAGGAGGCGCGCAGTGGGACAAGTGCGGCGGAGGGCGCGGCAGGGGTCGGGGGCGGCTCTGGGGCGGCCGGCTGCCCCCGAGTCCGGCTCAGAGGGGCGGCGGGCGGCCGCGCGGCCGCTGCCCGGGCTCCGCCATGCTGCTCCGCGGCCGGGAGAGAGGGAGAGAGGAGGGCGGGAGAGCGGCGCGGAGCCGGGCCGGGCGGGGGGCTGGGGCCGCTGAGGCGGGGGAGGGGAGGACCTGGCGCGGGGGGCGCGGGGGCGGGGGACCGGGGCCGCGCCGGGCCGGGCCGGGCCGGGCGGCAGGGAGTCGGGGCTAGCTCCGCGCCCGGGCGCGGCGAGGCGGGGTCTGATGGGCATGGCAGGCGCTCGCTCGCTCCTCTCTGGCTCCCTCGCTCGCTCCCTCACACGCGCGGAGGGAGGCGAAGCCCGCAGCAACCACTTCCCAACTTTCCAAACTTCCCAGCGCAACTTTTTCCTCCCCTCCCCTGCCCGCGCCTCCTCCCCCATCCCTCCCCCTTCCCATCGCTTGGCGCGACCGGGCCGCAGCTTCGCCGTGCGACCGCCAGAGGGCGCCCGGGCTAATGACCGGCTCGGCCAACCTCCGCGGGCTCAGCGGCAGACGCGGACTGGGTGGCAGCGACAGATTTGGGGACCAGCCTCGCCCAAAGCGTCCCTCCCGCAGATCCTGGCAGGAGCGAACAGCGAGAGGGACAGAAGTTGGACTGGGGAGGTAGCAGTCTCTCGAAATTCAGAAAGCTGCTGTGTACAACTTTATGACATGCGTAGCGCTGGGATGAGCTTGGTAGGTGCTCTGCAAACACCAACTGAAAAAGAAAAGAAAAAGAAATCCCCAAAATTCCTTGGAATCTTCCATTTAAGTAAATCCCCTCTTATCTATGTCCTTGGACCCACGCAGTATCCCTGTGCCTGTCTCTGGAAGAGTGAGGATTGATATCGCAGTGTCTTAGACCACAAGACTTGAAAGACCCCTTAAACCAACCTATGTCCTCAAGAGGCACATGAGACTTAGAGAAAGCCAGGGCGCAAGATCTAAGCTTCTGAGTTGTTTCCAGCAAATGGAGAAAGGGAGGCACAGGCACCCCTGCTTGGTTCTGTTAAAGGAGAGTTTGTTCCTATTCTGACAACAGGTATTGACGGATGAATTAGGTGATACTGTCAGGAGCCCGCCCACAGCCTAGGGAAGGAGACAGACAGGGACAGATATGCAAAGAAGCCATTAAAATACAGATGATGAGGGCCAGGAGAGACAGAAGCACAAGGAAATGGGAGCAGAGAGGAGAGCTCCTAACACAGCCCAGAGGCCCAGGGAAGATGCCTGGGAGATGGTTTTGAAAAATAAGTCGGAGGTGGCTTAGAGAAAGAGGTGCACACGCCTTCCAAGTGGAAGAGCAGGTGCCAAGGCATAGCAGTGTGAGAGCACTCCAAGTAGTTACCCATGGCTGCAGCAAAAAGCAAGTGGCAGGAGCTGAACCTGTGTCTTCCGGCCAGGCTGGGGAGTCTGTCCGTTCTAGGTATCAGGTAATAGGAAGTTACTGCCAGATTTGAAGTTTAAGGTGGCTAGAGTAGATCTGTGCTCATCGGGGGCATGAATTGGAGGGGGCAAGTTGGAGGCAGGGAGACCAGTGGACAGATAGTGAGGGGGGAGCCAGAGTCCAAGCCTCGGTCTCCTGACTTCCAGCCCAGTGTTTTCCCCACTTCTCCCACTCATGCCTGCAGGTACCAGATTGAGCAGCTAGAAAATGGCCACACCAGAAGGCTGAGTGAGAAAGACCAAGCAGGGCCGGAGGGTCAGAAAGGTTTTCCAGAGCACAGGATCTGGGCGGTTGGGAGGAACACAGGAAGGAAAGAAGGAGACACCAGAGACTGGCAGGTTGACCCTCATGTGCCACATGAAGTTGCCACTTCTGTAAGTTACAAGTGAATGCATGTTGGCAATTTCATATGGTTCAGTTTACTGGGTGTCTGGAGCAACCTCAGCTTCTTAGCTATACACACACTTGGTGACAGACACTGAGCAGGCCAGAGTGCCCAGATGGTATGTATGAGAGCACAGGACAGCACCATGCTTCCCACACACACAGCTCTGAGACCCGCAGCTCTGACAAGAGATGCCTTTAAAGAGCCTCCACTTTCCGGAGCTCCAAAACTCCTTACGAAGTCACCACTCTGCTGGTAAGGATGAGGGGAGGTGAGAGCTCAATTCCACTGGAGGGAGGGACATGGGTCCTCATTGGAGAATTAGAAGATAGAAGTCAGATAGTGAATAAGAAAGAGCCTGATCAATTTAAAATAATGGTGTGTAAATATGTGTGTGGATTTTGGAAACCTTCCCTTCCTGTATTGTAAACAAAGATTCCCTGGTATCTTTTTTCCTGAAATTATAAAAGTTGTGTTGGCTAATTTTCATGAGTGTCAGCTATGACTTCCTCCTCCATGGTACACGTGGTGACTGTGACCAGGGCAGAACAGTTAGCTTCTCTGTGCCTCTCTTTCCCCAGCCAGTTTCCTGTCCCCCTCACTTTCTGTGAGTCAATGTGTGCAATAATGTCTTAAGATCTTCACCAGTATTGTTACTGATATTCTTAATGAGATGCAAGAATAAATAGATTTTTCTATTCCTGGATATATACCCAAGAGAACTGAAGACATTCATCCACACAAAATACTCTACGTAAACTGTGATAGCAGCATTATTTGTAATAACTGAAAGGTGGAAACAACCGAAATGTTCATCAACTTATGAATAAATTAACAAAATGTGATATATAAAAATATCATATCATTTACCTTAAATATATACATTTTAAAAACATGTTATAGTCACATGATGGAATATTATTTGGCCATAAAACAAAATGAAGTACCGATACATGCTATTTCCAGGAGAGCATAAATCAATCTTGAAAACATTATGCCAAATGAAGCCAGTTGCAAGAGGACATATATTATATTATTCTATTTGTATGAAATGTTCAGAATAGGCAAATACATAGCAAGGCAGAAAGTAGATTGGTGGTTGCCTAAGGCTAGGAAAAATGGGGACAATGGTGGGGCCATAACTGGAGGGTACTGGGTTTCCTTTTGGAGTAATGAAAATATTCTAGAATGGTGATGGTTGCACAACTCTGTGAATATATTAAAAACCATTGAATCACATTTTAAATGGGTGGATTATAGGGTATGTGAATTATGTCTCCATAAAGCTGTTACCAAATAAATAAGTTTGGGGCCTCAGGAGAGAGTGTTCCTCAAGACTCAAGAGCAAGGGTCTCAGTGTTTTCAAACCATTTTTTTCCTCCCACATTGTGTAGTGTGAGAAACCCTGGATGATGATAGTCCTCAGTCCTGGAGACTTATCCTGCTTCTGCTAACATCTCACGAGGCATCTTTGGGTAATTCACTTGTTCTCTCTGGACCTGAGTAAGAACTGAGGTTTCATGTCATCAGTATGAAGAGGTTTGTGGAGCAGGTCACCTTTAGGAGCCTCTATATCTAACACTGGAGTTCTGAGCCCCTTGGTCACAGCCTGCTTAGAGCCTTTAGGCAGGATGGGGAAGAGCACAGGGCTCAAGAGAGAGTCAGGGGACTCAGAGCTTGCCTCCTCTCCGCTGGGGCACATCTGGCTCACTTTCCTTTTATTGCATTTTAATTAAGTTGTTCAATCAAATTGGTACCAGGAATTGAAGGCTGTAACAGCTGGGGCAGGAGCAGAAAGCCTTGTAGCGGAACTAAACCAACAAAGTCTGCCTCCTGAGCAGATCCAGGAGCCCAGTGCTGCTACAGAGCGTCTCTCAGGGAGGGAGGTGAGAGACTACCCTGCGGCAGTCCACTGACAGGAGGAGCTTTGCTCTGGGCCTGAGGGCTGCCCTCCTGCAAGGCCATTGCCCTGGTCATTGGCCACACTGGCATTTTCAAATGGGCCTAGCCTGGCCTGACTTCCAGCTCTGACTCCTATCCTGGTCCTGCTCCTTCCTACCCACCCTCAGGCTCTATCCCCTCCACACCCTCTCCCCGATTCCCTTACCTGAGTTGGCAGTTAATCTGATGATGGAACGACATGGGCCGTGGGAGGGAAGTACATGGGGCATGGGAGAGAAGGACAGCTGACTTTAGGAGCAAGAGGTTGGCAGTGCTTAGACAGTCTAGAGTAGTGGAAAGAGCCAGAAAAAGGACCAGGTGCAGTGGCTCACGCCTGTAATCCCAGCACACTGGGAGGCCAAGGCAGGTGAAACATGAGGTCAGGAGTTTGAGACCAGCCTGGCCAACACGGTGAAAACCCGTCTCTACTAAAAATACAGAAAATTAGCTGGGCGTACTGGCAGGCACCTGCAATCCCAGCTACTCGGGAGGCTGAGGCAGGAGAATCTCTTGAACTCGGAAGGCATAGGTTGCAGTGAGCTGAGATCGCGCCACTGTACTCCAGCCTGGGTGACAGAGAGAGACTCTGTCTAAAAAAAAAAAAAAAAAAAAAAAAAAACAGAAAAAGTGAAAAAGTGCAGAAACTAATTCAGAAAAGGGCATTTCCTTCTGGCAATGGGAAAATAGGCACATAGTCACAAAAGTGCAACAAAGGATTGAAATTGCCATATAATATGGCATTCATTAAAAATAAAAAACCCTATGTGGGCCTGCCCAGTGGGGGAGTAGAGAGTACACAGGAATCAGTCCAGGGTTTTGTTCTTAGGGAGCTTGCAATCCAGTGAGGAGAACGGAGATGCAAACAAACAGGGCTTTGGGAAACAAATAGGGGGGACAAAAGGAGCAACGAAGTCAGCCTTAAGAGAAAGGAGATCAGCATAGGTCTTTGCTGGGAAGGTCATGTTTGAGTTGATTTTTAAAGATGAGCAGGAGTTGAACAGGGAGGAGGAAGAAGGGAAGGTCAGGCAGTAGGAACTGAATGTGCAAAGGCATGGGACTGCAAGTACTTGGCACATACAGGGATTGTCAACATGAAGGCGGAGAGGCCGAATGGAGGAGAACTGTTGGGGAGACTCAGAAATCAGACTGCACCAGGAAGGACTATGCATTATCTTGGAAAGCCCTTCATCCTGCCATTCAGAGGAGATAATCCCCTGAGCTTGCTCTGCATAAATTGTGGGTGCTGGTTGAGGGTGGCTGACATACCAGGTACCAGACTGGCTGTGGGCAGCCTCAGGGATATAACAGCAATGAGAGGCATTGACTGTGTTAACTCAACAAATATTTGCTGGGTCCCCATATGAACTGTGGTGTCTTAGGCAGGAAGGAGTATAGTCCTGCCCTCTGGATACTTGCCATTTCTGAACAAGACAAAACATGGGTAGGTGGTAAGTTAAAATGCGTTTACGTGAATAGTGCTGCAATGAATATGATGGGTATAGATATCTCCAGGTCACACTGTTTTCATTTCCTATATATGTATATCCGGAAGTGGGATTGCTGGATCAGATGGTAGTTCTATTTCTAATTTTTTGAAGAGACTTCATTCTGTTTTTCATAATGGCTTTACCAATTTACATTCTTACCAACAGTATGGAAGGACTGGTCAAAAGTATAAATTTTCAGTTATATGATTAATAAGTTCTGGGAATCTAATATATAGCAAGTGCGGTGACAGATGTGTTTATTACTTTGATTTTAATAATCATTACATAATATATGCATATATTAAATTATCACTTTGTATACCTTAAACATATGCAATCTTCTTATTTTTTGAGACGGAGTTTCACTCTTGTTGCTCAGGCTGGAGTGCAGCGGCGCAAACTCGGCACACTGCAACCTACGCCTCCCAGGTTCAAGCAATTCTCCTGCGTCAGCCTCCTGAGTAGCTGGGATTACAGGTGCCTGCCACCATGCCCAGCTAAGTTTTGAATTTTTAGTAGAGATGGGGTTTCCCCATGTTGGCCAGGCTGGTCTCGAACTCATGGTCTCAGGTGATCCGCCTGCCTCGGCCTCCCAAAGTGCTGAGATTACAGGCATGAGCCACCGCGCATGGCCAGCCTTTACCATCTTTAGTTGTCAATTAAATGTTTTAAAAGAGAAAAAGAGTTAGAAATCACCACCCACCCACTTGCATGCATGGAAGGGTCGGTGAGTGGTGTAGTATTGTAAAAGTCCAGGCAAAGTCAGTGAGCTGAAGACTCTCACCTTCATATAGAACTACCAAATGATCCTGGAGGAGGCAGGATTTGAATTAGGCTATAAAGGAAAAGTAGGATTTAAATCGATGGAAAAGGTCTTGCTTGCATTCCAGATAATGGGAATAAGGAAAGTGAAAGGGCCAACGTGGGGTAGGAAAAAGAAGGTTTTGGCTATAGTAGAATGGGTGAATATTGAGAGAGCAGGCTGAAGTCGGGACTGGGCTGGGGTGCAGTTTGCCCATGAAGGAGCAAAAGGAGCTGGGGGTTATTTCAGACCGATTCTGTGCCAGACCCTGTATCTAAAGGATTTTAATGATATTGTGAGACAGATACTTTTAAATCCATTTTAAAGATGAGGAAACTGGGTCTCAGAGGGGAGACATGATGTATTCAAGTCATATAGCTAATAATTAGAAGAACTGGACTGTCTAGCTCTTTCCACTAAAGCATTTGCTTCCTTCAAGATGTGAGTGGGAAGGCAGAATAGATAGCACAGGCCAGATGGTATGGCTAGAAAACACACACACACACACACACACACACACACACACACACACACACACANTATGGCTAGAACACACACACACACACACACACACACACACACACACACACACACACACTGGGGGGCACATACATACCGAATATGGCAATTCCTATGCTGTGGCTCCCAGTCTAATTAGTGGGATGATTGCCATTTAGGAGACTTTTGCCTTTCACTTTAGCCCAAGCTGTGTGAGGCTCCACTCCTCTATTTAGGATTCAATAGGAGTATGGAAAGGGAAAAAAGAAATGTGATGCTTGAAACAAAATACCCCATCGAGCTGACCACTAAATAGCACTTAGACCCCAAGTATACACACAGCTGCTTTATGTAATGAAGGCTGTGGACCATGTTCCTGGATATAAAATAACAAACCACATATAAAGTTTTATGTTGCTGTGTAATTAGCACAGATCTGTGAGTGAGCATGCAGGCCTGGGTGCAGGGAGGGACGCTTAGGCCTCAGGCAATGAGCTGCGGAGGAAAGAGCATGCATGGTGGAGCCCAGAAGACAAGAGTTTGAATTCCGGCTCCACCACTTTGTAGCCCTTTGACCTTGGGCAAGTTATTTAACTACTGTAAGCTTCAATGTCATACCTGTCAAAGGAGGCAAAGTGCCATGTGTTACAGCCGTGGTTTTGCCCTCCTCCTGGCCTCCAGGGGCATCTGACAATGTCTAAAGACACTTGTTTGTCATAACTAGGAAGGTGCTACTGGCATCTGGTGGGTAGAGGCCAGGATGCTGCCCCCACCCTACCCTTACTACAAAGAATTATCCTGCCCAAAATGCTAATCCTGCCGAGATTGAGAAACTTTGCCTTCTAGGATTGCTTTGTGATGATATAATCATTACAAACTTTTATTGAGCTTTAACTATATATCAGGCACTGTTCTATCACTATTTAAAGTGTGTCAACTTGTACCTGTTTATAGCAAATCTAGGAGGGTGGTAGTAGCATTATCCTCATTCTCTAGATAAGGAAACCGAAATACAGGGAGAAAACGTGCCCCAAATCACACACCTAGTAATTGATGGAACCAAGGCAGTGTGCCAGGGTTTGAACCAAAGCAGTGGCATGAACTCATGTGTGTCTGCTTGGAACATGGTGGTGATGGTGACTTCTCCACCTCCAGAGTGGGAGGATTCATTCATCCATTCATGCAACATATATGCATTGAGAGCTTAATCACAGCTTGGTGATAAAGTCCTGGTAGACAAGATAGGCAAGGTCCTTGCTCACACAACTTATTTTCTAGTTGAGAAGAAAAATTATGAACAAGCAAATCAATAAAAATGGAGATAATGTAAGTTACGGCGAATGTCTGGAGAGTGATGAGAAGAAGTCTGCCATGAGAATATCTGGGGGAAGAGCGTGTCCAGCAGAGAGAACAGGCTGGGAAAAGGCCAGACGTGGGAGGCACCTTGGTGAGTTCAGGAAATACAAGGAAGTCCAGTGAACTTGGACCTAGGTCATAAGGGAGGAAATTCGTTTTTTGTTTGTTTTTTTGTTTTGTTTTATTTTGTTTTTTGAGACACTGTCTCACTCTGTTGCCCGGGCTGGAATGTAGTGGTGCGATCTCTGCTCATGACAGACTAAGCCTCCTGGGTTCAAGCGATTCTCCTGTGAGGGAGGAAATTCTAAGAGATAACGTTAGAGAGATGGGAGGGGCCAGGTGGAGTAGGACTTTGTATGTCAAGGTAAGGAGTTTGAATTCCAGCTTTGCTGAGAAGCTATAGGAGGGTTTTGAAGAAAGGTAACAGGATCCGATTTACATTTGTAAAAGAGCATTCAGATTTTGATGTGGGGGTGATGAGGCCAACACGTGGGGAGTTCAGGGAGTGATTCAGTAAGGATGCTAGAGCAGTAGTTAAAGGATATGATGATAGTGTCTTGGCCTAGGGTGATTGTAGTGAAATTGGAGGACAGTGAGCAAATTTGGTTCACACTCAGTGACCGTTTTGTGACATATATCATGTGGGAGGGAAAGAAAGAGAGGAATCAAAGGTGATGCTGAAGTTTTTGTCTTGAGCAACTGGCTCCAACAGCTGAGATAGGGAGGCCTGAGGAGGAGCAGGGGTTGGAGGGAGTGGAGGGAAGGTATCAAGAGGCCACTGTTAGGTCATATTAAGCAAGAGCTGCTTGCTAGGATCCAAGTAGAGGTGTGAAGAAAACAGCTTATAAGGGGATGAGCCTGGGGCTCAGGGCAGCAGTCCAGGCTGGAAGGATAAATTTAGTATCCGTTGCACAAAGATGATATTTGAAGCCAAGGTGCTGTTAAAGAGAGGCAGAGAATGGAAGAAGGCCTAGGTGTAAGTCAGGGAAATCACTCATTTCAAGTGTGAAAGAGAGACATTCATCAAAAGAGACGGAAGTAGGAGAAAAACCAGGAGAGAGAGGTATCAAGACATCCAACAAATTGAAACAAAACAGGGAAGTGACCATTAAATTTGACCACGGGAGGCTGAAGTGAGACATTTCAGTGAATTCTTGGGGATGGAAGCTGAAGTGAAATGGGTTGAAGACAGAGAGGTGAGCAAGTGGAGACAGCCACTATAGGGACCTCTTTCTAGGAATTTTATGGTAAAGGGTAAAGAAATGGAGTGGAGTAAGAACAAGGGTCAATGGCAAGACTTTTAAAAATATGAGTCATCTATGTATTTGCAAGCCAATGTGAAGGATCTGACAGAGAGAGGGGAACTTCTGATCCCCAGAGACAGGGGTTCATGGGAGAAGTCCTTGAGAAGTACTAGAGCGGCAAGGGGCTTGGGATCCGGAGAGAATGGAGTGGCTAATTCTTTTTTGTTTGTTTGTTTTTTTGAGACGGAGTCTCACTCCGTTGCCCAGGCTGGTGTGCAGTGACACAATCTTGGCTCACTTCAGCCTCCGCCTCCTGGGTTCAAGCGATTCTCCTGCCTCAGCCTCCTGAGCAGCTGGGACTATAGGCATGCGCCACCATGCCCAGATAGTTTTTGTATTTTTAGTACAGATGGGGTTTCACCACATTGGCTGGGATGGTCTTGATCTCTTGACCTTGTGATCCTCCCGCCTCGGCCTCCCAAAGTGCTGGGGTTACGGGTGTGAGCCATTCCACCCAGCCCTGGAGTGGCTAATTCTTGTTAGGACGTTTCATCTCTGATTATAGGAGAGAAGGCCTCAAGTATGTGAATGATGTAGGCAGTCTGGTGGCTAGATAATGCTGTTCTGGGAGAATGATTTCCACTTTCTCAGAGAGGAAGATCTATCTGAGCTCTGACTTGAGCCACTGGTCAGTCAGCTCCTAGCCCTGATCGTTGATACACACTAAGCCAGTCCCGGCGCCAGACTGAGCTCTTCTCGTAGACTGAATGTCTAGTTCTGTCCAGCCACCTCCCTTTGTTGATAAGAAAGAAGCTGGGAAGGCTTCTTTCACTATGGTGATTCAGCATAATCCATCTCTATAGCTGAAGAGAAAACTTGAAGCAAAGCCAGGCTCAGCAGGACCTGGATAGGTCCAGAGATGAAAGGGAATCCCCCAAACTTGAAAGAGGAGGGCTTGGTAAGAGTAGAACCACTTATGGGGCATGTCATGACCACATAGAGCCAAGAACAGGAGGCTCTCGAAATGGACCAAAAGTTGGGATTCATTAGAAGGAAAGGCCCAGACTGAAGTAGGATTG
The DNA here is from genome assembly GCF_003255815.1 of Theropithecus gelada. Lineage (NCBI taxonomy): Eukaryota > Metazoa > Chordata > Mammalia > Primates > Cercopithecidae > Theropithecus > Theropithecus gelada. The sequence goes on from NC_037668.1 coordinate 75,801,702, forward strand.
GAAAACAAATGAGGCTGGTCATGAGGACATGCAAGCAGATCTGAATGAAGTGGGTTGGGTGGAGTTAGGGGTGATCCAACTAAATCTTGGACTGCTAAGTACTCTTCAGTGTTTTCCTTCTTTGTGAACTCTTGCAGGGCCAATGTGGTCTACACAAATAGATTTACACATTTATATGGTGATCGAGAGTTTATAACTGTAAAATATATGCTGTATAAGAAAAGGCTTTGGCCAGGCACAGACTCACATCTGTAATCCCAGCTCTCTGGGAGGCTGAAATGGGCAGATTGACTGAGCCCAGGAGTTTGAGACCAGCCGGGGCAACATGGTGAAACCCCATTTCTTCAAAATATAAAAAAATTAACTGGGCATGGTGGCACACACCTGCAGTTCCAGCTACTTGGGAGGTTGAGGTGGGAGGATGGCTTGAGCCCAGGAGGCAGAGGTTTCAGTGAGCCAAGATCATGCCATTTCACTCCAGCCTAGGCAACAGAGTGAGACCTTGTCTCAAAAAAAAAAAAAAAAGAAAGAAAGAAAAGAAAGCCTTTACTACCATTAGTAGTGGATTGGATTGGGTTCAATTCTCTACTCCCATTTTATGTTTGAAAGCCCTTTTCGTCAGTCTTATCAAGTAGTTGTCTGGACACTGCTTATGATATTTAGTGACAAGAAGCTCACTAAGGTCTTCACTTAAGGCCTAGCTTAATCCCTCCAGATCTCAATTTCCTCTTCTGCAAAGTGAGGAACAATAGTAATGTGTATCTCACAGGTTTGTTATGGGAATCAAGTTAGATAATGCATGTGAATGCATTTTGTGTACTGTAAAGGGCTGTAAATATTACTTCTGTCATCATTATTAACAATACTAAGAAAAAGAAGAGACCTCAAAAGTATTTCCTGTACTACTTTCAAGTTCTCTTAAAAAGTCGTGAAAGGGCCTGAATCACCTGCAACATGGATGCCTTGTGGAAGGAGCCATGGAAGTCTGTGTCATGGTGGCACCCGGGGCCACTGCATGGAGCAGGTAGGCAGGTTGCACTTCGCAGGAGGGGGCTCTGTTGAGGAGGTGAGTGGCAGTGAAATCCAGCCAGCACTCCACTTGTCCAGCCATGTGCCCTGGCAAGGAGCTGCATCTGCAATGATTCCTCCAGGCACCATATAGGCTAGCACCCACCGGCATGCTTCCTGAAATGTTTAGGTTTGCTTGACCTTTAATTAGCAAATCCAGTCATGGAGAATCAGATAAGTTTCTTATCTTCAGCCATTGGAATTTTCATGATGACTTTTCCATCTGTATACCCACCCTGGTCTTTCCTCTACTTGAATGCCTTGCTTTCCTCTCAAACTCATTATGTCCAAATTCGTATCTCCATTTTTCTCAGTTGAGAGTTTGGGCTGGATTCTCTACTCCCATTTTATGTTTGAAAGCCCTTTTCTTGAATCTTATCAAATAGTTTTCTTGACACTGCTTATGACATTTAGTGCCAAGAAGCTCACTACTGCCTCAGGTAGCTGATGCCACTTTGAAGCCGCTCTTCACATTCAGAAACTTCTATCTACTGAGTCCACACCTGCCTACCTGGAGCTTACACCCACTAGTCCCCGGTTCCTGCCTTTGGGACCACATGGAACAAATCTCTATCTTCGTCACGACAGCTATTCATTGATTTGGATAGAGGGATCAAGTTATCCTGTGTCTTATTGCTATTTCTTCCATTTCTTATATGAAAGCTTTTGCTTCTTTTCACTCTCCTGTCCACTAAAACAATTCTTTTTGTCTAGAAATGACACCAATAATTTATAGTTTTTTCATTCATTGATTTGCTAACTCATTCATCCAACATTATGTGCCCTAGGATCTAAGGCTAAGAGAGATGAAGTGATTTGTCCAGGGTCTTACAGTTCCTAAGCTTTTATATGACTCAGATCCATGTTATTTCACTAACACACAGCTGCCTCTATGTAGAAGCAGTGGCCCTGGAGTCCAGGCAACTTCTGAAGTGGCAGAAGCTTTTGCAGACTCACCAACTTAATTCTTTTGTTGTTGCTGTTGTAATTTTTAGTTTAGTTTAATTTTTTGCCTCTGAACATTTTAGTAATCTATCCATAGTGTTTAGCATTCCCATCTCTTTCTCCCCTTCTCAAATCAGCAGCTTAGCCAGGCACAGTGGCTCACACCTATAATCTTTGAGATGTCACTTTGGGAGGCCAACCAAGGTGGAAGGATGGCTCAAGCCCAGGAGTTTGAGACCAGCCTGGGCAACATAGGGAGACCCTGTATCTACAAAAATTAAAAAAATTCGCTGGGCATGATGGTGCACACCTGTGGTCCTAACAACTCAGGAGGCTGAGGTGAGAGGTTCACTTGAACCTGGGAGGTCGAGGCTGTGGTGATCCATGATTGCGCCACTACGCTCCAGCCTGGGAAACAGAACATGAACTGAAAAAAACCAAAAAACAAAAAAGAAAAGAAAAAGAAAAAACATCAACAGCTCCTGGTCTAACCTATTCAATATAAACTATTTTCTCACAGTTCTAGATGTCTTTTCCAGTAATGTTATAGATTGAAATCACCATTTCTAGCTACAACATAAAGCATTAGCCCAGGACTAGAGAAACATGAGTCCTTAAGACGGTGAATTCAAAAAATTCTCACATATACAGGGAACAAGTGTGGTTAGACGCTTCATGAGAGTAGAGACCATGTCAGGGTTTTTCATTTTGCATTGTGTGTGGCTCATATTCATAATAGCTGCTACTGCTGGCTGCTGTGACTAATTGCTAATATATTGGAGCACTAATTATATGACAGGCATTTAACAATGTATGGGAGTTCCAGTTGTTGGCCTCCTCACAAATACTTGGTCTTGCCGGGTTTTGTAATTATAGCCATCCTACTGAGTTGAAGTGGCATCTAATTGGATTGTAATATGCCTTTTTCTTTTCTTTCCTTTTCTTTTCTTTTCTTTCTTTCTTTTTTTTTGGCTTTTGAAACTGGGTCTTGCTCTGTCACTCAGGCTGGAGTGCACTGGCGCCATCTCAGCTTACTGAAAGGGGCTCCTCATGGGCTCAAGGGATCCTCCCATCTCAGCCTCCGGAGTAGCTGGGACCACAGGCTTGCACCACCACACCCAGCTAATTTTTTAGTTTTTAGTAGAGATGAGATCTTGCTATGTTGCTCAGGCTGGTCTTGAACTCCTGGGTTCAAGTGATCCTCCTGCCTTGGCCTCCCAATGTGCTGGGATTATAGGCATGAGTTACTGTGCCTGGCCGCTAATGATTAATGGTGTTGAGCGTCTTTTCATATACTTATTTGCCATTCTTACATTTTATTTGGTGAAGCTTTTGTTCAAATCTTTTGCACATTTATACTGGGCTATTTTGGCTTTTTATTTTTGAGTTGTGATAGTTCTTTATGTATTTCGTATACAAGTGGTTTGTGAAACATAGTTTTGCAAATATTTTCTCATGGTTTGTGTTTTCGTTTTCTTAATGGTTCTTTTGGACAGCAACTATTTCAATTTTGAAGAAATCCAAATTATCAATTGTTTTCTTTAATAATTTGTGCATTTTTTCTTCTATTTAAAAAGTCTTGGCCTAACCCAAGGTGGCTAAGATTTTCTCTCCTTTGTTTTATTCTAGAATTTTTATAGTTTTAGGTTTTCCACTTCAGTCGGTGATCCATTTTTACTTGGACCTTGTATGAGTTGTGAGATAAGGATCATGGGCAAGGGTGCTGCTGCTTCTTTTCTTCTTCCTCCTCCTACTCCCTCCACTTCTCCCCTTGTTCCTCTTCCTCCTTCTCTTCCTCATCCCCTTCTGTTCTTTTCCTCTTCCATCTCACCTTCTTTTCCCCACTTCTTCCTCTTTCCCCTCATCTTCCTCCTCCTTGTTCCCCCTTCCTCTTCTTTCTCTTTTCCTTTTTGCTAATGGATATCTATGTCCCAATACCATTTGCCTTTTTTGGTTTTTTTTCACAGCATCTGGAAAAAAACATCTTTAATTTCCCTCTTTCTACAGCCCCTTGTATCCTGGGAACAAAGACCATCAATTCTGAGATTTGTGAGGCAAATCTAGACCCTTCATTGGTTGCGTGTATTTTGGATGAGTGGAGAATTCCATCTGTCGGGGTATTTGCTGCATCACAACAGTTGTTGAATTTTTTTCAGGCAACAGAAGAACACTGTCTACCAAAGTTGGCAGTCCCTGAATAGCCTGAGTCCAGGGGAAACCGAGGTGGATCTTCTGGTCACTTGGGAGTGAACTCAGCATGGAATCTGTAACAGTGGATACGATGTAGGTCATTGGGGGGCTGGGTGATTACAAGCTTTGCTTTCGCCCGAAAGCTAAGGGGATTGAGCATCCCATGATGTTTCAGTTTACTACGTATTCGCCTGACAACATTTATTGAAAGATTACCCTTTCTGTATAGAACTGCCTTGGTACCTTTATCAAAAATCAGTTATCATTTTTGTGTGAGTCTGTTTTTGGACTCTGTTCTATGCCATTGGTAGACATATCTATATTTACAGCAACATCACACTGTATTACTATAGTTTTATACTTAGTCATGAAACCAGATATTAAGTCTCTAATTTTGTTCTTCATCTTTGATGTAGTTTGGACATTTGTCCCTGTGTAAATCTCATGTTGAATTGTAATCCCTAACGTTGGAGGTAGGGCCCGGTGGGAGGTGTTTGGATCATAGGGGCTGATCTCTCATGAATGGCTTGGGCCATCCCCTTAGTGATAGGAGAGCTCTCGCTCTGAGTTCACATGAGATCTGGTCATTTAAAAGTGTGTGGTACCTCCCTTCTGCTCTCTCTCTCTTACTCCTGCTTTCACTATATGAAGTGACTGCTCCTGCTTCACCTTCCTCCGTGAATAAAAGCTCCCTGAGGCCTCTCCAGAAGCAGATGCCTGTATGCTTTCTGTTCAGCCTGCAGAACTGTGAGCCAATTGAACCTCTTTTCTTATAAATTACCCAGTCTCACGTATTGGTTTATAGCGTTTGTTTGGCTATCAAATTATTTATATTTTCATATAAATTTTAAAATCAACTTGTCAATTTCTGCAAAAAGTCTCCTGGGATTTTGATACATGTGGTCATGAATCTCTAGATGAACCAGGGGAGAATTTACATCTTAATAATATTGAGTCTTATAATCCATAGGCATGGTTTATCTCTGTTTAGATTTTCTTAAACTTCTCTCAGCAATATTTTGAGTTACTCAGTGTACATATCTGTACACCTTTTGTAAAATTTTTCCAAAGCATTTCATGATTTTTAATGCTCTTAGAAATAGTACTTAAAATTTTTCAACTTGAAAAATTGAAAGTATGTAAAATACAATTAAAACTTGTATATTATTCTTGGTTTCTATAACCTTGCATTTTCTGCATCTACTGAAATGATCAAATGGATCTATAAATATATTCCCTCCTCTTACTCTTGCTACTAGTAATCTGAATCTTCTTTTTATTTTTTTCCTGGTCAGTCTGGTCAGAGGTTTATCAAATTTATGTCTCCCCAAATAACCAGCTTGGGCTTTACTGACGTTCTCCATAACTTTTCTCCATTCTATTTCCCTGTTTTCTGTTTTAATTTTTGTGATTTCCTTCCTTTTCTGCTTGCTTTGGTTTTAGTTTTCCCTCCTTGTTCTCATGTTTTAAGATGTAAACTCAGGTCATTAATTTTAAACCTTTCTTTATTTCTAAGATAAGCCTTTAATTCTACATATTTTTCTTTATCAGCATTTCATAGATTTTGGTATTTGTTTTTTCATTTTGATTTAATTAAAAATACTTTGCAATTTCCTTTCTGATTTCTTCTTTGTCCCATGGGTTATTTAGAAATGCATTGTTTAATTTCCAAATTATTGGGTATGTTCCAGATTTCTTCCTGTTATTCATTTCTAATTTAATTATCTTGTAGTCAGAGAACATACTTTGTATGATATTAATCTTTTTGAATTTATTGAGACTTGTCCTATGGCACTGAAAAAGATTTATCTTAATAGGTGTTCTGTGGACCCATGAAAATAATGTTTATCTGTTGTTTGGTGAAATGTTCTGCAAATGCCAATGACATTAAGTTGATGACAATGTTTTTCAAATTATCATAATCTTATTTTTTGTCTACCTAGTCTATCAATTATTGAGAGAGGAGTGTTGAAGTCTCAAGTATGATTTTGGAGTTGTCTATTTTTCCTTTCACTTCTGTGAGTTTTTGCTTCATGTTCTTAGAAACTCTACTATTAGGTACATATACATTTCGGTCATGTTCTCTTGATTGATTGAATACTTTATCATTATGAAATGACCTTTTTTATCTTTGGCAAGATTTCTTGCTCTGAAGTCTATTTTGTCTGATATTAATAAATCTACACTCACTGTATTTCGATTAGTGTTAGCATCGTATATCTTTTTTCCTTGTCTTGCTTATAACCTACCGTGTCTTTATATTTAAAGTGGATTTCTTGTAGGCACCATATAATTGAGTTTGTTTTTTTGTTCCAATTTGACAATTTTTTAAATTTAATGTGATTATGGGTCTGCTTGAGTTTAAATCTACCATTTTGCTGTCTGTTTTCTATTTGTTCCATTTAGATTAACTGACTATTTCTTGTGGTTTCATTTTCTTTTGTAACTTTAGCAGCTTTTTCCCTCCTCTCGTCTTCCTCCTCCTCCTCATCTTCCCCCTTGTTCTTCTCCTTCTCTGCTTTCTATTTCCCTTTACCTATATCCTCCTTTTCTTTTTAAATAAATTATTGCCTCATGGTCCATAGTGCACATGCCCAGGTTAGTGGCAGAAGTTAGTCTCTCTGTCTCTTTCTGTCTCTCTTTATTTATTCTCCTTTATTCTCATATCTCATTCCCTTTCTCCTCACCACATAAGCAACAACTACAAGTTTAATGTATTTTTTTGTTTGTATATGTCCTTGCAAATATGTATACCTATTTTGTGTGCATATATTTTTAATTTAGATAAATTATGTTGTGTAATTAATCTGACTCTGTTCTTATCTTTTGCACCAAACAGTATACTCTTAACAATCAATTTATTTCTTCTGACTGCTATGTAACACTCAGTAGTAATATTTCACATGTTTTACCTGTCTACTCTCTGAGTGATGATCTTTCAGGTTGCCTACAACTCCCTGACTCCAGAAATAATCCTCTTATACACCTAGATTGGCTTTTTTAGGGAATGCATATCCTAGAGTGTAATAGCTGACTTATAGACTATGCATATACCTAATTTGACAGAGTGGTGGGGGATGTTCTTTAGAATGGCTCCACCACTCAATAATCCTGCTATATGAGAGTTTCCTATATCCCTGCAAATCTTGTTGTTTATCCAGCTTTCTAATTTTTATTGGTATAAATTACGTAGGGGACATTTCTCTGTCTACTAATAATTTTGAGCAACTCTCCTAATACTTTTCCTCTTTTTGAGTTTCTGCTTTTGAAAATTGCCTATGCACAAATATCCTTTGCTCACTTTTCTCATGGCTTTTCTTTTTCTTGTTGATTTGTAGGAGTTTTTGTATGTTTTCGATTTTAATCCCTTGCCAGTTTCAGACGTTGTGAATACTTTCTATTATTTATTTATTTTCTCCATAGAGCCCTTCATTGCATAGAAATCTTTTAAAAAATATAATGGAGTAATATTTATCTTTTCCCACTTGTGCTTTTAATGTTTTGTGTGTGAAATTATTCCTCATATCTAAGTCATAAAGATAAACTTCTACATATTCTATTAACTTTAAAATTTTAAATCTTCTATTAACTTTATCATTCTTCTGATAACTTTATTTTTTGTCTTTCACGTTTGTGTTTTTAATCCACATAATACCAGCTTTGTATATGATATTAAGTAAGAGATCCAGTTTTCCTCTTCTACATATGGTTAACTAATTTTCCAACATGACATACTTAACAATTTGTAGTGAGTTGATTCGTCATATTCCATTGTATGTAAAGTTTTTTATAGATGTGTCTGTGAGTGTCCTAGCAGGACACAGAATGCAAGCTGAAATGGGGTGACGGAGGAGAACTTAATGAAGTACTCCCAGGTTAAGGACACCAACAAGGATGGGTAGGATACTCAGTAGCAACAGTGGGGAAGTCTTATCTCCCATTCTCCAGCTCCTACCCACCAAGTATGAACAAGCAGTTGAAGGGAGTGGCTATCAAACCCAGAAAAAGCTGTAGCTGGTGTTCTGGTCTTGGGCATATGAGTGCAGCCTGTCAGGGGAGTGCTAGGGCATAACTACCCTCTAACTCCTTTTCTCTCCAACCTCCCTCCAGTGACTCTGTTTGGCCAAACTCAACAGGTAATCACAGGACAAGTAAGTATAGTTAACGCAGTGCAGGAGGTCAGCCTCTCATATGAAGCTAGAGAAGGGTGGAGAAAGGTTGTGGAGGGGCAAACCAAGAATATCCAGTGCAATACATGTGAGAGTGTGAGGGTGTGTCTCTGTGCTCTCTGTTCTGAGACAGTGCCTCTATCTGTTATTGGCCATTATTACAGTGTTTTTATTATCTTGCTTTTGTAGCATGTTGATATCTGGAAGAGTGAGGTTCTCCTTTTTTCATTATTAAGATTTAACATTTTTAGGTTAACTGCATTTGAATTCCTCCATGTACATTTTAGAGTAAGTGTATTGCATCCTCAAGAAATCAACTGATATTTTGATTGGCTTCGTATTATATGTTTATATTAAGTTTGGAGAAGGAGCATGTTTTTAATGTTAAGTCAGCTCATTCATGCACAGGAATGTCTCTCTACTTATTCACACAATCTTCTATACCTTATATTAGTGTTATACTCTTCTACATAGAGGTCTGTTGTATTCTTGGTTACATTAATTCCTAGTTAATTGGTTAAATTAACCACTTATCTTGTATCTTGTTTTCTTGGTTAAATTAATTCCTAGATTAATTAATTCCTAGATTTCTACATTGTGGATACTATAAATGGTGCACATATTTAGTGAATGCCTTCTATGTGCAGGCCCTATGCCTGGTGCTATGGATACCAGTAGTGAGTGTGACATGGGCCCTGGTTTCATAGACCCGACACTGCAAAGACAGACATCACACATTAAACAGACAAATATATGACCACACGTTGTGTTGAGTGCTCTGAAACAAAGGCCCAGCTTTCGTCCCTGGACTTCTGCCTTTGCTGTGTCATTTCTTAGTGCTCTGTGTCACTACTCTTACAAAGATCCAGGCCTGGTGTCAGGAGACAGGATTTCCAGTCCCAAATCTGATTCTATCTAGCCAGTTTGTTCATCTTTAGAATGAAAGGTTGGACTAGTCAGTCTTTTAGGGCTCTTTAGCAGGATCTGTCTTCCTCCCTCCCTCCTGCCCTACCTTTCTTCTTCCATGATTGAGTGTGAAAGAAAGAACAGTAGTACCTGGGGAAGGGAAATTGCTCTGTCTAGTTTTAAGTGCTATGGAGATACTCAGCTGTTAAAGGGCCCACCACCGTAGAACGTGCAGGTGTGGATCTTAGGAGGCTTCCATGCTGGAGGTGTACAATTGAGGGATACCACTGGAGTTCTGATGTGAATGAGAGCACTTAGAAGGAATGGATACAAAAGAAGACGAGGACTAAGAATAGACCCTGAGGGGCTGAGCCATTTAAAGTAAAGTAAGAAGGGAGAAGGGTCTTTCAGAGGAACCTTGCCACAGGATTAGCATTACAGGGCAAAAAGTTTTACATCTCCTAGGAAGGCACTTTGGAAGTTTAATTAATGACCAAAATCAATCGTTTAGAATCCTTTTTACATCATTCTTACTCTGGAAAAAAAAAGCTGGTCAAATTGATGACCTTCTATGATTTCAAAAGTATAGCACTTATTTTTAATGAGTTTATTTCTAAGATGTTAGAGTGAGCAACCTTATTGGTAGTTGCCTCCATTTCCCCATTGATAAAATGACCGTAATGAGACTTATTTGATGTGGTTGTGGTGAGGGTCAAACTAGATTCTGGGAAAGTAAGACATGTCTGCAGAATTAGGAAATCCTACTGTTATTCTTTATGCTAGTACCAAGGGGTAAATTTGCTTTCTGTCTTTGACCTTTTTTCCCCATTCAGTGACTAACTTTTTTGTAAACTAATGTTCATTCCATTCTCATATATCTCTTCTGTCCCAGTTTCTCTGGGTTCCCCACGCCCAGCAGTTGGGAGATCAGAAAGATACCATCTGCTGATTAATAAACAGACATGTATTCCTTCCTAAGTTGATTGAATCAGGGTGTCTCTTGACCCTCATTCTGAATGTTCATACATTCCAACACATAGTCGCTGATCTAAGGTCCCACCCAGAGGCTCTGTAGCTGGGATGAATCACATCTGAACTGACCATCCTTCCTGGAACCCATGGGCTACAACATGTGTGAGCTCAGCTGAAGTAGATACCTTCCACCTACTGAGAACAGGGCTGGCTCCTGGCGATCACATCTTACAGTCTACAGGGGCCCCTGATCAGTAAGGGCTGAGGATTGCAGATGGAAGGTCTACTGAGCACCCCACGGGTTCAGTCCTAGGGTGGAGGGTGTTGGTGGTGGAATAAAAACAATCAAGAGACTGGGTCCTAGCTCCTAGGAGGAAAGAAGGTGGCTGAGGATGGTGGTAGGTTTGGGGTGAAAACTTAAGGCATGTATGGGCAGATTTTAATTTATCTATCTAGATTAGATCTGGGGTCCAGATTTTGGGTCTAGCAGCCCACAACTCCCCAAAATGAATTATACTCTGCCTTAAAGATCCAAAAATCTCTCAAGTCTCTCTGAACTGATTGACTTCCATTGGCTCCCCTCTCACTCTGAAGCGTGTTTATTTCTCTGGGAGTTGCAGGCTTTTGTGTTCTCAGGGCTTGGCGAGGGCCAGGGTCTGTTCTCCAAGTGGAAATGAAGAGCTGCAGATTTATCTGAGCTCCATGGCCATCTTCCTTGCATTCCTTATTCCCCAGCTGGGTGTCCCAGAGACATTAATAAGGGGGGATTGTTTGCTTTTTCTTTCTTTTCTTTTTCTTTTTTTTTTCTTTAAAAAAAAAATATATTGAAGAAACAGAACGAAGCACAAAGCCAAGAGGAGTCAGTCATCCCTCTGCCTTAAAGTTTATAGGGGCAAAAAATCCTATTGTGGGGAACGTGTGAGAAGCACACCCACATTAATGAGTTTGCATGGCACTTCCACTTAACACACAAACCTCTCAGGCCCAGAAAGTTTAAAGCGCTTCTCCAAAGTCTTGAAGAAAGTCAGTACTAGAATTGGGATTAAAAGTGATGTGCTCTTTCTCTCAACTCAAGCCTCTACCCTGTAAGGCAGGGAAGACTTAGGGCAGAGGAAGATGGAGGCTGTGTGGCTCCGTAGGGCTGGGCACGCACCTGGGGCAGGTCTGGACAGAGCCTGGAGCTTGTGGTTATTCTCTTCAGAATTGACTCACTGGGGACTCCGGACAGTCCCTCCTTGCTTTCTGTTTTAGTCTGTTCTACTGGAAGTTGGGCTTTTCAGAAGTGTTACCATGAAGATAACAGGGCAGATCTGGGGTGGCAGTGGGGGGCTGGGTCTGTTTTGGTATGTCTAGGCTCTCCAGGCCAGCTCCATGCTGCATGCCCAGCACTGAAAGCAGGATCTGAAAACCAGTGGATGGTAAGTGGATATTGCTATTGTAGATGAAACTGAGGCTTGAGGGTCAGACAGATCTAAATTTAGAACCCCAATCTACCAATGCTTAGTTGTACCAACTTACATAAGCTCCTTTCTCAGACACAGTTTCCAAATTTGATCCTGATTTAGTTGGTCTGGTGGGGGTCTGCAATCTGCATTTTTAAACAAGCTCTCCCAGGTAATTCTGAGGCAGCTAGCCAACACCTTAGAACTTTTTTAAAAATGTAAGATAAATGCAATGGAGAGAAATAAAGAAGAGGAGGAGACAGAGAATTCTTGGGAGGTGCGGGTGACACAACTTTATTTTTTTATTATTTTTTTTTTTACACTACCATAGTTAATTTTATTTGTTCAAGAGCTCATATTGCAAGCATTAAACCAAGCATAGGCTTTGATTCTATGAGCCCAAATTCACATATTGAAGAAGATCAAAGCAAACTGCGATCCATGTACACAGATGAAAACTAAAGGCTCAGAGTTAATAACATTGTAGTTTTTAAATTTCTATAGCCTAGAGCCCAGTAGTCACAGGTCTTTTAGGTCCTTCTGGATGTCCCACAGGGTATCCGCACTTTTCTTGAGCTGAGAAACTTCATCATCCTTTAGCTTCTGGTTGATAACGCTGGTTAATCCTCGGGCATTGAGGATACACGGAAGGCTCAGGAAGACTTCATTCTCGATGCCATACATCCCCTTTACCATTGTTGACACGGGATGAATCCTGGATAGATTTTTCAACATGGATTCAATAAGATCAGCCACACTTAATCCAATAGCCCAGTTGGTATATCCTTTTAGCTTGATGACTTCATAGGCACTTTCAACCACCATCTTATGCACTTCCTTCCAATTTTCACTATCATTGTCCGTTCCCATTTCTGGATTCAATTCCTGGAGAGAAACACCTGCCACATTCACGCCACTCCATACAGCCACACTTGAGTCGCCATGTTCCCCCAAAATCCATCCATGGCAGCTGCTGGGATGAATGCCAAGTTTTTCAGCCATAAGGTAGCGAAATCTAGCAGAATCCAGATTACATCCACTTCCAATCACGCGGTGTTTGGGTAATCCACTTAGTTTCCAGGTAACATATGTAAGAATGTCCACTGGGTTGGAAACCACAATTATGATGCAATCAGGACTGTACTTGACGATCTGAGGAATAATGAATTTGAAGACATTAACATTTCTCTGCACCAGATTGAGCCGACTCTCCCCTTCTTGCTGACGGACTCCTGCAGTTACCACTACAATCTTGGAATTGGCAGTCACAGAATAATCTTTATCTGCCACAATTTTAGGCGTCTGAAGAAATAAGCTCCCATGCTGCAGATCCATCATTTCTCCTTTAAGCTTATCTTCCAAAACATCCACAAGAGCAAGTTCATCAGCCAGAGACTTTCCCAGAATGCTGATAGCACACGCCATACCAACTTGTCCAACACCCACTACAGTGATCTTATTGTTTGGGACTGTTGCCTCTTCTTCCGCAACTGGTGCAATGAGTTTTTCCTTAAGAGTTGCCATTTTGCACAGGAGGGAGAAGGCGCTGGAGACCTCAGTAACAGCAGTGCGGAGAAGACAATGTGAGCTGCGTGCGTCTCCTCCGGCGCCGGCTCTGCAAGAAGGGCGACACAACTTTAAATAGTGTGGTCAGGAAAGGAAGAAAACTAAGAGTTAGAGAGAGTATGGCTAAGCCGATGTAATACTAATAATACGAATGGAATAGGTAACAGTTGATTTAGCTGTCATTCCATGCCAGGCATCATGTATTAATCTACACCCAAACTTATACCTGTGAGGGAAATTCCATGCTTGTCCCGTTTTATAGATAAAGAAACCAAGGTCTAAAAAGAGTAAGCCCTTTTTTGGTACCATGTATGTCCTTTAAGTGTTTCCTGAGGCAGGCAAAGAAATCCTTCCCACTTTGCAGATGAGAAGCTGAGACAGAGAGAGGAAGATAAACAATGGGCTCAGGGTCACCCAATAAGGAGTCAGTGCTGGAGCTGGCTCTGAGTCCAGATCCCCTGGCTCACAGCCCAGGGTTCTGTCACTGCCTATACTTGCTGGGCCCAGCCAAGCCCAAGGAGGGCATCCTGCCCTGGGGTGGTGCTCTCCTAGACCAGCCTCACCCCTCTTGCCAGATAAACACGGCCCCATCCCCTGCCAAATAGCCTTGTTGCCCAACTTGTGGGCAGGAGCCAAGCCTGGCAGTGTTTGGTGGGCATCCAAGTCAAGTTGCTGTTTCCTGGGCTGAGTTTAGCATGTAGCATGGCTTCATCATCCAAATATGTCCTGCCAGACAGGCCTCAGCTGCTGGCCAGCGGGGCATTTGGCGGCCCAAGAGAGCTTGACGCTAATTGGGCCCAGCCGACATAAATCATGTCTCTTATTAAGAGGAAATCCAGCCATTCTCTGGAAGGGGCAAGAGGTGGGGAAGGGGAAGAGCCTCCCACTGAAGGATTGAGTTCTGCCAGGGCCCAGTGACCTTATGTAATTGTTCAAATCACTCTGGCCTTCTCTGTCCATCTGAAGAGTGAGGAGGCTACACCCAGTGATCTCTGGTGGTTCATGCCAAACTAGAGGGCTGTCCTGTTACTTTTGTGTGTGTGTGATGTTGTCTTTCCTTTCTGCTTGGAGCATCATCAGGGGCAGCTCTCATATTCTGTGATGCAGTGGGCTAAGAACCACCTGACTTGGGTGAGGTAAGAGAAAGTCCTTTCCGTGAACAAAAGAACTCCCCAAGGGCTGCTTTGATATCTAGAACTTTTGTAGCAGAAGGCTTGGATTCACCTTGAAACAGAGTAAAGAGCTCCAGGAGGGGAGTGCTTCTCAACTAAGCTGGGTCACTTATTGACAGATGGGTAGGGGGGAATTTGGCAGGGTCTGTTTTGTCCTAAAGGCAAATTTGAGCTGTCAGTGATGGTCAGCTGTGCTCAGACGAAACTGGAAAATACTGGGTCAGTGTGAAGACAAATGATATCAACCTTACAACTCTGGCTTTCCTAAGAACGCGTCAACTTAAGCACCTGTGCATTTATTAACACATTCACTCATGCACTCGCCATAGGAGGCACTAGCTACATTCCAAGTACTACTCTAGGCACTGAGAATATCAATGAATCCGACTCAATCATTGTTTTATTCAGAGCCATGGTCTACTGAGAAGAACAAGCATTTGAAAAATTGATTCTAAAATGTGTGATAAATCCTGTACCAATGAAATGTGCAGATTCTCTGAGTGGAGGAAGAAATTAGGGACTCTGACTTAGGTGGGGTGAAGGGTACAGGCAGGCTTCCCAGAGAAGGTGGCATCTTAGCAGTGCTTTGGAGAATAAGTTGAGAATACTGGAGAGGACAGTTAGAGCAGAGGATGGGGCGTGAGGAAAAGTTGAACAAGTCTAAAAGGATGCTATGGTCAGAGAACAGCAAGTAGTTTCATGTAGCGTGAGGGAGGCTGTGTGAACAGCATCGGGGGTTGAGGGGTGCAGGTGATGGAACAAAGGCCAGAGCTGAGGCTGTGGCTTGGTTGATCCAAAAGTGTCCCACCTGGGAGGGACTTTAGTTTGTTCCAGTGATTTTCTACAGTTCCCAACCCTGTCTGTGCATCAGGATTACCTAGAGAACGTTTATAAAATGCAAATAGTCTTCATTCCTGAGATCCTGATTTAGCTGGTCTGGTGGGGGTCAGGAATCTGTATTTTTAAACAAGCTCTCCCAGGTAATTCTGAAGCAGCTAGCCAACACCTTAGAACTTTTTTTAAAAAGCGAGATGCTAATAAATGCAATGGAGAGAAATAAGAGGAGGAGACAGAGAATTCTTGCAGGGTGGGGGTGACACAACTTTAAATAGTGTGGTCAGGAAAGGAAGACCTGAAGAAGTGAAGGAGGTAGCCATGGGTAGATCTGAGAATAGATCACTCCAGTTGGAGACAATGGCAGATACAAAGGTCCTGAGGCAGGGCTGACTGATGTCCTGGAGGCCAGTGTTGCTGGAACACAGGAGATGAGGTCAGAGGGGTAATGGGAGCAGACTGTTTGGATAGGGCTTACTCCTGGCCTTTCTGAAACCATTCATTTAATCAAACTCATCCACCATCTAGAGAAAAAACAGGCCTGGAAAAGGGACATTTTAATAGATTCATCTTCTCTGTGTACTTCTTTTGCTCGAGGTTATGTACTGGGCCGTGTGACTTGGTGGTGTAGAGAAGCATAAAGATGAATAGAATATAGACTCTGTCTTCCTAGGGATCCCAATCAGGGGTGGGCATAGGCTCACGCAATCCTTTCTGGTAGAAATATATGGTTCTATGCTGATTCTAGCTCTAACAGAAATGGCAGCTGCAGTTTGAGGTGGTCATGGAGAGAGATTGGCATGTGAATGAGCAGAGTGGGACAAGAGTAGCTCCTTGAAGTTGGGGGTAGGGAGTGGGTCAGACTTCAACAGACACAGCAGGAACGACTTGCCCAAGGAAACAGAACAAGTGCATGGCTGAGACTGAGCCAGAATGGATGTCTGTTTGTGGTTTGGGGGAGGCAACATGAGAGTATGGGGTCAGAAAGTCCTGGGTTCTGAGCCTGGCTCAGCCTTGACATTTGAGACCAATGTGGGCCACAAGACTTTACCTCTTGGAGTCTCTCTGGCCTCAATTTCCCCATCTTGTCCGTGGGATTAGTCCCTACTCTGAATATTGGCTATGAAAATTAATGAAGTAATGCATGATTATGTGTCTACCAGCCCAGGGTTTGGCATGCGGTAAATGCTCAGAAAGGGAATTTTGCATCGCCCCCAGCGTAATTTGATCTGTTTTTCTCCCACACACACCACCACTTTCTGTCTTCATGGAAGCTACTATGGGCAAGCTGCCCCCCGAAGGTCCCACATAACAATTCACAAAGCCCAATCCCGTTGGCCAATTGAGCTCCATATTTCAACTACACCCTGAAAGTGGCGTTATTATTATTGCCCCATTTCATGGGTTAGGGGAGGTGGGAGGAGGGTGGCATCATCCTTGAAGGAGCCAGGACTTCTCTGTGTTTTTTTCTTCTTTACTATGTTGACCTTCATGGCTGGGCCAAGGACACAGACCACTGAGGAGCCTTAGGAGCCAAAGGGAGCTGCTGAGTAGAGCCTGGAGCTGGGGAAGCTGTCCTAACCCCATCCACGTGGAGGGGTCCTTGGTGACAGTGGTCGTTTGGCCCTGCCCGTTCTGCCCCACCTGGGCTCCCAGTTTGGCCATGTCCCAGCCCTACCCTCTGGGCTCAGCCCGGTGTGCTCTGCCTGGCTTAGAATAACCAATCAGCAGGGACCTCCTTCTAATTTGATTTCGGTTGCTGGGGAGGGGCATAGGCTCACACATACAGGTTAATGCTTTCGCTGCCAAGGATGGAACATTTCTGAGGCAAGTTCTTTGTTCTTTTGATCATTCATTCTTTCAATAAGCCCTTCCATTGGTCTCTTTGGCACTGTTCCCTGGGTTGACACTGGGGATAAAGAGGCAAGTTAGACCTAGCCCTTGACCTGGACCACCACCTCTAAGGAGGCAGACGTGGAGACCAATCATCACCGGCTGTGCTGGAGGACTGTGAGAAAAAACAAAGTCCAGGCTATGCAGAGCTGAATTCTAGGCCAAGAAACGTTCCTTTCAGTCAGCACGGTCATTCATTTGTTCCTTCAGCCAACACTCACTGACACCTGCTGGGCTCCATGGGCCTGGGCCCTGGGGAGGCAGAGATGACTCAGACCATTTTTAAATTTAAAAAAAATCTCAGACCTTGAGGTGGTGGAGGATGGGCAGACACATTGAACTTTGAAATAGGTCATTGAAAAGAGAGTGGTAGGAAATTGGGGGGTGGGACGGTGCAACCACTTTCCTGGGGAGAAGAGTTAGAGTAGGGGCAGTGGGACAGCTCCTAGGACTTAGGCCTTGAAGAAGGGAAAGGCTTTGACAACTTGGACCTGTGACGATGGGCTCCAGGGTAACCACATTTACCACCTGCCGGGTGTCCTGGATAATTCTTATTTAAACAATCAGGGTTTTAGTTGAATGGATATATCAATTATTGGCTGACTTTTGTGTTTATTATGTAATACTCTTTTCACTAAAGGTAATATATGTTCAAACTTTCTAACATTTGATTACTTTGATCAAACTTTTTGGAAGAAGAAATTAAATAAGAATAGACCATTTTTTAGACCACATGTTCTGATTTCTGATTCAGAAGCATCATTTCTTTACTTATATCCACACAACCAGGGTCTAGTTTGACCCCTCTGCCCAATCGCAATGTGTCTCAGGAAAGATTCTGTCCTCAGTCATGTCCCCAGAAGCAAGGTAGAGGTGGAGTGGGGCTGAATAAGAAAAGAGCCCTCACCAGGTAGATGACTGGGTGGAGTTAGCATTTGCAGCTTGAAATGACCCAGACCTCAAGAAAGTTCAAGATTCAGGGTGTCTTGGCTATATTCATGGTTAAGGACAAGGGATTTTGAATCAGCTACAGCTGGGTTTAGTTCGTTGCTCAGACACATATGTCTGGACAAGACAATTAACTAATGTACCTATGCCTTGTGTAATTTCTGTAGGATTATTGGCAACATTATATGAGATAATGCCCTGTATCTGGCATTTAGTGAAGACTCGAGGAAAGGTGACTGATAAATTAATAGTAGTAGTTGGAGGACCTCAAGTCTGCAATGGATATAACTTTTGCAACCAGAACCTTCACAGCCCTTGAGATCCTGTTACCACCAGGACTGTCATCCAGCTCTCCCTCCCCACTTACAAATCATACCCACCTGAGCAGGTGTGATCAGGGGCCAGAAGCTGAAGTGCTCAAAAATCCTAATACCACTCTGAATGAAGACAGTGTCAGCCCTGGGGCTGCCATGTGAGGATCTGAGCCTGCCCCCACCCCATCCCCGCTAAAGCCAGCAGCACCTATCTGGTTTTGTACTTCGGAAGAGGCCTAGAGCTCTGCTTCCTATCCAGGGTCCCTGCCCCTTTAAAAGACCCTGTCTTCTCATCTTCATTCTGCTGGTTGTATCCATTACCCCTGAATGGAAATTGAAGCTTAATTTTTCTTGCTTGAAGCCATTAACACTCTGGGCCCTTGACAGGAAACACAGCTCAGCTTTAATTAGCCACAGCAAGCTCCCTGCATGAGCTTCTAGCACAGCCCAGGGACTTCAAAGATAAAGGCTTCTCCATTCTCACTAATCACAGCTATTAATGAGCCAATCAAGGCAGACTAGGGCCAAGGCAGGCAGCTCTCTTAGTACCTTAGGCAGATAGCTCTGTCCTGATGCCAGGAAGCTCCTCTCCCTGCAGAGCTGGAGTCTGGTGTCCTTGGGAGCAGAATGACTGGGATTTGATGTCCCATCTGGGTTGGGACCCCAGCTCTGCAGCTTATCTGCTGTGAGTCCTAGGACTGGACAAATGTCCTTTCTGAGATGCTTTCTACAACAAAAAATAATAATGCTATTTTCATGAGGAGCTATTATTATAACGGGAATATAGGTCAGAGATTCTCAAACTTGAGCATGCTTCAGAACCACCCTGAGGCTTCATTAAATCTCTTGACTGGGCTCTACACTGACTTTCTGACTCAGGTGTTCTGGGAGGAGTGGTGTGCAAGAATCTGCGTTTTTAACTTGTTCCTAGATGATGGTGATGATGCTGATTCGGGGACCACATTTGAGAAGCCCTACTCCAGACTACATGAGGGGTTGTACAAATGTGAGCTATTACTTAAAGATTTTTATTGTATTTCCCTGAATAAATGTCTCCTCACCCCTTTCCTTAACCTATCTATGTCTGCTATGACAGTTTCTAGGAGCTTCCCATCTGGGCTATCAATACTTGGACACACCAGCATTTGTCACTGTGTGGTGCCCTGATAGTGTAAAATAGTCCAGGTATGCTCAGTCTTAGGCAGAAATGGGCAGGACCACTTCTTTGCCCAATCTTGGTACCACGATTCCAAATCCTGACATTGACATCTTAAGTCTCCAGCATCTTCTCTGGAAGGACAAATGCATTGGGACCTCTGATTCCAGAGAAAGCAAAGAGCATGGAGCCTTTAGAAGTCTTTTGGGAAATGAACTGCATGGTGGAGGCTGGGAAGATAGAAATGTGCAGAAAGGAAGGTATTCATCACTCGAGGCCATGCTTCTTTCACCTGAGCATTACAGTGTGGGGAACATAAACAATGGGATGGTGGTAAGACAATGCATGTGGTTTAGGGGGGATTGATGAGAAATTTCTACTGATGGCCTAACTAATGTCTAACTAAAGTCCTTCCTGCCACATTCTGCTGTTTCCTTAGGCAACAGGGACCATACTCATACTTATTTCAACTACTGCCTCCTGCTTGCAACACCTGACAGCATGACTCAGAGTCACACTGAGCTTCTGGCTTTAGAGACAGGCTTTTGTGGTCAAAGAGTATAACAGTTCATGGACTTAAGATGTTGAGTTTCAGTTGGGGCTGTCTTCTCCGGGTCCTGACCCCTCATGCTGCTCACTCTCACCTCTGTGCCTTTTCTCTGTTCCACCACCTCACATACCCTTCTTCCTACTCCCTCTTATTCACGTCTCATTCAGCTTTCACCACCCACCTCAGATTTCTCAGAGAGCTTGTTCCTGAGAACAAGCTTGTTTTTGATGATCTTTGCTTTATAGATAGCATATCTCAAAGTGTGTGCCCAGGGGCTCTGGGGGATGTTATTATAGAAGCTCTAATGCAACTGAGGTGTCCCTCGGGAATGTTAGGCTAGGTAAAGTAAGTCTGGTGTCTTCTCTGCAGGACTTCTCAGAGCCTTGAATATGCGACTGTGGTTCGGGAAACTTAAGAGAGATGCTTAACAAGCAGCATTTTCTAAACATGTCACCACAGTATGCATAATGTACTCTTTTTCCCACAGAGTGGGAAATGCTTTGATGTGGAGGAAGTAGGCCCTGAAGGACAGATGACTTTAGAAAAGCTTCAGAGTCCAGCCAACTTGGGTTCCAATTCCAGAACTTACATCTCTTTGAGCCTGTCCTTTCATCTGTAAAATGGAGATAGTGGTCCTTACATTGGAGAGCTGTTGCAAGATTTATGTGAGATGACATGAGAAGTGCCTAGCCTGGAGTGAGGTATACAGTAGGGGCTCAATAAGTGTGTACTTTCTCCTCCTTTTGCCTTTCCTAGTGAACTTTTACAATCTGAATGAAGAATGAACTGTACAAAACAGGACGTGTTGCATGTACTTGGCATATAAGAGTGAAGCCAGTCAGGTGCACAGGGTTGGAGGAATAAAAGCTTGTAAGTGACCAGTGCAGTCCAAGCAGGCTTCCTGGAGGAGGCGGGTCTTTGCTGGGTCAGATTCCAAAGATAAGTTCTCCAGCAAAATCCTGGGGAGGGGGAGGTGGGGAGCTTTGAGAACTGCATCTCTCTGTGAGCAAGCTATGGCAAGAATTCTTCTCTTTATTTTCTTTTTCCACCCTGGAGGCCTACTTCCCCACCAAATCCAGCTGACGCAGCACTTGTCTTCCCCTCCCACAGCCTGAACTTAGCCAACATCTCAAGTTCGCAAGGTGTGAACCTCAGAGTTGGGCCCTCCTGGCTTGTGGAAATTCGCTCAGCAAAGCCTGTCTGGCTGCCTGCAGAAGCATTCTGCGCTAGTGCCCTCTGGAAGCTCTGGGCAAACAGGTCACCAGACTCAAACAATCTGGGGTGCTGCCTTGGGGCCTACATACCCTAACCTTGTCCACAGGTTGAGGGGAAAGAGACAGATTTGTAGATTTTCTTTCTTTTTTTTTTTTTTTTGAGACGGAGTCTTGCTCGGTAGCCCGGGCTGGAGTGCAGTGGCCCGATCTCAGCTCACTGCAAGCTCCGCCTCCCGGGTTTACGCCATTCTCCTGCCTCAGCCTCCCAAGTAGCTGGGACTACAGGCGCCCGCCACCTCGCCCGGCTAGTTTTTTGTATTTTTAGTAGAGACGGGGTTTCACGGTGTTAGCCAGGATGGTCTCGATCTCCTGACCTCGTGATCCGCCCGTCTCGGCCTCCCAAAGTGCTGGGATTACAGGCTTGAGCCACCGCGCCCGGCCTGTAGATTTTCTTTCTGAGACTCTTTATCACCTCCTGTTTCCTGGTCCCCAGCAACCAACCATTTCAGGAAACCTCACTTTGAACCTCACTTTGCTCCTAGGTCCTTTAATCTCTGTACTATACCTAAAACAAGCATTATAATTCCCATTTCAGGGATGAGAAAACAAAGTCTCAGTTAGCTTGAAAACAAGCCTGTTTGGTCCAAAGTCCAAGCTTTCTCTGCTGATGCTATGAAGCCCTGGATTTCCCTTAGTACCTTTTATAGTTAATCCGGCCTGTCACCACCTCCAGAAAGCCTTCCTAGTCATCACTCAAGGCCACGCTCATATCCCCTTCTCCTGAGCGTCTGCAGTTGGAACCACATTGCGCACCTTCCTTTAATCCGTATTTCTGGGCAGAAAAGGACTGAGTTAATGTTCTGCCACTGTATCCTAGTTCTTGGAATAGCACACGTATTAATCTTCATCGAGAGAAGGAACAAAGAAGTATGATTTTTGAGACTACATGGACGTATCATGTACTTTGCCTCCCTGTCAGTCCTGAGTCACTCAGTCCACAATTCTTCACCCTCCTCTTAAACCATACATGGGTGTTTCTGGGCTGGGCTCACAGGTACTCATTGACTCGACTTTCCAGCACATCACCTGGTTTACCCTCCTGCACATCGGTTTGCTTCTCAGGTTTCGTCAAGGCCTCCAAATATTCATGAGCAGACCCCTGTGGCTGGACCCACTCAGGAGGGGCCCTGTAAGATCTCGGCTCCAATCCTCTCCCCATGAACTAGCTACAGTTCGGCGTGCCTGCCTTAGACCCACCACCCGCCAAAACTCCCTTCAGTGATTAGCGGAGGTGGCAGGGAAATTATGAAAACCATGTGACAGGTAAATGGCTGTTTCTACAACTTTCTTAAGTTTCAAAGGGAGAACAGAATGCTTTGCTCCAGCATGCGGGCTGGGAATTCAGGCTTTGCAAGTGCTTTCCAGAACACACAGGGAAGAGCAGACCTAGCAGGATTCTGCATTTCCCTTAAGTGGAGTCCAGCTGGGCCTCTCTGCCTGCAGGACTGAGCCTGTTCATAGAATGGGCTTCATCCAAACATGATGGCTTTGTTCCCCTGTGTGAAGATGAGACATGCAAGTGAGTTCTGAATAGAAAGAGCTTCTTCTCTCAAACCCCAGGCTATTGCAACTTTAAAATATATCTCAAATCTGACTCTTTTGGATTTTGTTTGTTTGTTTGTTTTTGAGATGGAATTTCACTCTTGTTGCCCAGCCTGGAGTGCAGTATGATCTCTGTTCACTGCAACCTCCAACTTCCGGTTTCAAGTGATTCTCCTGCCTCAGCCTCCCGAGTAGCTGGGTTTACAGGCACTCGCCACCACGCCCGGTTAATTTTTGTATTTTTAGTATAGACAGGGTTTCACCATGTTGGCCAGGCTGGTCTCGAATTCCTGACCTCGTGATCCCCCCACCTTGGCCTCCCAAAGTGCTGGGATTAGAGGCGTGAGCCACCATGCCTGGCCAATCTGACTCTTTTCACCACTCACATCACTACCTCCTAGATCCAAGCCACTATTGTCTCTTGCCTGGTCTGCTGCAGTAAGCTCCTAACTGGCCTCCCTGCTTCCAGCCTTTCTCTATGCAGCAGCCATGGCGTCTTCTTGCCATTATAAATCAGATCATGTCCCTCCTATGCTTAAAACCCTCAAACAGATCACGCAAGCCCAGGAGTTCAAGGCTGCAGCGAGCTGTTATGGTGGTACTGCACTTTAGCCCGGGTGACAGAGCAAAATTTTGTCTCTAAAAAAACAAAACAAAACAAAAACTCTCAAATAACTTCCAATTGCAATCTTTACCATGCCTTAAATCACCTCTCTTGCCTGTCTTCCTATTGTCACATCTTCCACTCTGCCTTGTTCTCCATGATCCAGCCGCAGTAGCCACTTTCTTGTTCCTTGAACAAATTAACCTTAGTCAGTCACTTTTGCCTTTGTACTCATCTGGAAAGCTTCTTCCAGATCCTTTCAGGGCTGGCTGCTTTCATAATTCAGGCTCAAATATCACTTACTGGAGAGGTCTTCACTGGCCATTCTACAGAGTAGCCTCTGTTATACCTGCTGTTCTATTGTTTTTGCACTAATCATTCCTATGCCAAGAAATTTTGTGTATTTGCTGCTGTATTTCTTTTCTGGTGTCTCCAGCTACAGTCTAAGCTCAGTGATGGCAGAGATGATGTTGGCTCTCTTTGCTGACATATCCCCAGTGCCTCTAGCACTCCTGGTGCTCAACACTTGATAAATAAATATCTGTGAATGATTGCATGGAGTGGCATCTCAGCATACAAAACCCTATGGGAGAAGGCCTTTGTGGGCTTTCTGGGTGAGCCGCAAATGATGGGTAGGATTTTCTAGGTGGAGAGAATCAGAGAAGGTATCCCAGGAAGCAGACTTGGCAGGGAGCATGAGTTGAAGGGTTGGAAGGAGAGAAGAGTACAAAAGAGAGTACCGCAGCAGCAGGGAGGCTGAGCGCGCAGCAGAGACGGAGATAAGGTTAGTTCTGCACCTGGGCCAGAGGCAGGGGTGGGGGACACAGGTGGCAGGGAAGGGGCAGGTTCTGGATGCCCTTGAAGGCCAGACAGGAAAGCTCCTTGTACCTTTTCCCTCTGCCCCCTGCCCACCCCTGCATGGTTTCCAAATCCATTCCCTGCATCTTTCTTTTCCGCAGGCATATGGTATTATTTCCAATTGAAAATGTAGATGGGAGCCACAGGAATTTATAGAGTCACATAACATCTGCATCAGCAAGTGGAAATGAAACTCACCTCTACTGAGGCTGAGCAATGTCCTTGCCAATACGGGGTCCTTGCCAATACAGCTCACATAGAGAAGCCAGGGCAGAATTTGTCTGGATGGGTAGGAATAGCAAATCATAGAATCTTTGCCCACAAATGGGCTTAAATGGAATCCAGCTACAGAATCCTTGAGTCACATGCTTTCAGAACAGTGCTCTGCAGACTCACAGAGGCCATCTGGTCCAACCTCCTATGCCCTTTGGCCTCTTGTCCAAAAACCATCAGTTGCTCCTGGCACACCTCCAGTGATGGAAAGCTCCCTGCTCATGTCACCAGATGGCCCTGACTCTCAGAAAGCCTTTCTTTTCTTCATACTGAAATGGATCCAGTTTCCCTAGAATCCTTCTCCCCAGACTTCTCTCTGTTTCTGGGGCTGCCCACTCTGCCCCCAGGCAGCATGGTGGTATATAATGGCAGCTGTCACATCCTCCAGAGCCTTCTGGCCAGACCTTCCACTGCCTCTTCAGTGTGGCTTCTGGGCCCTCCTCATGCTGAGCACCTCCTCCAGACTTGCCCTCCTCATCATCACTCTGCTTCCATTGCTTTGAGGAACATCTTCAAAGCAGGGTGCCAGGTGCCCCTGGAGGCATCTCCTACTTCAAGACCACACACATCGTTGCTGGTGGGAATATACCATAGTATAGCTGTTGTGGAAAACAGTATGGCAGTCACTCAAAAACTTAAATATAGACCCAGCGATTCAACTTTTTGGTATGTACTCCAAAGAATTAAAAGCAGGGACTCAGACACTTGTTTTTGCAGTGAGATTGAGACACTTGAGATTGCAGCGTTATAGTCAAAGAGTTGAAATAACCCAAATATTCATCGGTGGGTAAATGGGTAAATAATATGTGTATATACATACAATGGAATATTATTCAACCTTAAAAAAGAAGAAAATCTATCATGCGCTACTACATGGATGAACCTTGAAAACATTATGCTAAATTAGCTAGACACAAAAGGACAAATATCATGTGACTTCACTGTTATGAGGTACCTACAATAGGCAAATTCATGGAGACAAAAAGTAGAATGGTAGTATGTGTGTGTTGAGGGATAGTGAACAGGGAGTTGTTGTTTAATGGATACAGAGTTTCTGTTTTGAATGATGAAAAAGTTCTGGAAATGGATGATGGTGATGGTTGCACAACACTGTGAATGTAGTTTTTTTTGTTTTGTTTTGTTTTGGTTTGGTTTTTTTTTGAGAGACAGGATCTCAGTCTGTCACCCAGGCTGGAGTAGAGTGGTGGGATCATAGCTCACTGTAGCTTCAAAATCCTGGGATCAAGTGATCCTCCCACCTTAGTCTCCTGAGTAGCTGGGACTACAGGCATGCACCACCATGCCTTGTCTGGCTAATTTTTTTTTTTTTTTTTAGTAGAGATGGAGTCTTGTTATGTTGACAGGGTAGCCTTGGAACTCCTGGGCTCAAGCAATCCTCTTGCCTCAGCCTCCCAAAGTGTTGAGATTACAGGTGTGAGCCTGCCTCAGTCTCCCAAAGTGCTGGGATTATAAATATGGTAACTTTTTAAAGATATATTTACCTTAATAAAACAATTTTTTTAAAAGGCCACACGTATCTACCCTCTGTTTCTTGCCAAACATCAGTCAAACACCAGGCATTCATAAGGTGCCTACTAAGCACAGAGCCTGTCTTACACACTGTGGGCTGATGTGACTAGCAGTAGGTACTGCCCCTGTTTACACTCACAATAATAACCAAGCACTAGGTTAAGCAATTAACAAGGATTCCGTTATGTAATCCACACAGATTTCTCAAGTAACTGTCATTGTACCAATTTGATAAATAGAACTGAGGCGAAGTAGCTTGCTTAAGATTACACAGAGATGAGCTCAGGATTTAAATGTGAATATCTCATTCTAGAGGCTAGGTTCTTAATCATTACACTTGCCTATTTCTTGAAGCAAACATGGGAAATGCTTAAGAGCAAACACACACACACACACACACACACACACACACCCCCCTGAGATGGTTCAATGGGTGAAACGTGCACAAAGGTTTCTTATAGAAGGGAGTGGCCATAACTCCATGAGTGGATGACTCCTCTCTCATCCCCTGATCTTTCCTCAGTGAGTATTTGTTGAATGGTGCCTGTTGAATGAGCATTGGTGTGTCCTGAAGTCAGATTTCCTGAAGGAGGGGGTCTTTCAGCTGGGTCCCTTGGTCTGGGGAGAAGAAAGGAAAGAGCAACTCAACCTGGACTTTGTCTGGAAGGCTAGGCTGACCTCCAGGCTGGGCTTTCGGAAGCTTGTGTCCGTGTGCCCTCCTCCATCCCCAAGATTCCTTGCTGATGGAACCTATAGCATGGGCTGAGCATGTTGGTTCCCTGCCCAGCTAGATGGGCATTGCTGGCAGTAGGTCCCCTGTCTAATCCTCTCTGTGCCCAATGCCCAGCCGGGAGCTGGCACAGAGTCGGTGCCCTGTGATTTTTCATGGAACAGAAGAACAAAGCAGGGTTGGAGAAACTCTACAGAAGAGTTCAGCCATGAGGAGCTCTTCTTGTTCAATTCTCCTTATTTCCCTATAATTAGAACAAATTCCCTGTTAGCTCAGTTTCCATTCCCAAAGGTGGGAGGAATTCAGGAAACTTCTCCCAAGATGCCGAGCCCCATTCTCAGTCTGACTGTCTAGACATATGACCCCCAGGCTGCCCTTGGCATGATCTTGCTCAGAGCTGGTGGGGGCTGCAGCAGCAGCTGGGGCACATTACGCCT
Source organism: Theropithecus gelada (assembly GCF_003255815.1). NCBI lineage: Eukaryota > Metazoa > Chordata > Mammalia > Primates > Cercopithecidae > Theropithecus > Theropithecus gelada. The sequence continues at coordinate 75,829,075 of NC_037668.1, forward strand.
GGGGCTGGCAAGGCGTCCATTCTGGGCTGAGGAGTCCTCATTTTGGAGGAAAGCAGCCCTGACTAAATGGCTGAGGCACATACCTGGCTGGCAGTCGCTTGTGCACATGAAGGCTGGGCTACTGCTGCAATGCACAACCCCATGGGGCACAATTCACATGGAATACAGAGTGGACAGCGTTCCCTGGAGTTGTGTATTGCTGCTATACTGGGACAGAAGTGAGGCTGCTGGGGACAGGCATATCACTGGGGCCATCTCCCAGCTATATGTGAGCCTGATGTCCTCAGAGCTCTGTTGCCTGCCCAGGATTTCTCTGTTCTGTGGCCTTGGATCTCCCATTGTTTGCACTGCGTGTTACTTGGATTTAACTTCTCTTGCCTCCAACTGAACAATCCAGAGTTATGAAGGAGTAGAGGACAGACCAGAATCCAGACCTCAGTGATCCACTTCTTAGCTGTGTGACCCTGGAAAAGTTATTTGGCCTCTTGGAATTTCAACCTTCTTTGTGAATTGCAGATAGTAGAACTTACCTTCAGAGTTCTTAGAAGTATTAAATGAAATAATATTAATAAAGTGCTTAGAACACTGTCTGGCACATAATAAGTTTTATATAAGTGTTGGTTAAATGAATACAAATTTATGTAAGTCAGTCAAGTTCTATCCTAGAACTTGTAAGGTGGTAGAAAAACGATTGTGTGATAAGTGAATAAATGAAACCTGAATCTGCATCCTAAGCTTACCAGGAACATGTGATGTGGCTTTGGGTAAGTCCTATGCCCTCTCTGTGACTTCCTTACCCATTTGTACAACTGGGATCTGTGACAAAATAATCCTGAAAGTCTCTTCCAATTTGAAATGCTACAACGCAAAAGTTTGTAACACTAGATCCACCATCCTCCATCAGTCAGCTCTAGTCTTGATGTAGTTCATTCCCAGCTGCTCTCTGATGCACAGGCCTGCAGCCTAGAAGATCTGGACCTTCTGTGCTGCATAACTCAGGCCCCATGGACATGACTGGGCCAGGGACTATAATGACAGATCAGTTCTGGAAAACAGTAAGGCGAGCAGAGTGCCCCAGAAGACCTACCACTGAAGTGGCCTCAGGGAAGAATTGAGAGAAAAGGGCAATGGAAAGCTGGCATTGGAGGTTTCTTGATCCTGGGGAATTTAGAGCCACTGCAAACAAAGTGAATTATTCAGAAATAGGAATTTGCTTCTCCTCTCAGCCTCAATAGACTGCCTCTGCAGGGAGAGAGGTTTTGGCTTAATTTGGCCAAGCTCACAGTTGAACACATTCCTCTTTTGGTTCCCAGGGCTCAGAACTAGTCTCGTGGGGGGATGGAGGTGCCACGGGAGAAATTAGAAGATGGTCTCTTCAGATGTCCCCTACATAGACATATAATGTGCCAAATAAATGTAGAGGGGGTCTCCTTGATCATCATATGGCATTTGTGGCTTAGTAGGCCTCAGAGTTGTCTTGTGTGGTCCTTTTAGATGGAGAAACTGAATCCCATGGAGGAAAAAAGACCAGCTCAAGGTCATTCTGGAGCAAACTAAGTTAATGTCAGAGCCAAGGCTAGGGTCTCCTGACCCTAAAGTTCGCTGATTCCTATTCTTCAGACATGTAACTTCTGCACCAGCCACAATCAGCATAAACTAGTGCAATGAACAATTTTACATGCTGATATTTATTCAATACTCATTTACTAAGCCTTTGCATGTGCAGGTTTTGAACCAGGCATAGTCATGAACAAGGTTAATGCCTGAGATAGGACAGAGAGGAACCAGCTGCTTGACCTCCAGCTACTTAGGCAAGAACATTAGCAGTGTGAGAATAGATTCTTTCAAAGGAAAGAGCAGGGGGAAGGATGCACACCTGGCTAGAAGGCGGAAGGAGCAGAGGGCTGGGAATTGGAAAGCCACTCTTGTTTTCTATTTTCTCATTTTCATTTGTCTTATATCCTCTCCTTGGCTAAAAGAGGGATTAAGGCTCTCTCAGCCTGGGAGCTCCCTCTAACTGGCTCTCTGAGTCACCCTCTCCTCTTCCAACCTCCAACATGTCCTCCCATTGAGTCTCCAGCCTCCAGCATGCCCTCCCATTGAGAACCAAGTTTTGGCATGCCCTCCCATTGAGAACCAAGTTTTGGCATGCCCTCCCATTGAGAACCAACTTCCAGCATGTCCTCCCATTGAGAACCAACCTCTAGCATGCCCTCCCATTGAGTCTCCAGCCTCCAGCATGTCCTCCCATTGAGTCTTCAGCTTCCAGCATGTCCTCCCACTGAGTCTCCAACCTCTAGCATATCCTCCCATTGAGTTTCCAGGCTCCAGCGTGTCCTCCCACTGAGTCTTCAACCTCCGCATATCCTCCCATTGAGTCTCCAGCCTCCAGCATGTCTGCCCATTGAGTCTCCAACCTCTACCATGTCCTCCCATTGAGTGTCCAGCCAGTAGCATGCCTTCTCATTGAGTCTCCAAGGTTTAGCATGAGCTTCTATTGAGCCTCCAGCCTCCAGCATGCCTCCCCATTGAGTTTCCAGCCTCCAGCATGCCCTCCCATGCAGTCTCCAATAGATGGCCTTCCATTCAGTCCCCAACAGCAAGACTTCTCAATGAGTGGCCCCCTGGCTTTCCCCAGCCCAGATCCTACTTGGATCAAGCCACATCATATCCCACCTGAGGTGTTACTGAGCTCCTTGTCTCCAGCCCCCACCAGTCTTGTGATTCCTGCTTACTGGTTCTAGAGTGGCCTTTTTGAAGCCAAGCAATCTTTAGGAACTGAGTTTTGTGGGAATCTGACATTGCTTCCAATTCTCTTCAGAGCTGTTCTGGGACACGTACAGCCAGAGAGGGTCTGTGCAGCCCCAGAGGTAAGAGTTAAGACCAGTGGGAGGAGCACAGGGGGCAGGTTTCAGCTCTGGAGGAGGTAGCACAGCTACCAGTCAGAGGGTCTACTATTGTAACAGGCTGCTCTGGAGCAGAGAAAATGGGGTATTAGTGGTTTTCCCCATCAATAGAGGTGTATGAGCAGGGGTTTGAGACCTCTTTTCTTCCTCCAAAATTGTACAGAGTTCTTAGGCATCAAATACAGGTGTCGGATTCCAAACCAGGAACCAAGATTATAAACACTCCACTGCACTATCTCTATTTCCATGTCTGCATCTCTTCTTGGGCTGGGAGCAATTTGAGAGCTTTTGTGGTTGGAAATAAGCATGTGGGTCTGATTCATCTCCAGAGCCTAGCACTTGCTAGGTTCAGTAAGCACTTGCTGAGTGAATGAATAATGTGTGAGCTTCTGAGATTCCGGAATTACTGGGCCTGGCCTCTGCAGCTGAGGAATGGCAGGGACTTGGTGTGGAAAAAAGGCTCCCCTCTGGCTGCCAGTCTCTGAGAACTCCCTACTTCAAAGGACTTGTAGATAAGAAGGGCTTTCTGGGGTAAGTGAGATCCTGCCCCACCCCTCCCCTCCCCTCCCCTCTCCACATACACACCAAATGTGCACATGAAAATCTAGCTTTCTTATCTGCCTAGGCTCAGATTTGGCACCCTGGGGCTTAAAAGGCTAAGGGAGGGAACTCACAGTCCATCCAGACGTCCTTAAAGGCCTCCAGCTGTGGACCACAGGACATTGTTCCTTCTGAGGTGCCAGTTCCAACTTCTACCTGCATGGATGTGTGAGGCCCTGCAGAATGGGAATGGAAGAGGCTGCCTGGAAATAGGAAAGGCAGAGAATATCAATGAGGGCAGCAGAACTGGCTGGAAGGATTCCAGGAGAGGGAGAATGAAAGGGGATAAATAAGGCAGAGGTTCTCACTTTTGGAGGGGAATTCCCTAAAGAGAACAGAGGCCTTAATTCACTTGTGATGAGCCAATGATTGGAGATGGATGGTTGAATGGATGACTGGAATGAATGGCGGTCCATTCAAGGACTTCTTGAAAGTTTCCTTAGACTCTGTGCCAAGAGTCATACCCAGCGTCTGTCCCCAACGAGCTCACAGTAAACAGATGGGTGAGACCACAGTTGTAATTCAACATGTGGACAGACCTTGAAAGATGGAAGGGGTGTGGCTACAGGCTGAGGACAAGGTTGAGCCAAATTCTCAAAGAGAGTTCAGAGGTCACTCCCCTAGGATTTGAGAAGCTCTGGACATTTCATGAACCACTTTGAGGTAAAATTCAAAATGGCCAAATATCTTGGTTGGTGTTAAATTTATGCTTTCTTAAATTGGGCTTTGCTATGGATAAGATATAGTATTAGGATAAATATCTAATGCATGCGGGGTTTAATACCTAGGTGATGGGTTGATGGGTGCAGCAAACCATCATGGAACACGTTTACCTATGTAACAAACCTGCATGTCCTGCACATGTATCCTGGAACTTAAAATGAAATTAGACTAAAAAAAAGATATAGTAGGCATAAAAATTCATGAAAAGCTTATGGAAGAAAATTAAAAATAGAGAAAACCATATTCTTAATGTAATTTGTTTGAGTGTGAATTGAAAACTTGAATGGGAAGGGTACTCTCTGTACATTGTTTCATTTAATACACTTCATAAGAGAATTATTACACACACTTTTCATATAGGAATGCTTGGGTTCAGGGAGGTTAAATAACTTGTTCACAGTTCCACGGCCAAAGTGGCAGAACTGAGATCTGGTGCTACAGCTCTGACTTGGAAGCCTGCTAAGCTCTATTATACCACAGGGATCTTAAGATCTATCCCAGCCGAAGGACTCCTGAGTACAACTCCTGGAATTCCCGAGCCCACAGAACAGAGCTTGGAAGCTTTGAGTCTGAACAAAGACCTGGAGGCGGGAGAACCAGGGGTGAGCTTGGTGGAGTAGTTACTCTTCATCATGACAGAGGAGAGTGCTTAAGGGAGGGGAGGGAGCTGACGTTAAGAGGGGAATTTGGGTGTGTGCATTGGGGGCTTTGAACATGAGACCAAGAGCTGCTCACACTTTGCAATGCTCCTAGTATACAGTTAACACCAAATAGCTATTTGTTGGAAATACTTGCAAGCCAACAAAATGCAAAAAAAGCTTGTAGGGGGAAAAATGAGATTTGAGTTATTTCAATTCAGTTTCTGCTGTTCCTATGAACAGAATTTATAACAAGGCCTTTAAATATTAGTTAACATTTATTGACTACTTACTTTGTGCCAGTCACTGTTTTAATAACATTACACGAAGTAACTCATGTGTCCTCACAACAATCCTATGAGGTAGGTACTGCTATGAACCCATTTTACATATAAGGAAATGGAGGTAGCCTTGGACAAATGACATATGTTCTCAGGGTCCCGGTTTTGCATCCATTACATAGAGAAATGAACTATATGAAATTGCTCATGTATGCATGGCCAACACACAGTTGGTATGCAAGAAATGTTTGTTGAATTTCAGTCTGACATGAGTTTGACATGAGTAATGAAGTGACAAGGCCAAGGTTTTCTGACTCTAAACTTTGGTTCCTCTGCCACCCCATTCCTCATCCCAAGGGTTTTGCACATCATAGGTGAGCATTAAATGTATGTTAGATGAATTCCAGGGTCCACTTGGGTGTGGTTGCCTCCCTGCACTTGACCCACAGGAAGGATGGGTTGGGCTGTCCTGAGTTGGGAAGTCCCCTCCTGCAGACAGACACTGCTTCCCTGACTCACAGGGCCTGATCTCCAAATGGAAAGTTTTCAGGTAGCCTCTGGGGACAGGTGGCGGGCATCCCCGGACAAAGTTTTTCTTTCCTTTATGCTTGTGTCAGCCCTCGGGCAGGGTGGATCCCCAGCTCTCTGGGTGGTATGTGCAAGACCGTATCAGCTTGTCTGAGAGCCAAGTGTGGATGAAAAGCGAATGTGTCTCACATTGCTGGGTGGGTGTATAGCAGCTTGTGTTTGTGTTAGTGTGAGCCAATCAGTCTTCATCCCCATTTCCTCCTAGATGTGGATTATCTGATCCTTCAGAAAAGAAAAAAAAAAAAAAATTCACTCAGCTGAAGAAACCCAGGCTGGGAAGTTCTGATTGTGGGTGTTTGGCCATGGGTGTCCTGCACGTGCTCTTTGCAGGGAGATCTTTTCTCTAACATCCACTCCTTTCTGAGATTGCTGCAGAACTGGTGACAGGACCCTTAGGGTCACAATATCTGCAAAGGCTCTGGCTTTAGATGGGCCCTGCGGGGAGGAAACCGGGAGATGAAGCTAGTGCTGTGTGTAGGTCTCTGGGGCAGGGAGAGGACAGAGAGGGAGGGTGCAGTCAAGCAGATGAAGAAAGCCAGTGGGGGTTCCCGGGCCTTCTGTCCCTCCCAGCAGCATGGTGGCACAGTGAGAGGTGTGTTTGTCACATAAGCCTAGGACTTGCTGAAAGGTTTTTAGTGCAGCGCTAACCAGGCAGGGACCTTGCTGCACTTGGAATGAGGGTAGGGGGTTGAGGATGGAGGTTGGGGGTTGGGATTTGGGTGTGGGTTTGGGGTGGGACACATTTTCATTTTTAGAGTCCGACTGCTGGCTGAGGTCTCAGCCTGGCTCTCAGTCCCTCTCCTGAGCCTGCTGAGGATGGATTCTAGGCCACCTTGGGGTGGGAGCGGTTCTCAGAAAAGCCTGGCTCACTGGACCTGTCAGATCCCCAGACCCTCCCCCAGCACTCCTTGAACTGCCTAGCTGGAGTATGTTTGCACAGCTGGGGATGGGGAGAGGAGTGGGTGGGGAGGGGCTGCCCTCTGGGACCTGAGGCTCTGACCAGATCTTCTTCGGACAGTTGGAAGTAGCCCAGAACGATGGAAAGGGCTGTGTGGATCCATGAGTGGACGTGGAGCCATGGGGCTGCTGCTTTCCAGCAGCAGGTCGTGGAGCTTCCATGTCCTTATCTGTAATGTGGGGAGGATACCATACATAGCAGTCTGTGGCAGGAGCTAAACCTAATCATACACATAAGGAACCAGCCTAACGCATGACACACAGTGGAGGCTAAAAATATGAGTTCCCTTTTGTTTCTTCTTTTCTTTCTAGTCTGTTTCTCCTGTTTTTCATTCTGCAGAATCATCGTTGATTATTCCTGTATACATTCACTGAGTGGCATTGGCAGCAGGCACTGTGGATGCCGTGGTGAATGAGACGGGCCCCAGCGCTCAGAGCAGCCCACAGACTCATGACAGAGACAGACAGATGAGGGCAATCCACACAGTAGGTAGGAACAGGGATGTCACAGTCCCTGGAGCAATGCTGTGAGGTACTTAGTGTGATCACTCTCATTTACAGATAAAGCACTGAGACTTAGAGAAGTGAGTGAACCATGGCAGGATGCAATTTTCATTTAGCTCTGAGTGCAGGTTCCCAGCTGTTTCCTCAAGGCTCTTTGCCACTTCCTTAGGTGTCCTTCTTCCCTGGGCGTCCTCAGTTCCTCTCAGAGCAATGATCACCTGGGTCCTCATTATTTGTTTGCTGAGCTCTTGTCCCTACTAGACTAGAAGCCCTTCAGGAGCTGGAATCATGTCTGGACCGGGGGCCCAGCATAGGGTCTGGCACAGAGCAGGCATCAATGCCTGTTTGTTGAAATGGAACCAGTACAGAAGCACGACAGGGCAGTACTCCCCTCAACTTCGGCTCCCCAAGAGAGCGACGGGCAGAGTCTGTAATTCCAACAGTCACCCTTCCCTCTGGATTTGACCTCAGCAGCATGACCGCACCCTCGTTGGTCTGGGTCCTTCCCTCCCTCCTTTCTTCCTGGTCCCATCCACATCCAGGCCAACAGGATACTCAGGGCAGAATACATAGTGGCCAGGCATGTCCAACCAAGTAGGCCAACCCAGGAGGTGAGGATGAAGTCCAGGGGAAGGAGAAATGCCTAAGAAGAGTTTGCATCTCCTAAAGCAGTAAGCAAAGGAGCTTAAGGAATTTAGGATTGGGACCAAGTGTTCAGAGAATTGGCGTAAAAAGCAGGAGGCTGAAAAAGCATGGGTCTGTCTGTTGTTAGAGTCTGAGTGGCTACTTCTCTTCCTTGTCAAAGCCCTGTACATGTTGCCCATTTGCTTGGGTCCCAGCAGGCCCTGAGGCCAAGGGAGCCTGGGAAGGAGCTACCCTGGCAAGGAGCTCTCCTGGGGGAGTGACTGACAGGTTGTCAGGCAGCACAGGCTCTTGGATGGGAACTTGGCTCTCGGGGCAGATCAGACAGCAGCTGAGATCCCAGGGTGAATTGGCCCTTGTGATGCTGCTGATGGATGCTCTGAGGCCTCCTCATCTGCCTCTGCTCTGTCTCTTCTGCACAACCCAGACCTCCATCTTGCCTTCTTATCCTCTCCCTGTTTACTGGCCAGTGATGTGGTGGGTGGAAGAGCCAGTAAATCCATCAGGCAGGGGAGGCAGGAAGACTCAGACCATCAGTTCATGAATCAGCCCAGCTCTGGGGCTCCTGTCCATTGAACACAGCACAGCAGCATCTGGAGTCCGTGCCCCGGGGGCACTGTGGTAGGGAAGGAGAAGGCACCTCCAGGACCAGACAGACCCTGCTCAAATCCTGGCATCTCCACTCACCAGCTCTGTGACCTTGGGCAAGCAACTGGACTTCTCCAAGCCTCAGTATCCTCCTCTGTGGAATGGGGATAATAGAAACTGCCTTGCCTAACTCAATAGGTTGTTGAGAGGATCAAATGGGAGAAAGGGTTTCCAAATTGCTACCAATGGACATTACCATTATTGCCAACCATGCAGTGGGCTCAACCCAGAATCCAGCTCAAACTCAGGTCTCTTGACTCCCAGAATTTTGTTCTTGCCCCTGTACCAGACCCTCATATTAATCTAGCCTAGGTTTTAGCTTGGTCTGGAAGCAGAGGGATAGACTTGATGACCTTGGGTTGACCCTTTCTGGGTCTGCCTGATTCAGCTGGAGAGGTTGTAATAAGAATTGAGCCATGGTTACGTAAAACTGATTAAATGGCTGGTCAGTAAATGTGACTGTTGAAACTGTATCTCCCAGTGAATTCCTGAACAGATCCCTAGAGACAGTGTGAAGGGTGTGTCTTTCTTGTGGAGCAGTGGTAGAGGTGAGGGGAGAAGGGGTGGGTATTAGGGATAAGGGAGGAGGCAAACATATACTCCAGCCCTCAAGGAACTTGCAAACTCTTTGGAGATGTGGGACACCTATTTAAGAGATATTAGCTAAAAACACAGGGCATCCAAGATCTCATGTCTGGTCTGTTCATAATAGTGCCCCCAGTGCCTCATGCACATAGTCAGCATTCAATAAATATCTGACACATGAAGGAATAAGGTGAACGAATGGCACAATGTTTGTATGTTATCTGTATGCCCTTTGGGACTTTTATGCCCCTGGGAGATTTAGGTCAACATTGGTGTGAAGCTCAGATTGTTTGGTTATTCTGCAGGTGTTTGTCTTGCTTCTCTGTCCCTGCTCCTGGGGGTCTGCAGCACCGTTTGTGCCATGTCAAACCATAGACTCAGGCATAAAGCTTTGCCCTTTTCCTTTTTCCACAAAAATTTGATTGCACTAGGGATTTTGTCATGCTTTGTCACTTGACTGAATATTTGAGGATGTCATGGGGAGGGATCACAGGTTTTGCCAACTTTATAGACTGCCCAGTGGATGTCTACCAGCTCCTTTCTCACTCCAACCTGTGGCTTTTCTTGCAGGGAGAACTACCAGTCTGCTTTCCCCAGTCTCAGAAAATTCCAAGGAATACAACATTCTCCATTTTTTTCCCTTCCACATTAATCTTCCCAAGAGGGTTCCGGGATCTTTGAGTTCCCAGATGAGTTCACTGAGAACAGTGAACCAGGTTCAGACTCAGAATAGAGAAGCCCTTTCTAACACAGAATTATCCAGATTGCCTGGAGGTGCTGCGCTCCCTGTCAAAAAAGGTGTGCCAGCAGAGTGAGGTTGCAGAGGAGCCCCAGATGTGCAGATGAGGATTCTCAGGTACTGTGGGTTGGAAAGTATGTGAAGCCAAGGAACAGGAGAGCTGGGTTTATGGCCCCAGCTCTCTTAGTGACACTCACTAGGGGTCCGACTAAATTCCTACCTTTGTCTGTGCCTCACCATGTCCTACCTGTGTCTATGCCATCGTCTGTTTGCACAACAGTCTCCTGCACAGCAGGGGCTAGGCAGGTCTGAATGGGTGCTCACTTAGGGTCAGTCACAGCTCTAAGACACTGTGATTTCCTGGTATCTCAAGAGTGGAAGGTGATTTGTTTTTTCTGCAACAGGAATTGGGTGTCATGTTTGTGGGAAATTGAAAGTGAGTGACTGAATCTTCTTATCTTTCTGGCTCTGGGCCCAGCTGGGGCTCTGTCTGGCCCCAGCAGATGGGAAAGGGGCCTTGGGTGAGGGGAACTGGCTTCAGATCCTCCTCTTGTCTGTGGAGAAAATGAAGCAGGTTCTCAGCATCCTGCATGGAGTGGGCCCAGCCAGGTGGGGCTGAGCTTCTTGGCCTGTGGAGATAGAGGAAGGGAACAGCACAGAGCAGTGCAGCTTCTGTGTTGGGGGCTTGTAGGGAGAGCATCTTCTGCATCTCTGTGCAGCCCAGGCTCAGGGAGGAAAGCACTGCTGTTGGAATGGGACTGGAATATGGATGGAACCTTCCTCTTATGATGCAGACTTCATGGGCTCTTAAAATCCAACTTAACAAGGCTCAGTAGGGTCTGCTCCCTGCCCCCTGTAGTGGATTTGTAGTGTGTCAAGTTAGCTAGGTTGGAACTGGGTTTTCCAGAGTTCCCTTCCCTGCATAGAGTCAGGTGTACAAAGGGCACAGGAGACATTTTGTGGGACATTTGGAAAGACATGAACAGCAGTAGTATTCTTTGACACTCGGAAGGGCAGTGCATGGCCCTAATCATTGGTGCAGTCACACCTGTTGGCATGGGAAAGCAGCTGGGCCTGCAGTTCCTCCACCTCCTGCGGTGTTTTCCTTTGGCTCTTCTCCTCCTGCCCTAAGGATGTGTTTAATTCCATGGTGAAAAGCTGCTTCTCATGGAGGCCACCCTTACAGCCCAAGTTGGGACTTTGGAGTTAGTGAGACCTTCAGGATTCCATCTTCACATCCATCTTTCCTCTAATTGTCTGCCCTTGTGACTTCAGGCCCCAGCATCAGACCCAAGAAAACAGCCTCAGATAGATGGTTAAACCACCCCCCACAGCTGCATGAGGTCAAATCCTGGAATAAAGCCCTTATTATTCTGATCACCCCTAGCAGTTCTGCTTCTCTCATTAAAACTTGGCCAGCACCTTGCCTCTCCAGGATCCTCTTGTGCTATTCTCCCTGGTGTTCCCTGCATGCCAGCTGCTCTGGCCTTCTTTTCTTTTCTTTTTTTCTTTTTTTTTTTTTTTTTTTTGAGATGGAGTCTTGCTGTGTTGCCCAGGCTGGAGTGTGGTGGCACAATCTCAGCTCACTGCAACCTCCGCCTGCTGGGTTCCAGCGATTCTTCTGCCTCAGCCTCCCAAGTAGCTGGGATTACAGGCACCCACTACCAGGCCTGGCTAATTTTTGTATTTTTAGTAGAGATGGAGTTTCACCATGCTGGCCAGGCTGGTCTCAAACTCCTGACCTCAAATTATCCTCCCACCTCGGCCTCCCAAAATGCTGGGATTACAGGCGTGAGCCACTGCGCCTGGCCTGCCCTGGTCTTCTGTTTGTTTATTTGTTTGTTTCCTTGAACATGTGAAGCTCCTTCCCACTGCAGAGCCTTTGTATGCACTAGTCCTTCTTGCTGAATGTGATCCTCCACACTCCTCTGCCGAGCAACGCCTGCTCATTCGGCAGATCATAGGTCTGTTTTCTAATGGTGCTAAATGTCTCTCTCTCTCCCTCTGATAGACTTTTGCAGGTTTGTGGTTTTTTGCGTGTATGTGCATATAGGGTGTGGTCGTGTATATTATGTCTGTCTCCCCAGTAGACCACAATCTTCAAGTAGTCACGGGCCACCACTGACTACATTCACATCATATAGCCCAGCCTAGGATAGTGGTTGACACGTGGTAGTTCTGTAGTGATAAATTATTTAATAATTGAATGAAAGATAGAATAAGAAAACAAAGGAAAAAGGAAAGAAAAGAAGAAAGAAGAGATAGGATAGAAGGAAGAAAGAAAGAAGGAAAGAGATCCTATTCATCACCTAATTTCTAGCAGCTATCGCTTCCCTAGAGCGCCTTCCGGGATGGGCTGGGCAGAAGCCTCTCTGTGTCTCCATTATACATTCATTCTTACACTGAATTTTGAGTTTGTCTTGGTTTCTTTTCTCCTAACTAGACTGTAAGCTCTCTGGGGTAGGGACTGAGTCTGGCACAGGGCAGGAGTGCAATGAATGTGTGAACTTGTGAAAAGTCTGGGTATTTTAGCATGCCATTCCAACTCTTTTACCATCAAACTCTGGCTCACCTTTGGGCTCATCTCTTCCTGTCCCCAAACTCTTCCTTGTTCCCTGAACAAGTCACATTCCCTCCAAGGCTTTGTGTGTGCAGTCACCTTGGATGGCCTCCCCACTTCTTCCTTTCGCCAGCTTCAGGCTCTTTTTCAAGGCCAGCTTTAGAGCAGCTTCCCAGGGCTGGCCAGAGGGTGGGAATGCCGGCAGGATGGTGAAGGTGTACTTGGGCTGAAGTGCTGATGGATTTTTTTCCTAAGGGCTTTCTTTCTCCCAAATGCTTCCCGGTAATTCAAAGGTTTTCCAGAAACAAGAGTGGTCACTGGACCTCAGAATAGAAGGGAGGCTCTGGTAAATGAACTGGGCATCGTTTCCCTCTCCCTCCTGCTAGAATTTCCTCCACTCCACCCCCGGTTGCCCTGACACACACCTTCCTTCGATCTCGTCTCAACTCAGTGGCTTACCCCTTGCACAGGACTTGGAGTTAATTTGGGATCACTAGTAACCTTGTCTGTGGTGCGGAATTCTGGTCCTTATACTTCTTTCATCCGCATTCATTCGTTTTGGGCCTTGGGCTGGGTACTGGGGATACAAGATACTCAGTTTCTGACTTAGTGAACTCTTAGGCTGACTGGAAACAGAGACAACTGTAGCCTGAGTTGATAGATGGGATCACTTGGGCCTGTGGCACAAGGCGCGACAAGGGAGCCTTTTCAGAGGATGTGACATCTAAACTTACACCTGAAGGATTATCCGACTTGGCCAGACAAAGGAACAGCAAGTGTCCTAAGCGAAGGGGTGGGGTCCCAGACACAGAGCACAGCAAGGAAGGCCTGGAGGCAAAAGGGTAGGGCCCATTCCAGATACTGGAGGAGTGCAGTGTAACCCGAGTTGGAGGAGGATGAGGGTCCCCTCCTGGTGAGGGTGTCCACTAGGAGATGAGGGTGGACAGGTTGGCTGGGATCACACCACAAAGCAACTTAGGGAGTCAGGATAACAAATTTGAACTTTATTCAGAGAGCAATGGAGAGCCATGATGGGTCTTGGTCCATCTAACTGTAAAGCAAAAATAACAACCCTTGATTTTATTCTGCTGTGAAGGACAGCATTCTAGTGTATCCTCGGCTGCTATCTCACTGTGCAACCTCGGTCCCATCCTTCTCTATCCTCATGTCAACCCTCCCCCACTTTCCAGCTCCAGGCCCCTTCAATTATTGAGTAAGGCATTTGAACCAGATGATTGTTAAGATCTTCTAGCTCTGAGATGCTCTAATTCTAGGATATTCTATATGATTAATTAATTAATTAAATGACATTTACAAATTTTGTGCCAGGCGTTTTAGAAGACCATGGGAATCCCAGTCTGCTGGAGAGGCAGATACACAAATCCATACCCATCCCACAAAGCAGAATGAGCTCAGAGCTGTCGGAGCACAGTGGAGCAAGTGATTCATTCTCCCTCAGGGATCTGGGGGCGGCTTCAGAGAGGAGGCAGCAGATGATCTGGGCCTTGAAGGATGCACTGGGGGACAAAGATAGGGCCTGCTTTGTTCAGGGAGAATGAGTCATTTGAGGCCTAGAGACAGGTGCCTAGATACTCCTGGGGGGTCCTGAATGGCAGAGGGGTGTGCTCTACCCTCTGTAGGGCATGGGAAAAATGTGAAGGACCTGGGGAAAGGAAGGTGGCTTGAGGAGGAGGGTGAGCTCGCTCGCTCTATCTAGGGGAGACTGGAGTGGTTTGTTTTATTGAATGAAGTCAAATTCATGTGCTGCATACAGGAAAGGGGTCATTTCAGAGCCCCATCCATAAGTCAGACTGTGAGACAGGTACCGAATACTTGATCTTTCTTGTTTTTACCCTGACAACAACTCTCCAAAGTAGGAATGAGAATTCAGCTTTCGATGGGAGGAAACAGGCTCGACAGTGAGGTACTGTGTCCCAGGTTACATGGTCAGAAGGAGGCAGAGCTAGGAGTGCACCCCCCGCCCCACCGCCCATAGGGTGCCCACCTCCAGAGCTGTGACCTTTTTACAGGCCGCTCTGGCTGCTTGGTACCTAGCCCTCCCTGGACTCTGAGCTGGATATTTTCCACTGGACCCAGCACCCATGTCCAAGGGCTTGGTCCAAGACATTTCCCGCGGGCCTCTGGTGATGCTGGGGTGTGGAGAGGAGTGAGTGCTGGAAGGGAGAGGAAGAGTGCCTTCCATCTCTCCTGTCATGGGACACCCTCCAAGAATGGGCACCCGGCTCCCCACTGCCCCGGGTGGGGATAAACTCTTGAACTCTCTGCAGAGATAAAAAGCACTATCTTCTCCCAGCCCTGAGTGTTAGCAGATGGGGCCGCTAGGGCCAACCTCCAGCTGCCTCCACCCACACTGTGAGGAAAAGCTGTCTGAGGAAGGCAGGAGGGGCCGGTCCCTCAGGCTCTGCCTCCATCTGGAGCTGTCCGAGCACAGCCATTCAGCACAGCCCCTGCCCAGCAGGGAGGACCCAGAGGTGCGTGTGCAAGGATCTGAGATGAG